>NC_044572.1:56636297-56962130 GCF_901933205.1 Camarhynchus parvulus
ATATGAGTGCTGATGCTTGTAGTAAGCTCACCTAGTTTCATCAATGTATACTGACTCAAGAACAGTCGCTGCATATTCCAAATTCTTCTTTAGATCTACAACTGAAGCTTCCCCTCTCTCCAATTGCTTTACCAAAGACCGTAATCTAAGGAAAGGAAAACAAAAATCTGATTAGTATAAAGCAAAATAGGTTTAAAGTGAGTGTCAGTTCCCAGGATGAGACCTCGCATACACCTTGACAGGTGAGAACTTTTGGAGGTCTACAAGATTCTGAAGTTTTTTTCATGTTGATACATGAAGTCAACAAAAATTACTTTTCAAAGATCAGTGACAATGATGCCAGGTAAATATACATAATTCCATGGGTTATCACAGAATCAAACAAACATAGAATGATAGAATATGATAAGTTGGAAGGGACCCATCAGTATCACTGAGTCCAGCCTCTGACACTACACAGGACACCCCAAGAATCACAACATATGCCTGAGAGCATTGCCCAAAGGCTTCTGAACTCAGACTCCTTGAGTTCTGTCACTAGTCATGAGAGGGAAGAGATCAGTATCCGCCCCTTCACTTCCCCTCAAGTGATTGTTGAAGACTGCAGTGTTTCCTCCTAGTCTTCTCTTCTCCAGTCTGAACAGATCATGTGGTCTCAGGCACTCTTTGTAAGGCTTCCCCTCCAGATCTTTCACCATACTTGTGGCTTTCCTATGGACACTTTCTAACAGTATAATATCTTATATTGTGGTGTGCAAAACTGCACATAGTACTCAAGGTGAGGCCATACCAGTGCAGAGCAGGGCGGGTCAACCACTTCCATTAATCAGCTGTCTGTTCCCTACTCAAAACTGAAATAAGTAAAAATAGAAATTGCTTTAAATTTAACACAGGAGCTAAGAGAGGACAATTTCAATTCAGCCACAAGAAGGAACTTCTTGAATAGTAGCTGTTAATAAATTACTCTTATTCCTAATGATTGACATACACATGCAAAACTCTATTAGAGTATACTTAGAAACACTATTGTAGAAATACAATACAAGGTTAGGAAATGCTATGATTTTCATTAGATCAAGCAGCCAACATATATCTCATGTATATTAAACAGTACTCACTACTTTCACATTTGAACAGTAAGCATTGCTTCATATGCCTCCTGTTTCTTCATTCCACGTATAGGGAGTCTGCAGTTATGACCACTTAACTAGCTACCAGAAACACTGTACGCAAACCACAGCAGTCAATTTTATAGAAAGAACATGACCTTTGGTTCTTCCTGACTTTTACTTAATTGATAAAAGTAATTGGTAGCTTTATGCTGCAACTCATTCAAAACTCATGTTCAATAATAGCACCGTGAGTAATCATTGCTTCTTGGAACCAATATTCTTCAATGCAGATTATGCAAAGTATTATGTGCATCAATCATTTAGAAAAACAGAAGTACTGTTGTTTCTCACACCATCATGTGAAAAAATTACACTGTCTTTGTCTTACCATCCATTATCTTTAACTATTGCTGATTCATTGAATCATTATTCATTGAGCAGCTACTCCAAATTAATTGTATTAAATAAGAGCCTGGTGCTAGTTTGCCTTTAATGTATCTGTTTTGTTTTTTTTTTTAAATAATCCTAAATGGACTGAAGAGAATCCAGGAAAATTTATTACCTGAAAAATTCTGCTTCAAGGTGGCTGAAATAATTTTGAAATTCAATCAAATTCACCTGTGGCACTTAGGAACACAGTTAAGTGAGAGCTTGGCAGTGCTGGGTTAACAGTTGGACTCAATGATCTTAGCAGTCAACTCTAAGATCAACTCATTTGTGATAACATTCCTTTGAGAGGCAGATCAAATAGCTTTAAAAAAAAGGTAAAAACAACAACAAACTTTATAAATTAACAAAATAGTTATCAGAAATAGACCTGACTGCAAACCCTTCCTTCTGATCTTCAGCACATTCCTCGCTCTCCTCTGGAAAGCCACCATAATTACTGGTAAGAAATTCTTACTAAGTTTGAGAAGCAGCGAACCATATCAAAGAATTCCTACATAGAAATAGGCATGCATCTGCCATCTCATTATAATTGACAAGCTTGATAAACTGGATATTCTGAGAGTCATATCAGAGTTAAAGAGCATGTGCAGACTATCTAAGCACATAGATGGTCTGACAGATGCCCTGCAACAGTATCTGTCTGCCTGTTGGGATGTAAAAAACTGTAAAGCAAATACACAGAATATTTAACACTGTCCAAAAGCGCAGAGTACTGTCCTGCTACTGAGAACTCTAAAGGGTGTGCACTCCTCCAATATGTAAACACCTCCCTCATTCTCAGGTTCTGAACTTTGGGAACTGAATGAGCAAATATAAGCGATTAAAAGGATTGGTCATGGTTTGTTGGGTTTTTTTTTTTTTTTTTTTTGTTTTTTAATTCAAGTCAACTGCTTCACCTAGCACAAACCTTTTATAGAAATCAGATACACAGATGCTGATGGAAGTCACTGGGGGTGAATAGCAATGATAAACCACCTGTCTGTCATATACTTCCTCAGGAAAGTGTGCACTGCCTTCTCCCACTAGTGAAAGAAATGAGCCAGGAGATTATCTTAGGTGGTCATTGTGGCTTCAGAAGGCTAAGATGAGGTAAGATGAGTCATTCCACTGAATAAATGTGAGAGCTGAACAAGGATAAATTTCAGATGTAGGAGAGAAAGAAAGGCTGCTGTACTCTTTTTTCACAACCAGCAATCTTCTAATCAGTATTTACCAAAGCATGCCTTCCTGTTGGCAGACTAGTCCTTTTTGAGATATTAGTGTGAATTAATTTTTCAAGGAAACTGTTCAAACACAATATAGTCACTGAATTTGTTGACAATGACATCCAAAGACAACAAACTATATCTTCCAGAATTAAGCATTTTCAAACCACTGTTGCCTTTTATAAAAAAACAACATCCATTATAACACATCAGATACAAATCTAACGATTTTTAATTTGCATCTTTAAAAATAGGTACCTGAAAGAAACTGTCAATAAATATATTTAATATACAATAAATAGATAATATATTATACATATAATAAAACCATACACAATAAGATCACCTGCTCTGGACTTAGGAGAGCAGACTTTGGTGTCTTTGGGGACCCGTGTCATAGATTACCTTGTGGTAGAGCCCTGGCGAGCAGAGTGGCACAAGAATACTGGCTAATATTCAAGGATCTCTTCCTCCAAGCTCAGGAACAATGCATTTTAACAAGAGAATATGGGGCAAAAATGCCAAGAGGCATCCATACATGGATAAGGAGCTGCTGAGCACCTCAGAGATAAAAAAGAAGTTTACTGAAGGTAGAAGCAAAGACAAGCTAAAGCCCAGTTAGAATTGAGTCTAGCCAGAGATGTCAAAGAAAATAGAAAGAGCTTCTATAGCTATCGTGATAACAAAAAAATGACTAGGGATAATGTGAGCCCTCTCTAGCAGGAAGTGGGAGACCTGGCTACCTGGATAGGCCTGTAATATGGAGAAGACTGAGATTCTAAATGAATTTTATGCCTCAGTCTTCTACAGCAAGTGCTTCCAGACACCCTGCCCAAGTCATGAAAGGAAAATGCAAAGACTGCGAGAGTGAAGAGCCTAAGCCCACTGTAGGAGGGAATCAAGTTCAAGACCATCTAAGGAACCAGAATGTGCACAAGTCTATGGGATCTAATGAGATTCGTCCATGGGTCCTAAGGGTAGACGAAGTTACTAAGCTATTATCCACCATATTTGAGAAACTGGGGCAGTCAGGTGAAATTCTTGATGACTGTGTGTTGATTTGGCACAGCCTGGTTTTTGGTAGTGGGTAGGGCACTACAGGGGTAGTTTCTGTGAGAAGCTGCTAGAAGCTTCCACTGTGTCTCACACACCTAGAAAGCCAGATCATATTGCAATACTAGAAACTAAAAATAGAGGTTTTAGTTTCACAGAAAATTCTTCAAGGATAAATCTCTAACAGCTTTGAAGATGGACATGCTGCTGGCCCAATTAGAGAGGTTGTTACCGCCCCTGTGAAAGTGTATAAGAAGAAAATAAAAATAGTACACAAGCAGTTTTTATTTCCAGGCGTGGCGAAGTGCCACCCGGGGCCATCCTGGCACAGCCAGTGGTGATGCGCTGCTGCAGCCACCACCATCTTGGTGTGGCCCCAGAGAGCCTTGCCTGCCTGGCTGCCCCTAGCCAGCCATGATGCAGACAGATGGGAAGGGGCAGCACTGGCGGCTTCTCCTTCCCAGTGCCCCACATGAGGAGAGGCATTAAATAGCACCAGTGCCACAGCAGCCACCACTGCCCACAGGATGGTGGCGGGGTCGCCTAGCCAGCAGCAGAAAGACAACAAGCATCTCCTCAACACAGAACCTAGATGGGATCGACCTCTCGGCACTGCAAGATCTTGCAAGATCTTTGAATTAGTGGAACATGTTGCCAATGGTACCTACAAGCAGCAGGTTTTTTTCCAGTCACAGACAAGGAGGAAGTGAGGACATGTTAGAGAAAACAACATGGCAATACTAAGTTCAGTGGAAGACAAGGGAGGGGAAGGAGGCGCTTCAAGCATTGGAGATGAAATTCCACTGCAGGCTGTGGTGAGGACTATGGCAAAACAAACTGTCCCCTTGTAGTACATGAAGTCCATGGGAGATGCAGAGATACACTTGCAGCCTGTGGGAGAAGTGCTCATGTTGGAGCGAGTGGATGTCAGAGAAGGCTATGATCCAGTGGGAGATCTGAATAGAGATACAGGGCCCCTGTTTCCAGAGATAGTGAGGGGCCTTGCTTCCAAACTAGAGTAGCTTAGAAGACTGCACCCCGTGGATGAGTGACCCATGCTACAACAGTTTTCTGGAAGAGTATTTGCCCGTAGGAGGGACCTCATGGCATAGCAGAGGAAAGACTCCTCTCTCTGAGCAAACAGAAGAAGATCTCATGTAACAAACTGACCAAAACCCCATAGCCTGTCTCTCTGCACTGTCAGTGGGAAAGAGGGAGGGAACTGGGGGAAATGATCTCTTATATCCTCCCCTGACTGTGTTAATAATAAATTTACCTTATAACTTTAAATTTGAGCCCATTTTGCCCTTAGAGTGTTTTTCTTCCAATCCTTATCTCAACTCATGAGCCCTTTGTTAATTTTTATTTCCTCTATCCTCTACTGAACTGCAACAGAAGAGAGTGAGCAAAATACTTTTGTAGGTGCCTGTCATCTGGCCAGTATCAAACCATGACAGACTGAAAAAAAAGGGAAATATAACCTCCATTTTTTAAAAGGGGAAAGTGGAAGACCCAAGGAACTACAGACAATTCAGTCTCACATCTGTACCAGGCAAGATCAAGGAGCATATTTTCCTGGAAACCATGTTGGTGAACAAAGAGATGACTGGTGATAACCAGCATGGCTTCATTAAGGGGAAATCATGCCTGACAAGTTTGATGGCTTTCTATTACAGAGCTACAGAGTTGGTGGATAGGGGCAAAGCAATTGACATTGTTTACCTGGACTTGTGCAAAGTACTCAACACTGTCCTGCATGACTTGCTTGTCTCTAAACAGGAGAGACATGTATTTGATGGATGGACCACTCAGTGCATAAAGACTTAGCTGGATGGCTGCACCCACACAGTGGTGTGGTAATGGCTCATTGTCCACATGGAAACCAGTGACAAGTGGTGTCCCTCAGGAACTGGTGTTGGGGCTGACACTGTTCAACATCTTTGTTGGCAACATGGACAGTGAGATTGGTGCACCCTCAGCAAGTTCACTGATGACACCAAGCTCTGCACACCACAAGTGGCAGTGCAGTCAATATGATG
Organism: Camarhynchus parvulus; assembly: GCF_901933205.1. Classification (NCBI taxonomy): domain Eukaryota; kingdom Metazoa; phylum Chordata; class Aves; order Passeriformes; family Thraupidae; genus Camarhynchus; species Camarhynchus parvulus. Next base: position 56,642,157 of record NC_044572.1, read on the forward strand.
GAGGGAAGGAATAATGCCATCCAGAAAGACGTCAACAGGCTTGAGAGGTTGGCCAATGCAAACCTCATGAAGTTCAATAAAGCAAAGTGAAAGGTCCTACATCTGTGTTGGGGCAATCACAGGAGCATCTATAGGCTGGGCAGAGAAGTGATTGAGAGCAGTTCTGTGAAGAAGGACTTGGCTGTGACAGGTGATGAAAAACTCAACATGAGCCAGCAGTGTGTACTCACAGCCTAGAAAGTCAATCGAATCCTGGGCTGCACCAAAAGGAGCACAGCCAGCAGGTCAAGGGAAGTGATTCTCCCTGTACCCTGCTTTTGTGAAACACCACCTGGAATACTGCATACAGTTCCAGTGCCCCCAACATAAGAAGGGCATGGAACTGTTGGGACAAGTCCAGAGGAGGGCCACAAAGTTGATTAAGGGATCAGAGTCCTTCCTGTATGAAGGCAGGCTCAGAAAGTCAAGGCTGTTCAGCCTGAAGAAGAGAAGACGGCATAGAGACCTCATAGCAACCTTCCATTATCTGAAGGGGACCTACAGAAAAGCTGGAGAGGGACGCTCCATCAGGAACTCTAGAGATAGAACAAGGAGTAACATATTCAAAGGGGGAAATTTGGGTTAGATATACAGAATAAATTCTTTATTGTGAGAGTGGTGAGGTACTGGAACAGGTTGTCCAGAGAAGTTGTGGATGCTCCATACTTGAAAACATTAAGAGTGCAGGATGGGGCTCTGAGCAACCTGTTCTCGGGGAAGAAGTCCATGCTTATGGAAGAGGACTTGAAACTTGTTCTGGTTCCAGCAAGGACAGGGATGATTTTTGCAGTAAGCAAGAGGGAACATGGCTAGAACCCGGAGGGTATTCTGTATCACCTCACATCATTACCAGTGGAAAAGGGAGACTCCTACAGGGTTAAGAGGTCTTTTCTGGTCTTTTATGTGGCTGCAGTTGGGTCTGGCTCTGCATTGAGCATTTTGCATGTGAATCTCTCTCTTTTGTACACTTCTGTTTTTAGTATTGTTGCTGTTATGTTTGTGTTCTTATCTAACTGCTGTTTCCAGTAAATTGTTCTTATCTTAACCCATAGCCTTTACTTTTTGTACCTCCAATTCTCCTGTCCAACCTGCCACAGAGGGCAGAGGGAAGGTGAGGTGGGGAAGCAAAAGGAGCAGCAATGTGGTTTGCAGGGTCTCAGTAGACACTTACTTTAGAACTATCATTCCAGTTTCTCTCAAGAGACAGTACACACCACAAGGTAACCTATGCTTTTACCTGCATGATCACAGAGAGGACATGAGGAAGTGGGATGGAAAACCCACCTCTGTCTCAGCAGCACAGGTGTGTGAGTTGAGAAGAAGGCCAACCACCACAGAAAATTCTTCAAGGATAAATGCTGCTCCAGTTTACAGTGGGCTAATTGACAGACACAACGGAAGGGCTGAATGTTATTTCTGATCCTCTTGAAGAGGATATTTAAAGTTAATATTTACAAGACATAAACAATGACTACTATGACTAGAACTAGAGGGGCTGTGCCTCCAGCAGGAGGAAAGGGACAATCTGATCTATTGGACTATGTGGATCTGATGGCTTTGTGCATCAGAAGACCTGCAAGAGTATAAAGCTTTAGTTGATGCTGGCACACAATGTACCCTGATGCCATCAAGATCTATAGAGGCAGAGTCTATTTCTATTTCTGGGGTGACAGCTGACAGGATAGGAGCTGAAACAAACCTGACTGGGAATGAATGGCAAAAACACTCCAATTCTGATTGGCCAAGAGGTTCTGAGTGTCCTTGGCATAGATTAACTCAAGAGAGGGTATTTCAAGGATCCAAAAGGGCATTGTTGGGATTTTGGGGTAACTCTTCTCTAGATAGATAAAATTAGCTGAATACTTTGCCTGGTTTCTCAGAGGACCTTCTGCTGTGGGATGGATGATGATCAAAGAACAACAACAACTGATCACTAACACAACTGTGCACCGACAGTACCACACAAACCAGGACTCTGTCACCCCCATCCATGAGATGATTCATAAACTGGAGAGCAACCGTTTAATATCCCTATATGGACAGCGCATAAGTCCAATGGAGAGAGGAGGCTGACAGTAGACTAATCATGGCCTGAACAAAGTCACATCACCTCTGAGTGCTGCTGTGGACATGCTGGAGCTTCAGTACAAACTGGAGTCCAAGGCAGTAAAGTGGTGCCACCACTGATATTTTGCTAATGCATTTTTCTCCATTCCTTTAGCAAGTTTGTTTTCACCTGAAGGGATGTTGACTACACATGGATTCAGCTGTCCAAAGGGAGGAAATACAGCTTCACTATTTGCCATGGACTGATTCAGACTGCACTGGAAAAGGGTGAGGCTCCAGAACAGTGGAGTACATCATGTGGGGCAAAACAGCTGAGGAAGTTTTGAGAAAGGGGAGAAAATCCATATCCCCCTGAAGGCTGGTATTGCCATAAAGCAAAGTCAAGGGACCTGCCCAAGAATATCAGTTTTTAGGGATAAAATGGCATATCATCAGATTCCTATGGATGTGGTCAAGAAAATTGCAGCTATGTCCCCACCAACCTGCTAAAAGTAAAGACAAGTTTTCCTCAGTGCTGTGGATTTTTGGAGAATCCATGTTCTGAATTACATTCAGATCATAAGCCCTCTCTATCAAGTGACTGGGAAGAAGAATGGTTTCAAATAGGGTCCTTAACAACAATAACCTTTTAAACAAATAAACAGGAGACTGTTCATGCAGTAGCCATGGAGTCAGGAATACAAAAGAAGCAAAGCCTACTACACGCCTGCCAAAAAAGAGATACTGGCAGCTTATGAAGGGGTTCAAGCTGCTTAAGAAGTGATTGGCACCAGCTCCTCTTGGCACCCTGACAGCCACTGCTGTGCTGGATATTCAAAAGGAAAGTCCCTTCCACACATCATGCCTCTTTTGCTACATGAGTAAGTGGATCACATTGATCACATGACAAGCTTGAATAGGAAAACCTAGTCACCCAGGGATCTTGGAAATCTTCATGAATTGGCCTGAGGGAAAAATTTTGAACTATCTGCAGAGGACGAGAAGGAAAAGATGTCATCTGCTAAGGGGGCCACACCATATAATCAACCACCTGAAAAAGAAAAGTGATACATCCTCTTAACTGACAGTTCCTGCTGTATTGTAGGGATACATAAAAAATTAAAAGCTGTATGGAGTCCTATGCAGTGAGTCACAAAAGCTATTAAGGAACAAGGTGGATCAAGTTAGGTTGCAGAGCTGAAGGTCGTCTAGCTGCATTTTACTGATATGACTGAAAGAGATAAATGGCCAGTGCTCTACTCCAACACTGACTTGTTGACAGTAGCAAATGCTCTCTGTGTAGTTAGACCTATGGAAAGAAAGACGCATTGGCAGCACAGAGGGAAACTAATCTGGGCTGCTGAAATGTGGCAGCACATCACTGCAGAGGTAGAGAACTTGGCTGTAAAAGTACGTCATGGAGATGCACAAACATCCAACAGTCGGGCTACTGAAGAACACCACAACAATGGATAGGTGGATCAAGCTGCTAAGATTAAAGTGTCTCAGGTGGATCTGGATTGACAGCATAAGTGTGAATTATTTCTGGCTTAGTGGGCCCATGACACCTTAAGCCATTAAGGAAGACATGCAACATACAGGTGGGCTCATGTTTGAGCTGTGGACAGAAACACAGCCACCGTCTCCCAGGTTATCCTCAACTGTAAAACATACACTGCAATCAAGCAGGCTGTGAGAGACTGGAAAGATTGACGTCTCAGGACGTTTTGGGATGCATGCAGAGGAGAAGGGACAGGTTGGGCCTTGTCTTGGCGAAGCAGCACACTGCCCTGCATACACCACCCCGTTAGAACCAGTATCCCAGCTTGGCAGAGCCTGCCAATCCCTGGCACAATGCTCCACATCCACCCCATGAGCCTTTAACCCAGTTTCTGAGTGGTCAAATGACCAGAAGTCCCACTTGGGGGAAAGGCCCAGGAAGGTCAAGAGGTATTTAAGGCTGAACAAGAGGCCCTCTAATTGTCTAGAACTTACTTCATTCTTAGAAATTCTGTCTGAACACCGTTGGAACCCAGGAGTTGGTAGCTATATATATGTGCTTTTCTAGGTCTTCTTTGTCTTTCTTTCTCTTTTTTCTTTGTCTTCTAATTCTCTCTTCTTGAAATATTGTAACTTAACATCAGATAAACATAGTATTTGCTGAACTGAATGGGCCAAGTTAATGCTTTGAGAAATGTTTTGTGTTGACTGGATGCCAGTTCCCTGGTTTTCTTAAGTTTGCTAGTTCCCTGATTTTTGTAAGTTTGCTAGTAAAGTCTTTTGTGTTGTTTTGACCCCTTGAGAATATCTTGTCAGTATTCCTCCTGTGCATCCAGAGTACATGAAGCCTCTTCAAAAGTCCCATCTACCAAGTTGACTGGGGCCTTACACAGGCCAAATGGGTAAAGCCTCTGTGATATGGGGGACAGTGGTTGAAATATAAATATGGGGAGGCCTGGCTGATGGATTGCATCACACTCCTGCAAACCCACAAGGTGGGCACTGCAAGGCCATTGTTCTTACAATGGTGGAAGAAACCACTGGACCTGGATGGCTGGAGATGTGCCCTGTGCCTCACACCACTGCTGGGATCACCATATTGAGCCTTGAAAAAGAAGTCCTGTAGCAACATGGCACCCCAGAAAGAACTGAGTCAGATAACCAGACTCATCTTAAAAATCACCTCATAGACACCTAGGCCAAAGAGCATGGTATGAAGAGGGCATTTCATATTCCCTAACACAAACCAGCCTCTGTAAAAATTGAACGGTACGATGGACTGTTGGAAACCACATTGAAAGCAATGGGTGGTGAGATCTTCAAACATAAACTCAGCTCTGGACTCAGAGGAACTATATTGAACAATATACTAAACAATTACTCCATTGCAGACAAAGCTGCAACAAAACACAAAACTCTAAAATGAAATACATTAAATGGTTTATCTTTTTGTATTTTCACAAATGTCCCCAGAATGGCAGCAGAGTTGTTTGCTCCTGGATTAGCCAATCATCCTAGCAGGACCATGTATCTAATACTGATAGAAATACCAAGCATGACTTCAAATACCAGAGGGATAAGAAAGAAAGAAAGAAAAGAAAGAAAGAAAAGAAAAGAAAAGAAAAGAAAAGAAAAGAAAAGAAAAGAAAAAAAGAAAAGAAAGAAAAAAAAGAAAAGAAAAGAAAAGAAAAGAAAAGAAAAGAAAAAAAAAAAAAAAAGAAAGAAAAGAAAGAAAGAAAGAAAAAGAAAAGAAAAGAAAAGAAAAGAAAAGAAAAGAAAAGAAAAGAAAAAGAAAGAAAGAAAGAAAAGAAAAGAAAGAAAAAAAAGAAAAAGAAAGAAAGAAAAAAAAAGAAAGAAAGAAAGAAAAGAAAGAAAAAAAAAAGAAAGAAAGAAAGAAAGAAAGAAAGAAAGAAAGAAAGAAAGAAAGAAAGAAAGAAAAGAAAAGAAAAGAAAAGAAAGAAAGAAAGAAAGAAAAAAAGAAAGAAAGAAAGAAAGAGAAAGAAAAGAAAGAAAGAAAGAAAGAAAGAAAGAAAGAAAGAAAGAAAGAAAGAAAGAAAGAAAGAAAGAAAGAAAAAGAAAGAAAGAAAGAAAGAAAGAAAGAAAGAAAAGAAAGAAAGAAAGAAAGAAAGAAAGAAAAGAAAGAAAAGAAAGAAAGAAAGAAAGAAAGAAAGAAAAAAGAAAGAAAGAAAGAAAAAAGAAAGAAAAAGAAAAGAAAGAAAGAAAAAGAAAGAAAGAAAAAAAGAAAGAAAGAAAGAAAGAAAGAAAGAAAGAAAGAAAGAAAGAAAGAAAGAAAGAAAGAAAGAAAGAAAGAAAGAAAGAAAAGAAAGAAAGAAAGAAAGAAAAGAAAGAAAGAAAGAAAGAAAGAAAGAAAGAAAGAAAGAAAGAAAGAAAGAAAGAAAAAGAAAGAAAGAAAGAAAGAAAGAAAGAAAGAAAGAAAGAAAGAAAGAAAGAAAGAAAGAAAGAAAGAAAGAAAGAAAGAAAGAAAGAAAGAAAGAAAGAAAGAAAGAAAGAAAGAAAGAAAGAAAGAAAGAAAGAAAGAAAATAAAGTGGTGTTCTTTTTCCTAAAGGACCACTCTAATATCACCCACATAGAACAAATATAGTTGGCTCAGGACTTAAGTCCAAATTTGAAAAATAGGTTGTAACAGAATATGTAGATCCATCAAAAACCATTTTGTCTAAAAGGGAAAATATCTCAAAAGGATGGCTCGTTACTCTAACTCCGGTTTGCCTACATGGTGCTAAGAATCCTCATTAGTATTGTTAAAGTACTAGATAATTTAGGTAAGTTTTACTAAATAAGTTTTATTAGTGATGGTTGCATTTTGATGTCTTCTAAGTTTCATTTCACAGACTGTTCTTGTTAGTTTGAGTAAAGGTCTAACAAAATTTTTTATGAAAAAGAGTACGGAAGAATACCAAGTGAACAGTTCCTCCTTTTAAAGTAGGTCCAAGGATCGAGTTTTCTCCATCTAGAAATATTCTTTGAGAGTATAACATGGTAATGGGACAGAAGAGTCACTGTTCTTCACCACATCGTGTTTGCACATTTTTATCTTGTTAAGTTTTAGGATATTTATGTTCCTATATAGCTTTCTAATTTTTTTGCCAGCAATATTTTAAGATGTTAATATTTTTTCTCTAGTTGCCACAGTGGATGGGAAAGATTCCTCTCTCAATTTAGTTTTGGCAGCTTACATAGGATTTAATATGATTATGGAATCAAGTTTTTGTACTTCTTCCTATCTCCTCAGAGCAGTTTAAAATTACTATACCAAGGGAAGCATGTGTAGTAACAGTAAGAGATGTGTAAAGCTTAATTTTGCAGAAGAAAGGGTTGAACAGTTGGTGGCCTCTGTAAGGAGGGAGAAAAGGGGCTGACAGATGAGCTGAAGTGGCAGTTGTAAAGTTCCAGCTGTAGGTGAAGAAGATATAAGTGGTTAAGAGAAGAAGAAGAATTTTGGGGTTGAGAACCACTGAAGGGTTTGATAAAGCTGAAAACTTATTCAGTCTGATCTCAGGATCCTGACTGATGATAGGCTGAAGAGGTTGGAATGGCTTGAGTGCCGTTATACTTTGTCTCCCACTCTTGAGGCAATCCAAATTATTATTTAGTAGAATATTTATGGAATGTAATTTTTCCATGGTACCCACTGATCTTTTCCTCTTTCCCTAGGTATGAGTTCTGAGATCCCCCAAAATCAGGTTGGTGAGAGGAGTAAGACTAGTAATCCTGTGCATGTATATTTGTTTGTGTGGTGGTGATAACTTGACCTTTAAGATCATAGATACCAAAAGGCAAGGTAGCCTAACTATCATTTCTTAGAGTTTGTACAAGGAGTCTAATGTATTGCACTATCAATAAGCAAGAGAGAATCTTAAATTAAATTTGCCATGCTATTTTGGAGGCCAATTTGTTAGTTCAGCAAACATCAAAAATAGTTTTATAAAATTGTCTAACATTCAACACTAAACCTCACTGAAGAAGAGTGCTCTTTCAAGAAACACAAAGGAAATCACCAACCATGTGATTTAGACCATGATGTGTCCAAACGCTGGACTCGTTGGTCACGGCAGATGAAAGATAGGTTCATGAACTCTCTCCCTGGATCCTGGTTTGCATTGCACCTTGCCTGCAATGTTAGAGACTCACTGAGTCGGGGACAATGACTTGTATAGAGGAAAATATTTTTATAAAGATTTACGCTTTGATTGTTGGAATAGCAATTGGTCTTTACATAAGTTCCTGTATACCTTCATCTTCTTTCATTTTTGCTCTGTCTGCTAGATTAGGCCATGGGAGGAAAGGTACCCTTACTGTGGTCCATGTCAATGTCTTGAGCCACAGGGTGGTTCTCAGAGACCAGAAGAGATTGCTGGCTCAAAATTTTCATGCTTGTGTGGGGGAAGGGGTAGCTTGGGCCTTGCCCTGGCAAGGCAGTGCACTGCCCTGTACACACCACTCTTAGAGCCTGTATCCCAGCCTGTCAGTGGCTGCCAATCCCTGGCACACTGGAGACAATGCCTCATGCTCCACATCTGGAGCCCCCTAACTCAGCTCCTGGGTGGGCAGATAACCACAAGTTCCACTTGAGGGAAGAGCCCAGAAAGGCCAAGGGGTATTTAAGGCCAAACATGAGGCAATCACTGTAGCAAGGCATGTCCCCCACCACAAGATCTTGCTAATTCTTGAATTAACTCACTAAAGACAGATTGCCCCCTGGAAGTGACACTTCTAGCTGACAATAAACATCTTGCTGTGGAAGTAGCATTGTGGAAATAAGCTGGAATTTCTGACTGACAGACAATCCATTGACAGACATCCAGTATAAAAACTACTGTCCTAGTGTGATGTTATGATGCTTGTATCCCCAGTCACCTGTTCTGTTTATGCTGGATATTATGTTCTGTGCCTTCAAGACTGGCTCTGAAGAGTGAAGTTTTGTTTTGTTTTGTTTTGTTTTGTTATCAGCCTGCTCACTCCCCCACAATTGGTGGGACACAGATGGGGCAATACATAGTGCTGGTTTTGCTTTTTTTTTTGTACTTGCTTTCACTTTGCTCTTGCTCCTGCTTTGCTCTTGCTTTTGCTTCTGCTTGTTAGTTAGTTTATCTAGGCAGTCTGAATTTTCCCTAGACTGTTTTTCTTTCCCTTTTCTTGGAACCACTCAAATGTGCTCCAGACTGGGACCTGGGAAACACCAAGAGTTTGCACTCTGACTCTGCAGCAGGCATTCCCAGCGCTGGAGGGACCGATAACAGAGTGACTGCTCCCAGGAGAGACTTTCTGAATTTGTCATCTTTTTTCTGAGCGAGGAAAGAATTTTGTCATCCAGTATTGTTCATTTTGTGTGCTGGGAGGTGCTTTGCCTGTTAAATAAACAGGTTCTTTCCACTTCTCTCTGAGGAATCCTTCCTGAACCAGTTGGGGGGGAGGGGCCGTGTGGGTTTGCTTTCTGGAGGGGCCCCCTTTGGAGGTTTTCTCCCAAATTTGCCCTAAACTGGGACAGATACACCAAACTTTTACAAAACAGAAGTCTTCTGCACATTCCCTGGAAACTTGTGGGGCTTTTTCCCCAAAGTCAGCATCCTGGTTTTATAGTTACTCTTTTGAGGGTTGAGTGAAAGGACTCAGCGTACACTATCATCAGTTCGGTGGGAAATTACAGTGACTCCTAATCTATACTATTTCTTTGCTAGCTTTAATATTGGTACCTTAATGTCATGCACTGTTTTTATGTAATCTACTAGAAGTTCATTTGTTTTATAATGTGTAGTAAGTTATGGAGGGGCTTGACAGCTGGCCTGCAAGCTGAATTAATAGAAGAAATAACAATTGATGATTTTCAAGTGTATCCATATCAAGGATGAAGACAAGGCAGTCAGCATGGAAACAGATTAGAAAGGATGCATGAAATTTTTTTTAACCTAGACTACGTGTGTAAGTAGATGTGTATACGTGCCTTATTAAATTTCTGTAAAACTTTTGCCAATTATATTAACATTAATTGCTTTGCACCAATGAATATAATAAGTTATTGTGATGTAGTTAATGACTTAAGATCATGCTTTGTTAAGAGTATATAAGCTTGAGAACATGCAGAATAAAAAAACATTTTTCTTCTTGGACCCTGATCACGTGTGTATGTCATGTCTGGCCTAACGGCGACAGTAAGTAAATCTGTTCAAGACCTTTTGTCTGCTATTCTCTGTCTGTTCAATAAATAATTCCTTTTATAAAAGACTTGTTCTGCCATTCTTAGAACTTGTGAGCCAGAGCAGTTTAGGTGTGTCAGAGACTGAAATAGTTCATGCCTCAAACATTGATATAAAGTTTTGCTCATTATAACAAAAACTGTATAAAGAAGCTACAACCAAAGAAAGTTCCCTGAAGATGCCTACCTGGAACTTTGGACTGTAAGTCAAACTACTTAGACTAGATAAAAGGAAAACCCATTCTTCAGTTGACCGAAACAAAAAGTAAACAAGGAAAAAAATGTGGGCCAAACCCAGCAGCTGTGCTAAGAATCATCTTTGGCTTGCTTGGGGGTGGGAGAGACTGTATCCCACAGACCCATTTTCTGGGAGCAGGTTTGCACAGATTACCCCCACAGCCAAGGTGGGGGCAGGAAGTTTCGGTGTGTTGTAACCTCTGCTCAGGGGCAGTGAACCCATCCTCCCTTACACAAACTGGCAATGGAATCCCTGGGACATTCAGATGAGGGGCAGATGAGGGCATGCCTTAATCCATCAAAGGCTCCTGGAAGTGCCCCCCTATGAAAAATACATATTATATGACTGGATTTTTGCAAATATTAAAATGAATACTATATTTGTTATGTTGGAAAGTTGTGTTGTATTATTCCTTTTTTTGTAGTGCTATACTAATCTTTCTAAATAGTGTGGTGAATATAGTTTTAGGCTACAGAAACTATGTGATGTAAGATACTTTTTCTAACTAGCTCAAGGGGAGATAACAGTAACAAGACACCAAAAGCCTAAGAGAAGAATCATTGCCTCCTTATTGGGAAGAACCAGACTTCGAGGGACCAAGATGAATGATTTTTAAGATGGGGTGGGGGGGGGGGGGGGGGTGGGGGGGGGGAGTTGTGGGGTTTGACAATAACCAGAAAACACTCTTTGTTTGAAAAGAATTTTTGCATCATGTACGAGACATGTGAATATGCAACAGGCTATTACTTTGAGTTAATCCTTTGTTAGCAAAGTGTGTTCTGTGGCAGAGCACAGCACCGAGACATCTGTAATTCTTTGCTTTTTTGTTGTCCTTTATTGTCCAAATTCTTATTACTCTAATTTTTATTACTATTTTTATAACTATTTTATTACTATTAAACTTTTACAATTTTTAAACAAGTGATTGTTTTCACATCCCCAGAGTCATCCCTGAAGCCTTGCACCACAGGACTGCATGTGATGCAAGAAACCCAGAATCTGTTGTAAGAGACAACGGCAAACTCCCCTGCCCCAGGGAGGTGCCTGGATCTTCCTTCCTGGCCTGTATACATGTCTGCAGTTTAGGATGGAATATAATTGGTTGAGGTTCCTGTCTGTCAACCCAGGGGCCGGTTTATGGAACTGGCTGGGGTTCCTATTTACAGCCAAATAAATTGCCCAGTACAAGCCAGCTTGTACTGTGACATACTGTGACAACTCATCTCAGAGTTCTGGAAATTACGGAATAAGTTGTCCAAATGTCCTAAAAGCAGACAGGCACATCTGTCGTGTGTGGGATGAAAAGATGAAGCCTCACAACTGAATGTTTGAAGAGAGACTAGTACAATGCATACATCTAATCATTTAGGTTGGAAAAGACCTTTAAGATCACGGGTTCTATTAGCTTCAGTAGAAGGTCACAGGCAATATTTATTCTTTAATAAATGTTAATGAAAACAATAAGTACACCCCATTTTACTTTATCCACATAATAGGACTACCTCATTTCTGCTGTTTACATGAGCTTTCAGCTTAGGGTTTTTTTAGAATAGACTAGTATAGTTGGAAGAGACTTAAAACAACCATCCAGTCTACCTGCCTGACCACTTTAGGGCAGTCACTTTACATCTTTAGATTGCAGAGTGTTATTTGTGAGGGAAAAATCATGAAGTATACCACAGCTTTGATCAGCCAGATTCTGGCAGTGCAGAGGTAAATGTCCTTATTTTCATAGGATGAAAATTATTTCTGCATTATAGAAATAGACAGTATCATTTTTCTCTGCTTTCAGAGGCTAAATATAAGCAACAATACTCTCAGAGCACATGCACTCAAAACTTTCTTTTTTTTTTCCTTGGGAAAAGCTGAGAAAAATCAGACAGATTCTTTGAGAATAGGTCTCTTCCAGGATGTTTCCTATCCTTCCTTACAGTGCTGTGAAAATGTGAAATTCAGCTAAGTTCACATCAATCCTCCTTGCACAAGACCTTTCTGAATAGAATGGGCTCTTACTACACTAAGTCTATCATCAGAGTTGGCACACAGCACATAGAACTTGCTGTGCTCATGGGCATAGAGTTTGACTTGAAAACTATTATAGTTGAAATGCCTTTTCCCTTTCCCTCTCCTTTCCTGTAACCTTACTTTAAGATGAATAGTGGTAGGAAAAAATACAGGACTTGATGCTGATCTCCCAAATCAAGACAACTTTTAGTACACATTAATTTAAGGGCAATGGCAATATTTTGCAGCATCAGGTACCATTGCACAATTCACACATTAAATTCAAGGTCTTATTAACAGTAATTCCCTTTGATCCCATGTCTCCAAGCCTGGAAGCTTAATATTTTCTGAACAGTGATGAAAGGTTTAAACTCAGCTCCCTGCCAGCCGGTGGCTTAACTGGAATGCCACAGCCAAGATTTAGCTACTTGCTTTCCATCCTGCTTCTTGAAACATGATACTTCATCTGTGGTGGACTACTTCATGCTGTAAGAAGATCTAATTCCCACTTAGATCCTCAAATTCCTGCCTTTAGATGCCTGTGAAACTAGACATGATATTTTGACTTGTAACTTTAGAATACAGATTAAATAAAATAGAGCAGAACAATAATTTGATTGACACATCTACAAAAGTACAGTTTTGCCCAGCCTTGTTGCTAAAGATTACCATTTTCATAAAGGAGAAGAGCAAAAAGTATAAACCAAGTATGAAGCTGGGACTTAACATCCAGAAATCCTTCTTTCAACATTAACCATTAGGAGATTAGCTCAGTTAGAGCATAGTCCTAATAATGCCAAAGTTGTGGGTTCAGTTCCGGTATGGGCCATTCCCTAAGGGACTTGCAGATCCCTTTAAACTCAGAATATTCTGTGATTTCTTCTTGTTTTCTTTCTGTATGGCCTCACAAATCTGACATTTCTTTGGGTTAGAGATCTTCCAACTGTGCCACTTGATGCAAATTGTCTTTTGAGATGTAGGGCCTTGAGCCAAATTCTTGGCATTGTCAATGACAGTGGTCTAAATACTAGATCACAAAATAAATAGTAAGCATTTTAATTATTATTTTAAAAGTAGAGTACTGAGTTCTTTGGATGTTATAGCACCTTACCCTCTAAAAGGCCCCAGGAGTAATGACACACCATGAATTATCTCCAAGTGCTGGTCTCCAGCTAGGAGCCAGTCTTCCGCCAGCTAGGCATGGTGGTGCCTGACATGCAGGTTCCTACAGCCCTAATAAATTGTGTAGTGAAATTTGTTCGCTGCATATAAGAAAACAGAAGAGCTGCCTCAGCTATAGGGTTTTGAACTAATTTATTTCTAATAAGAAGATGATTTCTAATAAACATTCTGTAAAATGCCTTGAGATTAATTTTGCAGAGCAGAAGGAGCTATTAAGATTCCTAAAAATAACTTATCAACATCTAAAAATACTATTGTATCATAGTCCAATAACTTAAGCCCTTTTAGAAGCCCTTTTAGGGTTGGTAATTAACAGAAAAACCAATAAAATTACCATCTCTGCTTTCCAGTGAGTAAAAAAAAAATCACAGAAGCGTGCAGTTTTAGTTTTTTGTTTTGTTTTGTCTAGTTTCGTTTGGGTTTTTTTTCCCCCCATGAATGATACTGTTCATTCTTCCTCTGCTTGGTGACTGATAACTTAGGGGAAGAAAATATTAAAAAACAGATTCACAGGCAATGCTTATACAAGAATTTATAAATGTGGACCCATCTGTATTCTTTGTTTCACTGTGGGATACTGTGTCTTCTTTCTCTGCTTTGTGGCTTATATTGCCATACATAAATGCATTTCTATGAAGTTACTTTTTAAATCTGTTACATACTTGAAACATAAGAACTTGGCTTCCACACTGTTAAGTTAGAACTGCATGAAATAGTGAATGGCACACTGACAATAGTTGACCGAGAAACTTTTATGGCTTTTAAGCTCCCCAATTACAATTTTCTGCAATACAAGTAATTAAACATGTCTGCAGCCTGAGAAACCACTTTTGTATAGGTCAAAGATACAACAGAACTGAAAAAGCCTCCTGTCCCATTTTATACTCAAAAGTGTACAATTTAATAAAATTATTTTAGGGAAATGGGTTTTTAACAGAAATGTTGTATTTGTTGATGTAGCTATATAGTATTCACCCACATCATTAAGATCTGTTGCAGCAGATCTTAATGACATGGGTGAATACTATATAGCTACATCGTTTGGAAAAAGACGGTCTCTTTTAAAAATCAAATTGTTCAGGTAATACTGGAGTCAACAGAATAGAGACAGCTATACAGCTGTTTAATAGCTTAACAGCTATAAACCAACAGCTATATTTATACACAGTTGAAAATATTAGCATTTCTCTGTATGTACAAAAATCTTTCTGTCTGCTTCTCAATGACTAGTAACACAGTCTAACAAGCCACCAACAAAACCAATAAAGCTTTGGTGCGAATGTGCTTCATTGAGCTAAAATGTCTAACATTACATAAACATGGTTTACAGATCCTTCAGATAAGAGAGACTGTTTTCCCAAATCATGTGGATCACCCTAGACAATGAGAAATTTTATCTCAAATAAGCAGTGTTGTTAAACTTTCACTGTTTCAGATTCAGTTCTAACAGTTGACAACCCCTGGTAACTTTAATTTTGTCTGCATTTCATTAAACTTCTTTTGAGTTAATAACTAGTAATCTCACCAATAGCTCATGCTTCTTGTCACTATAATCTCTGAGATGACAAGAGATTTACATGTTTTTCTGAAAAATCTATGCTTGTTACCACAACACGCTGTCTTCCTCAGAGTTGCAAAAGAGGAAATGAAGGAACCATGACTATTTTGTCAGTAAGAGTTAATTAGCAGAGAGTGGGATACTGAAAGCTTCTGGAAACAGACTGAGAGCACAGGAGAACCAATGAACACAGTTAAGGAATGATAAAGCAAATCTAATTAGAGGAAGCACTAGATGGTTAAGACCCAGAACTCCTCTGAAGTAGTATTTGATAAGTAATAAAAAGTAGATTTGAACTGGTCTTAAAGTTGAGGTAAAGGATAATAATAAAGATTCCTACAGGACTGTTTTTAAAATTTCTTTGCTTCATTAGTTTTCACTGACCTCAGTGTGCAATATGCTCTTACTATGTCCCAGGATCAGTGTGTTTTCTTAAAAACATACATAAAGATGGACTTATTACCATGACAATTAAAACACAGGTCTGATAGCTAGAAACAAGGGATTTGGCCATTTATCCTGGATCAGCAATATGATTCTGGAGCATGTACTATCCTGTCTAAACCTAATACACACCTGGAGGGGCCTTTCTGCATTAAAATATGCTGCGTGCACATCCTGAAGGAACCTTCACTGTTTTGATTTGACAGCCTCAGCATGTCAGTTTATCATCAAATTGTAAAAAAAAAATACTTTCATATGTCTGCAGCAAATCCCAAATCCTGCTTTGTTCATTAAGCATTTTTCAACCATGCAAACATCACTTTATAAGCGGGGATAGGAATATTTATATGAAAAACCAATCAATCGTACAGTTACATTAGATAGTGCTATAGTTCACTAAAACATTTGAGATTTCAGCTAAATGGCTAATTACCTTGTATAGTAAAAAGTAATATTTGTTTCAGAAAGGAGAACAAAAATTTTTTTATTTGGCTAAAGATGCAAAAGCACTCTGCCCTCTGGCTCTTGGCCAGCAAACCTGAGTGGCAGCAACTGTGACAGCCTGAGTTTTAGTTCTGACTTATCCAAAAAGGGAAAATGTTTTTACCATGCTCAGAGCTAGTCTAATTCTGCCACCAGGGAAGACAAAGAATTTTTCTTAATTTAGAAAATCAGAATATATTAAAAACCATCCCAATTAGCTTAGTGTAAAAGCCATAATATGCCTAACCCCTACTCTCTGACTTCAGCTACTAGTGTTGACACAGGTAGAAACATAGAATCATAAAACATTCTGAGCTGGAAGGGACTCATCAAGATCATCAAAGTCCAGCTCCTGGTTCTGCACTGGACAGTCCCAAGTATCACACCATGTGCCTGAGAACTTTGTCCAAATGCTTTTTGAACTCTGGCAGGCTTTGTGCTTTGACCACTTCCCTGGGGAGCCTGCTTCAATGCCCAACCACCCTGTGGGTGAAAAACCTCCGCCTGATATCTAAACTAAACCTCACCTGGCACAGTTTCATACCAATCCCTTAGGTCCTGTCACTGGAATACACAGAGAATAGATCACTGCCTGCCCCTCTGCTTCTTATGAGGAAGTTGTAAACAGCTATGAGATCTCCCCTCTGTTTCCTCTTCTCCAAACCAAATTACCTCAGCCCCTCCTTGTATGCCTTTCCCTTGTAGACCCTTCACCATCTTCATAGCCCTCCTTTGGACCTCTCTAGTAGCTTTATATAGTTCTTGTATTTTGGCACTCAAAACTGTGCAAAGAACTAGAGGCAAGGCCTCCCCAATGCAGAGCAGAGTGGGACAATCCCCTCCCTTGACCAGGGATGATGCACCCGAGGACATGGCTGGCCTTTCTGGCTGCCATGGCACTGCTGACTCATATTCAAACTGCCATTGACTAGGACCTCCACATCCCTTTCTGTGGGGCTGCTCTCCAGCACCTCATACCTATCTGTCTGTACATCCAGGGTTGCCTGGTCCAAGGTGCAGAATCCAGCACTTGTCTTTGTTAAACATGATTAATAATCACGGTGATTGTCCAGCCTTCTAATTAGTCCAGGTCCTTCTGTGAGGCCTCTCTGCCTTTGAGGGAGTCAGCAGCTTCTCCCAATTTAGTATTATCTGCAAACTTACATGGTATAGCTTCAAGTCCTGTCAATCAATGATCTCCTTGAATATTCTTGGATGAGTGCCATCAGGTCCCATAAATTGATAGTAATCCAGCTGGAGCAGCAGATTCCACACAATTTCAGTCAACTGGGACTTATTCTTACAGCCATGGTCTTTCAGTGCAGGGCACTGGAATCACCTCAGTTTGTCTTCAGTGATGAAGACAGGCAGAGAAAGTATTAAGCGCCTCTGTCTGTGTCCCTGATTGTGAGGTGACCATCCTCATTCTGTAGCAGGACAATGTTATTTCTGCAGTAAATCTTTAAAAAAAGTGGTTTTATTGCTTTCACTCCAACTGAGCTTTGGACACACAAATTTTCTCCCTAGAGTGGTGAGCAGCATCTCTCTATTTCTTCCCTGTCACCTGACTTTGCTTGCACCTGCCTTTTTTGCATTATCTCCAAAAGACCAACCTAGCTCAGCAAAGTGTGCCTTATCCCTTATCTGCTTCACTTCCAACATTTTGGAATTTCCTGCTCCAATGACCTTAGGAGGTAATGCTTACAAGATGACCATCACTGATGGATGCCAGCACCTTCAAAAGTATTTTCCCAGGGGACCCTACTCACTAGTTCCCTGAGAAACCTGAAGTCTGCTCTCCTTATGTCCAGGGTTGAAGTTTTGAGGGTACTATTCCTCCTGCCAACAGAGACTTTAAACTTGTTTACTTCATGGTTGCTGTGGCTAAGATGGCCACCAATCTTCACTCATGAGCTCCTCTCTGTTAATAGGCAGCAAATGGAGGGCATCTTTCCTAGTTGGCTCCCTTAGTACTTTTACCATGAAGTTAATATCTAGCTATTTCAGAAATCTTCTGGACGTATTTGTTCCAGTTGTGTGATGATCTCAGTTAGTTTCTGGCAGATTGAAGTCCACTGTAAGGACAAAGGCAGTTGATCTGGATGTGTCTTTTAGTTTCTCAAAAAACAATCCATTGGCATTATTGTCCTGGCTAGATAGTTTAGAGTAGACTCCCATGATGACACTGGCATTATTTGTTTGCCCCTTAATCCTTACTGAGAAGCTCTCAACCATGCCATCACCAATTGTAAGCCAGTCCCCCAATTATATACAACACCATCCACCCTCCCTCACCTGCCCTGCCTATACCTTCTGAAGAGCCTGTAACCATCCAACATGGCATTCCAGCCACAGGACTCATCCCACCAGGTTTTGCTTATGCTATTCATGTCAAATGGGACTGGGCCAAAGCTTTGAGCTCATCTTGTTTATTACTTATGCTACATGCATTGGGATAGAAACATTTCAGATATGCTTCATTGCAGCTGACACCTAATGGAGCAGACTGAGGGAGACCAGAGAGCTCACTTCCTCAAGTTTTGGCATACATCCCATTGCTCATCACTGGCAAGCCAGGTTTTGTCCCTTTGCTCCTTCCAAATTAGTTTGAAGCTCTGTCAATGAGCCCCTCTGAGAAAGGCTCATCCCACAAGATGTCAGCAGACTAAGAGTTGTATAGATCATCCTACAGCCAAAAAACCTAAAATTTTTCCAATGATACCAGCCTTGAAGCCATGCATTGATCTGATGGATTTGCCTACTTCTTTTGATATTATTCCTTGCCAGTGGAATAATCAAGGAAAACATGACCTGTGCTCCTAAACCTTCAAGCAATTGTCCCAAGGCCCTGAAATGCCTTTTGATTTCCTTTGCGCTTCTCTTTGTTATCTTGTTACTGCTGATTTGAAGAACCAATACAGAAAATAATCAGAGGGCCCTATTAAACTGTAGAGTTATCTAGCAATGTCTCTTACCTGAACCTCTTGGAGGCAGCAGAATTCCCCATGGTTTGGGTCTGGTCTGCATACTGCATACCTTCTGTTCCCCTTAGAAGGGAGTCATCTATGGCAATTACTCTTCATTTCATCTTAACAGAGGAGATTGCGATTTGGGGGTAGATTTTGTTTGCCTGTGTGGCCCCTATATCCCAGAAGGACCTTTGTCCATCTCATCAGTTGTCTGTCCTTCTAGTTCCAGGGCCTTATACCTGTTGTAAAAGTGCCAATCCTCCTGCCATCATCTAATTTTCAGGAGAAGGAGCCTTCCTCCTAGTATGGGCAGTGACCAGATTCCAGCCTTCAAGTTGAATAGGTTCTTGACTTTTGACTAACTACTTGACCCAAGTTGGACTTTGTAAAAGAAATCAAAAAGGGTCAGGCTCAAACTGAGACAGAGATAGGGCTGGATTGATTCTTGTTTACCAATACTTTTTCTTTCAAATTGTCCATGAGTATGCAAGAGGATTGGAGAAACAGAAAGCCTTCGAGCAAAATAAGTGCTTTAGAAACAAAATTATCATGTTTGTCAAGGGCATTTAGCAACAGTTCAATTTGTCAGTAAGATTATCCCTTTATACAGGCAAATCTTTTGAGCTTATATGAAAACGTGAGCTTTCAAAAGGAGTGAATCTATCCAAACTGTTTAAAATGCATCTAGATAAATTAGTCCTTCAAATAATAATGGAAGAGGAAAATAATAAGCATATAGTGCACTCACAATTTGCCCATTTCTCTGTCTAGAGGAATGAATATATACTCTAGTTACAAATGCAAGTGAAGAGACATCTGACACCACTGTAACTTTCTGAGCTTCAGTGTAGAACAAATGCTAAAGAGAGTCTGTATGATTGAGAGCTCAGTCTTTAAATGGTCAGTTTTGGGGAAAAACAACCCTTTGATCCAATTGGCTCTCCATTCCAGCACCACGAACACGAGTATCTATCACTATCAATATGGGTTATCACATGGTCCAAGAACATAACAGCATTGTCATCAGTGAGCAGAAATTACTCTGCAAATGAAACCCAACACAAGCAAAACATAGGCTGCTTCTGTGAAGGATAGTGGTAGCAAAACTCTCTGGTCCCCTCTCAAGTTTAGCATTTTCCACTCAGTGATGTCAATTTCTAATGGAAGTCAACACTGATTTTCCTCTTAAAAGAGTAAGGATCTTTACTAAATACTGTTAATAGTTTAGTGTACTATATACTGAAAAAATTATTATAAAAGAAATCTTACAAAATCATTAGAAATCAGTATGGACAAAACATTAAGTTACTGCTAGAGGAATCAAGAAGGATGAATGCAAGAGACAAAAATAATCAGCTACATGTGTAAAGAGTGGGGGAATATTTCTTAGTCACAGAGGGTTTGTTTCATATACAAGTTAGCCAAGCAATTATGTGACAATAAGGCCTCTGCAAGTAAAAAGAGGAACACAGATTATTAACAATTTTACTCCTTTTAGTCCTGGAAAATGATATTGTGATAATTATTCATTTTCCTACACCAATCAGAGTGCAATCATCCTGGCTGCAGATATGAGGTTTTAAGGCTGCAAACCATAAAGCTAATTGTGAGAGGAAGCATATTTTATTCATGACCTGAAAGAGCTGAAGGGAAAAAAAGTATGCTATTAACTTAAAAAACCCCTCAGGTCTCAAATACTTTGCTTTTTCTCCAAATGGTCTATGAAAGATACTATCCTTTCCTTTTAAAACTTGGGTGTTTATACACAGGTGACATGTGATCACCCTCTTGAATAAACAGTTAGAGACTTTCAAAGTTTTGAGTGGTACCTATATACAGAAACATACTGAGAGAGGTATCAGTACCAGCACAACTTTTACTAAACCTCAGGGCTCCAAGTAGCAGTGATACTGTGAATGCTTCAAAGACATAAAAAAGCCTGCAATGTTTTTGGATGCTATATCTGTCTAATAAGAGGCCCCAGAGCCACATGAAACCAGTCTTTCTTGGGTATAATGTTTATCACCATGCCTGTTTACTACTGGAAAGTCAAGAGCAGTAACCCGCTGCAGTAAATTGCACTAGTAAAAAGGGATAAAACCTTCCCAATCTGGCTGTATTATGTATTTTTTACATAAACTCCTTCTATTGATATTTTTACCCATTTTCCTTCACAGGTTTTAAAAATTACACTTTTTGTACTGTGCTGCTAAGACTATGTATTTGGTTGTTGTACTCTCAAACATGAGGTGTTTACCATTGCATCTTCCTAGTGCTGTTGCTAACACTACACCTGTTCTTTTATCCCGTGAGAAGATTCCTTTATTTCAGTTATTTTAACACTGATGAATTATGATTTGAGAAAGTCATAAAAAGTAAGAAATAGTAGAGTTGGTTGAAACAAGGATAAACTCATGAAAAGACAAAATAAAAAATCTGAATGATAGATAAAATCCAAATGTCAAACACTTGTATTAAAATGAGCCTAAGAGCTATGGAAGTTCTCTTTAAGACCCTGTTTCTTCTTAAATACTTGGGGCTAAATGTATAGAACAGATGCTGGAACTAACAAAGTCGAGAGCAGCTGTTACCATGCTTTTTATGCCTTCCTGTGGAGAACCTGAGGGGCATTCCCTGGGTTATGGAGACACAAGAAGCTTCCCTCAAAAGATACCCTGTTCTGTTAGACCCCGTTGGCTCCTTCCCCTTGTTCCTATGTCACTCAATCACTCCCTCCCTATCCCCCCATTGCCCCTCATCTTTGTACTGCCCCCATCCCACTGATCAGTCCCTACCTCTCCATACACAAAAAACCTAGACTCTTCCCATGAGTCAAGCCTTTAGACCCTGAACATCTTACCATGGGGATCTATGGATCTATGCAAAGGCCCTTTCTGCTTCCTTACCCTGGACTTTATTAGCAGCTAGTTTGGCTGCTATGCCTTCCTAACATCTGAAACCTAAGGTTAATGGTTAATTGTCATTAACCTGTCATTAAAGAGAAGCAGAGTTAGTTACTCATTCAACATCCCTTAGTTTGAGAGATTTACATGCATCTGTCTCCAGCCTCCCCTCCTGATGGAAAGCCTGCATGTTAAAAAAATATCTATCCACAGCTAATAATTAACCTTCTCTGTACTAAAATGTGTCTTTTTCCAGAGGACATAAATCTTTCTTTTATATTGCATATAGAAAAACTAATGTCTCTTAGCTGAAAAAGATCCATTTTGTATAGGTTGAAGAAAACCCTATTTCAAGATGCATCTCATCATAACTAACTGGGAAAAAGATTTCTTGTTTCCTTAAACAGAAAAGACAAGAGCAAAATAAAAGAGAATTTTAAAAGCATTTTTCACTGTAAACTGAACAAGTAATCTTTCCTTTATTTTCTCTATCATATTTCTAGACTGAAATATTCCGAATAAAGCAACATATTTTTCTAGCCTGACACATCAAGCTTCCTTGTCATTAAACTCTCCTTTGTTGAACTCACTTCTACAGGTTAATAAGTGCTTTAAAATTCCTTAAAAACTCCACATTATTCTTGCCCCAAATTTAATCACTGCTGACTATGTTGGTGCATTGTTGTCTTTCCATTATGTAAAGTAGAACAGAGGTCATAATTAAGGGCAAAAGGATTCTAGGCTGTGAGTTGGCAGGGCTGATTGAGAGGGTTTTGAATTAGGTCTGAATAGGGAAGAGAAATAAACCAGGGTCTCCAAAGAGGAGCCTAAGAGTGGTAAGCCAGAGTCAGGGATGAAATCAGCACCCAGCTGAAGTGCATGTACACTAATGCATGTAATATGGGTAACAAACAAGAGGAACTGGAAGCCATTATAGAGCAGGGAAGCTATGATGTAGTTGCATCACAGAAACATGATGGGATGAGTTGCATGACTGGAGTGCTGCAATGGATGGCTACAGGCTATTCAGAAGAGACTTCAGCCTACTCAGGATGCAGATTCAGACATTATCTTGGGAAACAGCCCTT
The DNA here is from genome assembly GCF_901933205.1 of Camarhynchus parvulus. Classification (NCBI taxonomy): domain Eukaryota; kingdom Metazoa; phylum Chordata; class Aves; order Passeriformes; family Thraupidae; genus Camarhynchus; species Camarhynchus parvulus. Next base: position 56,664,826 of record NC_044572.1, read on the forward strand.
AAAACAATGGGATCCAAGAAGATTGGACACACTTCAAGAAAGAAATCTTCAAGGCAGAGGAGCAGGCTCTTCCTATCTGCTGAAGGATGAGCCCACAGGGAAAATGACCAGCCTGAATGGGAAGGGAGCTTTTGAAGGAAGTCAGGGGAAAAAAGAGGACATGTTGCATCTGGAAAAAGGGGCAGGCAAATCAGGAAGTGTTTAAGTGTGTCATTAGTTATGCAGAAAGAAAATTAGAGGCAAAAGCCCAATTAGAATTTAACATAGCCATTTCTGTAAAGGATAATAAAAAAGAGTTTTATTAACACATTAATACAAAAGGAGGGGCAAGGAAAACCTCGATTCTCTATTGGACATTGTGGGGAATATAGTTATCGAAGATGAGGAAAAAGCTAAGGTACTTAAAACCTTTTTGTCCATTTTCAACAATAAGACGTGTTCCTTAGGACAACCAGCCTTCTGAGCTAGTACATGAGGACAGGGAGCAGAATAGAGCCCCCGTAATCCACAAGGAAGCTGTTAGTGACCAACTGAGCCACCTCCATGCTCACAAGTCCATGCAACCAGGTGGGATCCATCCTGAGTGATGAGGGAGCTGGCAGAAGAGCTCACCAAGATGCACTCCATCATTTATCATCAGTTTCGGCTAACCGGGGAGGTCCCAGATGAGTGGAAGCTGGCCAGTGTGATGCCCATCCATAAGAAGGGTCAAAAGGAGGATCCAGGGAACTGCAGGCCTGTCAGCCTGACCTCAGTGCCCAGCAACATTATGCACCAGTTCAACTTGAGTGTGACCACATGGCACTTACAGGATGGCCTAGGTATTCAGACCCAGACAGCATGGATTTAGGAGGGGCCAGCCATGACTAACCAACCTGATCTCCTTTTATGACCAGGTGCCTCGCCTGGTAGATGTGGGAAAGGCTGTGGATGTTGTCTACCTGGACTTCAGCAAAGTCTTTGACACCATCTCCCACGGAATAATCCTGGAAAAGCTGCCAGCCCATGGCTTGGACAGGTGCACTCTTTGCTGGCTTAAGAACTGGCTGAATGGCCGGGCCCAGAGAGTGGTGATCAATGGTGTTGGATCCAGTTGGTGGCCCGTCACTAGCGGTGTCCCCCAGGGATCTGTGTATGGATCTGTTTAAGATCTTTACTGATGATCTGGATGAAGGGATCGAGTCTACCATTAGCAAATTTGCAGATGACATCAAATTGGTTGTGAATATCAATCTGCTGGGGAGTAGGAGAGCTCTGCAGATCAACGTGCACAGGCTGGATTGATGGGATGAATCCAACAACATAAAGTTTAACAAGACCAAATGTCAGATCCTGCACTTTGGTCACAACCACCCCCTGCAGAACTACAGGCTGGGAACAGTGTGACTGGACAGTGGCCAGGCAGAAAGGGACCTTGGGGGTACTGATTGGCAGCAGCCTGAACATGAGGCAGCAGTGTGCCCACATGGCCAAGAAGGCCGGTGGCATCCTGCCCTGCATCAGGAATAGTGTGTCCAGCAGGATGAGGGAAGTGATTCTTTCTCTGTACTGAGGACTGGTGAGGCCACACCTTGAGTACTGTGTCCAGTGCTGGGCCTCTCAATTTAGGAAGGATGTTGAGATGCTGGAGCATGTCCAGAGAAATGTAACAAGACTGGTGAAGGGTCTGGAGCACATGTCCTATGAGGGGCAGTTGAGGGAGCTGGGGTTCTTTAGCCTGGAGAAAGGGAGGCTCAGGGGAGACCTTTTGACTCTACACCTCCCTCAAAGGAGGTAGTAGGCAGGTGGGGGTCAGTCCTTCTCTGAGGCAACAAGTGACAGGTCAAGAGGACACAGCCTTAAGATGCACCTGGGGAAGTTCAGCTTGAGCATTAGGAAGAAGTTCTTCACAGAAAGACTGATTGGGCATAAGAATGGGCTGCCAAGGGAGTTTGTGGAGTCACCATCCCTGGAGGTGTTTAAGACGGGATATAGCACTTAGTGCCATGGTCTAGTTGGCAAGGTGGTGTTAGATCATAAGTTGGACGTGATGATCTCAAAGGTCTTTTCCAACATAGTTGATTCTGTGACTCTGTGTATCATTTTGATATAACTATTCCTGAAATTTTTAAAAATATTGAATTTTATCTTCTAATTTTTAAGACATTTAATATTTCTTGCTTCTCAGCTTCCTACACAACCAAACAAAACAGCTTTTTCGGTAAAATATATTCTTAAATACTCTGCTCTGTAGTATAGATGGAGTAAAAGCATATTTACTACATATCACACAATTCTAAACCTCATTTTAAAGGAATATTTTATAGCACTGTATCCTACTATAAACTATAATTTGAAAGGAAGCAAACAGAAATCTTGAGTAAAGGCTACAACAGTGAAGTCAATTCAAGAAAGATAAGAAAAAACAGGTTGTGCAATTTTGTTTGCTATCATAATGAATGAAATAGTGAAAATATAAATTTTGAGAAGGAATATGGGCTCATCTTAACAACATGAAGAATGAATTAAAAATACTATTTTATATTGTATTCATCTATGTATTTGACTTCTGATGTGATCAATGTCTGTAAGTCTAAAGGGTTTGAGAATTATATATGGCTGTTTAATAAAACAAATGAAAGGGCTCTCACTTTTTAGTTTTTTGCTAGAGCAAAAAAAAAAAAAAATTCATATTCACCAGCTAAGGGGTTTGAATCCACAAACTGCCAGTATGTTGCTGAGAAGAATAAAGTCCTTTTCATTCACCAGGAAAATATTATAAATGCAGGGAAAAATCTTTATTGCATATGTTCATATATTCTTGCATTTTCTCTTTATGTACTCTTAACAAGAATGCTTATTTATTCTCACACTCATCGTCATTCTCTGTTTCTAAATATATGTTAGCTATACATATGTTAAATGAAGAACATGATAGACAATGCTATAAACATTTTCATCCAGCACTTGGTAGACAATCCTAACAACCCAAATAGCACTCCAGACTTGCAGACTTGCAGGAGTTCACATCTTTAAAGCATTCCATAAAGAAAAAGCTCCTCTTCTAGTCTCTGAGCAGCTCACAGGATTAGATGTACTTTACGTTTTTAACAACTTGCTTTCCAGATGTTAAATGGCTCTAAGGATTAGTTGCATTTTATTAAAACCAACATGTCCCAGCTTTGAGCTGGAGTTATCTACAACATGAAACACTGTGTACTCCACAAATCATCAGAGAACAGAAGGGCACCACTGAAATCACCAGATTAAGGCAAGTGTAAGCACAGATTTAACCTAACATTTTTCTTTCTCTAAATTCCATAGAAATATCTCCTTCAGAGATCCCTGTTTTCATATTTCCATTCAGCTTTGCAGTGTTGGACAAAAATTAACCACTAATTAAAAACAAAGAAAAGAATAAGTACAGGTGGAAAAAATTCTTTATATACACTGCTCTTAGCTGCGTTTTATGTCAAGCCAATCACTTAGTACTTCTGATCACGTAGTAGAGCAGATCCTTACTGCCAGCTGGCTCCCAACTGCTTCCTGCTTCTCTTAGATGATGAACAAATCTTTCTACTGTCCAGGACTATGCAGTCCTAGCTGACCCTGAACCAGGTACATTGGCATGGAAACTAGAGGCAGCACAGATCTCAATGAGACAGCCCTGGTGAGTAAATCCTCCACAGAGAGGAGAGTGAGCAAATTACTTTCCTGGGTCAAGGAGCAGGTCCCAGGATTAAAAACAAATCTCCAAATAAATCTTTAGGCCTCTTTATTTTTTGAAAAAACTGCAAAGTTCCTGTAGTTTAAAAGGGACCTTTACATCTCCCTAAGCATGGAAGATGACAGAAAAATGCAGTACAAAGATGATTTTTAATTATCTTAGAAAAACAGAATGGAGATCCAGGTCCTCATCCCCTCAGCTACAGAGAGACCAGAATTTATGAGTATTACTAATAATTAGTTGTCTCATAATGATGTTAATGATTTCTTGGCATGTTGAAGGTTTGTGTTCAGTTTTTGTGGCTACATTTTTTAATTAAAAGGTGCCTGAGCAGAAGTTGAGTCATAACCTAACCTGTAACAGCAGCAGAAACTTTTAAGTGAGTACCATTACTTATACAACTAATAATACCTAACTCTTACTATGCACTCTAGTAACCTATGCTTTCTTGAAAATTACTGGATTTAAATTTCATGTCAAGTGAACAGCAGGATGTGTGTGGGTCAAACTGTGACAAGTGACAAGATAGTTGTAACACAAAAGCTATTATCACTGATGACAAGTTCGTTAGCTCAAAAGAATTAATTCCCTCCACTGTGATACTGAGCACTGACTGCATTTGTTACTCTACTTTGAAGAATATGTATTACACAAAGATGACTGTAACAAGACATAACACACTGGTATTAGTAAACAGAATTCCTTGAGCTGAACTTTTTGAGCTATATAGAATAAAGCTGGTCAGTTATTGAGAATTGAAACTCCTCCAATGCCTGTAGCTTCAGTCAATCAATGGTCTAGTCCATGGACAAGTTGGCATGTATGCTGCTGACAGACACCTTAGAGGATGATACTTAATTATCAACCTGACTGTGCAGAGGGGAACAGACCTCTCTGAAATCTTCGAAAAAGCAGCCAAAATGGGCTTTGGGCTCTCCTGGAGTGTAGCAGGCTGTGACCCGCAATTTTCTGAGTGGGACACCTCTCAGAGCTAGTGAATTCTCAAGTTTTTGTACTTGGAGGATCAACGAACAATGATGAATCCTAGGCCAATATCTTCACTCCTCAATACTCAACCCTTCACCTACTGGGGAGATGCAAAGGTACCCAAGGTGAGTATTTCACTTACCTTCAAGGAGAATTTTTTCATAGGTACCTTGCTTGCACTAGCCTGTTACTCTGTGTGCATGCACATGTGCATATGCTATGGCAAAGCTGGGAGAAATGAGAAATGCTGCTTTCTTAGATTTTTAAGTACCTTAGATATGTAAGTAAGTATAAAAGCTAAGTAGAATGCTGCTAAGTGTTGTTCCTTTCTAAGTTGCTAAGTTTCACCTACAAGTTATGTTAAATGCTGTTAAGTGTAATTTTTCTGTTATATTGTTACAGTCAAGTTATAAGTTAAGTTATCAGCTAAGTTAGGCTTAAGCTAAGTGTTGTTCCTTTGTTAAGTTGTTAAGGTGTATAAGTAAAGGTTAAGTACTGTTAGGTTTGAGTACTGTTACACTTGTAGGCCATATTCCTTTCAATCCTTGCCCTCACTATCCTTTTGTCACACACACCGACTGGATTTTGTTCACTGGGTTTTTCCCTTATGTGCTACTGTCTAGTAAGTAGTAGATTGAATCTTGCCAACAAATGTTGTTGCGCTGTCACTTAATATTTAATCAGTTTTTAGTTATACCCTTAACAGTGATTTTTTAAGCAATCTCACTCATTCATAACACATACCGCTGCAACTTACTGGCTACTGGTGCCTAAAATACCATCCTGTCCAAATCTCTCTTCCTAATAGTCAACTGGCTCTTCACAAAAAAGCCTTCACTCATAGGAATTCAAATCTCTTACACACCACTAAAGAGTAAAATAGAGCAGGGAAGGGCTTATAGTGTTTATATGCCTAAATTTGCCTTTTTCCCTGAAAGCTTCAGGAGATGCCTTTGGAATCTCTGGGCCCAAGGACACAAGGCTGTCATTCCCACCACTGGTGGGGAGGAAGAGTGAGACATCAGCAGTTGTTTAGACCTGTGTTGCCTCCCTCAGCTACTCCTTGTCCTGATCCCCCAGCTAGTTGAGACCCCAGATACTAAGGAAAAGCTTTCCTCTGGTAGCATGAAAGCTGACAAGAGAAATGTTTCACTTAAGCCTCCCTTTTATACAAAATAGGAAATACTGTTTTAAGTGACATTTACTAGATTAAAGCAGCAGCCAAAATTAGGTTTTGGATTTGCAGTTTGCCCCGTTTGTAAAATAAAGGAAATTTTATAATTTTCACTTCAGCAGCCTCCTTCCAAATCACTTTTTAAATTGCTGACATACTAGAGCTTACACTGTGCTGAATCCTTCTAGATACCTCATCATTTGGAAACCAAAGTTCAGCTATTGCCTGCTGAAATAGAAATTAAATTCTTCCAGAGTCTGGGAGAAATGAGAGGCATATTTCATTTCTGGGGGAAATTATTCACTTCTACATCTTAGCAGACCTCATTCCTATGGGGCTGCTGAGAGCCAGAGAAGGAGGACATAGAAGCAGGATGTGCAAAAGTAAAACTGCAAAAGAAAAGCTTTTAGCATTTTCAAAACATCTCCTGTTCAACTGCAGCTTGAAATCAAAATTCAGCTTCATTTTCAAAGCTCAGTAGCATGACAACTTGCACTTCATGAAACAGACATCTGCTTATGCGTAGTCAGCAATACCATTGCATATTGGTCAGTGTCTTCTGCCTCATAGCAAAGCAATTGCCTATGCTTTTTTATTTACATATTCAGTGAAACAAAATCTCCAAGTAAAATCTAATTATAATCCCATAGGTCCATCCCTCATGATACTCTTTCAGTTGATCTCTTATTGCATACAACCATGAAGGACAGACTAAAGAGAAATCCTCAGGAATGCTCAACAAAAGGGCAATCATTAAAATTCCCTGACACAGTGAGAAGTGATGCATTGATAATGTGTGAGTTGGGGCCTAATAGAAGTGGACAGGAGTATAAGTGGACATGATTATATTTAAATGAGGAACAAAAAGGAGTCCCTTTTCCACAGCTGGTAACCTGCTTCTGATGCACTATTTTCAATGTTAACCCACTATCCTAATGTTAAATGAAAATTAACTAAGGGGGAAAAGGTACAGTGTTTCTTACAAGACATTATTTAGAAATTAATAAAACTGTTCTAGACTAATCTTTGGTTTTGCCTTGAAATGAAAGTTACAAGCCATTTTATTAATAGATAAAAAAAGTCTCATATCCTCCATCCCCAGAAGAGTTATTTACTCCTTGCATAAAATGCTGTGCGGTAGTAACTTATTAACACAAGGCAAGCACTGGAAAACCAAGTTTGGGTTCATTTTTTAAAAAATCATGAACCATTGATGGAAAAGATAACATTCCTGAACTCTTTTCAGTACTGATGCAGATCTCTGAGGAAAAAAATTAATATTCAATAGGATATTTGGAAAAAAACCCAAGGCATTAAAGGGCATAATGGCATGTGCACATGAGTACTTACATATCAGGTGTGTCCTGGTTTGAGAGGAAGTGAGTTTTTTGGGATGCTGTGGTCAAACCAATAGGTGCTCATATTTGAATATTGGCACCTGGTGTGGCCACTGAGGACATGGATGCACCTCTTAGAACACGTGGTGTTAAAAGCAGAAAACTCCCAGGAAAACTTTCCCTTGGGTTCGAGTGGTAAAAGAGGTCAGAGGCTCCCCTGTCCAGCTGCGGGCTGGGCGGGGCAGAGAAGCCATGTGGCCGGCCGGGTGAGGTAGGCCGGAGCCTTGGACAGAGAAGGGAGGTGAAGGCCCCTGCAGGATGGAAGGGTGGAGGAGCACCAAGAGGCATCGGGCAGCCACCCCCCGCCCAGGGGAGAGAGAGAGGAGAGAGAGAGAGAGAGAGAGAGAGAGAGAGAGAGAGAGAAAGAGAGAGAGACAGTGCTGGTGTCTATGCTTGTGCCACCTTGACATTTATAGCACAGCCAGCCGAGAAGGAGAAGGGGGTGCAGCAAGAAGGTGCCCAGCAGGGCAGCGTGGGAGTTCTGGACAGGCAGAGCCTGAGATTTTTAACCCTTTTCTCGGATGATGGAAACCTTACAAATGCCGATCCTCCTGGAGCTAAATGAGAAGAGAGATAGGGATGAATAGCAGGAAATGGGCAAGTGTGATGCAAGTTCCACTGTGCAAGTGAAAGATGTCCGAGAGAAGTTGAGAAGAATTCTAGGTGGCAGGAGATGATGGAGTGGCCTTTGGCTGGACTTTTCTTGTATAGCCATGGACAGAATCATTTTTCCTGTGACACAGAGACTGCATTTAGGGGGAGGCAATGGCTTGGAGCCAAGAGAGTGCAGTGATGTTATGTGAAGGAGTGCATGAACAGAGATGATGGGTGAGGAGGGTGGTGGTGCCCTCCGTCTTCAGGGAAGAAGAAGATCTCTGTTCTTGAGACCCCTCAGCCCCAGGGGGTGAATTTGGGGGGGACAGGTGTCCCAAAAGTGAGAGACTGTGCTCTTTTTGGAACTGGACAAAGCATCCTTAAAAGGGGAACCCAAGAAGCAGCTCTGGTCCATGCGCAGTGGTGAGAGCACTGGGCATGGAAGGAAGATGTCACGATGGCAAATGATCTCCGGGCAGTGCCACGTGTGACAGGAAACACAAGAGGTCTCAACTTTGTTTCCAGGGGAAACCTATGGCACAAGAGGTACTCCTCTCTTCTTGATGAACTGAGAATTGATTATCTGAAGAGTGGTGATGGACTGAGAGTTGGTGATCAGAGGGATGGTAACTGAATTGAGAATCCAAGGTTTTGTTTTACTGTGATGTATTGGGAATTTGGTGGGGGGAGGAGGAATGTTTGGAAGGTTTTCATCCTGAGTTCTGTGTGTTTCTTTTATATATTGTAAGTTAATAAAGTTTTTTTTCCTTTTATTCCTAAGTTGGAGCCTGCTTTGCTCTATTCCTGGTCACATCTCACAGTAGACACTAGGGAGAATGTATTTTCATGGGGGCACTGGCATTGTGCCAGCGCCAAACCCTGACAAGGTGATGAGGAAAGAAGAACACCATCTGAAAACATGTAAAAGTCCTTCAGTCCAGGAATAAAGAACTACTTCATGCCCTTGGTGGACCAGAAGAAATAGAAAATTAGCAGTGAACTTCTCTTTGAGAAGTAATTTCAGTGAGTCATTGAGAAGCAAATCCAGACTGATATCCTCATACCCATAGCCTTATAATCATTCAAGTAATTATTATAAATAATGAAAGAATGGGCACAAATCACATTCTGTTCACTACTCATTCAATAACTGGTAGAAAAAATGTTAAAGGCATCAAATAAAAATATCAAATTATCTCATAAGAACTGTTTTCCTCGGTTTTATTTCCACCTCTCTGTGGCCTCTGACATGTTTAAGGCCTTGGCTGACATACATAAGTGAAAAGGGTAGTGAGATGATTCTTCCAAGTCCACGCACCTTAGTCTACCTGTTATACAGCAGTGTAAGGCAGGCTAGAACATTTTGTCCAACAGAGTATTTTTCCCACCTAATCCAATCTCTAGAAACACCCCTAAAACCTTCCAAAAAAAAAGACTTGAGAGGATGACTATGGTCAGATGAATAAACTGTACATCACTTCAAATCCCTACAGGCAGACTACAGATATTTATCATCTGAGAAACCAGACATGTTGGTGAACACAATAAAAAGTGGTATTTTTAGTTCCCTCTTCACATTGCTAAATGAGCCAATCTTCTTTCTCAAAATTTATCTTTCCACTATTAATCACAATAGCCAACAAAATTGCACAAGATGTTTTTTAACAACTTTCCTCAATTTTTCTCACTGTTATAGCCTTTCTTCAAGCTTTCTGTTTTCTTCCTTTCAACTTGCTTGGCCTAGTAATCTTTCTAGTTTACAATCCCAAATTAGCCCCCAAAACCACTCACAAAGTTCTGTAGCTCAATAATTTGGAAGATATTGTACATATTGTTCCATTCCTATTTTATTTAGGAATCACAATTTCTTTCAAATGCATGTCTTTTCACAGGCTAGAGACTGGATGAATACTCATCTTTGACCTTAGTCTATTGACACAGCACTTAATCTTGGCATGACCTTGTATTGACAAGCAAGAAGCAGTATAAATGTAGCATAAAACTTCATTTATCAAAGAAAAGAAAAATTCTCTTATGGCGTGCATTTTTAAATTGTAATAGTACTTTATTTTTTCTGTATTTTTTATTACATTTGTCCAGTTTTATTGAAAACCCAGCTCATTCTTTCAAAAGTGTGCTTTTCTCAGATGTGCTGAGTTCAACAACAGACATGCTAGTACTTGCATAAGATACCATTTCTGAGAATTCTACAGTAGGCCAGTCTTGAATTTTACTGAAAGGTATAATAAAACCACTCAAAAAATGCAAGCCTGATTCTAGTTTCCTTGTTTTAAATAGAGGAAATATCTCTGAATATATAATCTCTCAAAAGCTAGAGTAAATGTAATTGCATTGACTGTAAATGAAAGTATAAAAGGTTAATTACAGTAATAAAATAGGAAAATACAATAGAAGCACAACAGATTTTTACAAGCAGACCCTTTCTCCTATTGCCCCAGAAGCTGATTTAAGTTAGGAACACAAGGGGCATGCAGACAGCTTCTTCTATGGGAATAAGATCAGGACCAGATAACATATCACTGACACAAAGCAGAGATGGAGTAAACTATATGAACTATTTAAATGTTTATGTATTTTCTGTGTCACTGTAGGCTAGAATTTTAAGGTAATTAAAATATTTTTTGCAGCTTCTGCCACCTAAATTGCTTTATTCTCAACAACTATAGATAAAATAGGAATGAAAACACCTACCACCTAGCAATAACACTTGCTTCTCTGGAATATCACTCAGAATCACAGAATATTCTAAGCTGGAAGGGACCCACAAGGATTATCACGTACAACTCTTACATGAATGGCCTTACAGGGACCAAAATAGGCTGCAGGCTGCATGGGTATCACTGCTGTGGAAATTAAGTAAGTAGAAAGAGAGACATGCAGTCCTTTGTCAGGTCCTGCATTAACTACATATATTTTTTCTGAGCTTTATGAAAAAGTAAACATTCAAACACATTGTCTGAGGCATCAAATTTTTTTAAGAAGCACAAATGTCTCCAGGAATTTCATGCCTCCTTTTTCATTCTGCTAAACAAGTTTTTTATTTTCTTGCACTCCTGAATCTTGCCACTTTGTATCCCAAATTATGTCACAGCGCCAAGGGAAAGGAAGAAAGCATCAGCTGAAGAAAAGCAAAGAAAGTTCCCTATCCATTCAGTGATCCAGACATGTATCTTAATAAGACTACAGGTTATAAATCTGCATAGAAATGAACACATTGTAAGCATCTGTAGAAAATCATTAATAAAAAGAAATAAGCAAAGCAAATTATTGTACTGTTACAATACAATTTTGAGACTAAGTGGTGGGCAGAATGGTAAGTAAAAATAATAAAACAAATTATACAGTAAACTTGAATGGAAAATATCAAAAATATTATGAGAAAAATAGTGAAATTAAACCAGAACAGGTGAAGTGAACTTTCACAAGAGGAATGTCCCTCTTTCTCTTCTCCCTACTCCCCTGCCCTTGATATTCTGTAATGTAATTGAAGTATGGAAAAGAAGCCGTGGCAGTTACAATGCAAGGAAATAAACCCCCACAGATCCAGTGGGGGAAAAAAAAGAAATAAACAGATGGCAAAACATGAAGGGACTAGAACAGAAATTCTTTATTTCTCAAATTTCCTTCTTTACACTTTTGTTATCACATACTTCTGGAAATTAGAAGTCCTCTTCGTGGCACCGAAATGAAGTGGCCTTATACACAATGGAAAATACTACTGTTTCTATTGTGTACAGCAGGAGGTCAAAACATTGAGTGTCTCATAAAGCCTCATTTCTTTTGCTGTATACCCAACAGAGATTGCATGGCACAATCCCTATGAAAATCTGAAATAGAAAAAATTTCCATAAATTATCTCTTTCATCCTGGTAAGAAAGAAATAAATTAAAAAATAATGTAACTATTCAGATCTGAAGGGATCTGGTTTGAGAAAAGGTTTTTCTAAACAGGTACATATGGGGCAAGTCAAGACTTCAGGTATTTGTCACATAAATGGGCTATATGGATAAATATTCACTTCATTTAATTCCAGTACATAAGTCCTATTTTTTTAGAACTCTGGTAAATTGTAGTCTCTATTGTATAGTCACATAATGGATATTAGGCCCTGAAAGCATTTAATTCTTTTGTTCTTATGATTAAAGCTGAGCAGAAGCTTGAAATTTTAAGTAATCAATATAATTGTACAAAAAATATGATAAAGGATCTGTGTTATTAAATATCATAAAAGTGATGAGCATTTTTTGGCTTACTTATTTTCATTAAATTTGGTGATGCCTTTTCATTAAACTTGATCAATGCTGATGCTTTTTTCTGAGTGACATTGAAATCTCCAGAGAAACAGAAGCTGATGTGAGAAATATTGTTTTCTATTCAACATTTCACTAATAAAAATAAATTAGGCAGCATAACAATGCAGATAAATATAAAGTAAAATATTTTAATAAACATTGAAAATACCAGAAACTGCAGAACTCATCTTGTAATATCACTAACATCAAAGTTATCAGCTAGTATTTCACCAACATTATGTGGATAAGTCATCTTGATTCAATTGCAGAAAACATGCTATTTCCCTTTATTATCAGAATCCTTCATTAGTAAGCAGCATCATTTAAAGTATTTTACTTGTGGTGTCACAATATATGAAGATAACATTTAATTCCTGTGCTGGTTTCAGCAAGGGTAGAGTTAATGTTCTTCATACTAGGTAGTATGGGGCCATGTTTTGCATTTTTATGCTGAAAACAATGTTGCTAATATAAAGATTTTTTTGGTATTGCTGACCAGTGCTTGCTCAGTATCAAGGCCTTTTTTGGTTCTTGCACTGCCTTACCAGCAAGGCAGCTAGGGGTGCAATAAGAAGCTGGAAGAGGACATAGCCAGAAGATCTGACTCTGCCTGATAAGGGGCTATTCCATACTACATGGTGTCATGCTCAGCATATATAGCTGGGGAAGAAGGGAAAAGATACGGGTGTTTGGAGTGATGACATTCGTCTTCTCACGTAACCATTAGGCATGATGGAACCCAACTGTCCTGGAGATGACTGAACATCTGCCTGCCCATGGGAAGCAATGAATTTTTTATTTTGCTTTGCCTGTGTATGTGTGGCTTTTGCTTAGCCTATTGAAGTGTCTTATGCCAAGACATGAGTTTTCTCTCTTTTACTCTTCCAATTCTCTCCACATCTCACTGGCAAGGGAGTAAGCAAGTAGCTGTGTGGGGCTAAGTTGCGAGCTGGGGTTATACCACAGCCCTTGGATAGCTGCTCTCTGCACACAGACGGTGCATTGTGAATTGATTCAAGGATTGATTACACAAATGAGTTTAAATAAGGATCACAAAACTTCCCTCCCACTAAAAAATATACCCATGTGCATCACCAAAATACATTCAGAAAACTAAAGAAAAAATCCAGAACACAAAATGAATAATTGATTTTGATTGCCTTTTTACTCCTGAGTTCCCCAGATAACCAGGTCCTTCTACAAGTGCTGAAAAAGTCCAATTTTTGTTTCTTTCTTAAAAACAGAAAAAGAAACAAATTGAAAAAATGCAAAAGTTGGCAGCAGCACATGTTCTTTAGAGAATAAAAGTCATTTTGCAAAGACAGTATATATAAAGGCACTGCAGAAAGTAAGGTCAAAATATTCCTTGGAGAAAGCTAAATAGCAACAGAATCTCCTTCTGGCAAGTCAAGTGCGAATGAGTCCACAGACAAGATCAAATTAATGCACTGAGTGGATCACATAAAGTTCCATTTGCATATTTTTGGCTGAGGAGTGATCATGGAGGTTATGATTTCCTCTCACATTTAAGGATAAAGGAAAGAGAAGTGTGCACGCAATTGAAGGGTTAGAGAAGACGTAAAATATAATTTAATGAAACAACATGCAAAGTTAAATCCAATTTTTCTTTCTCATGGTAATTGGCAATTAAAGAAACAACTTGTAAAACAATCTTAATTTACTCGTGGTAAACAATGAGTGAAAATCTCTGGCACATGTACCTGCAGTATGCGCAGGCATACTGTGCGACTGTCGCTGGGGTGTATCAATCTAGAATTATTATATCCTGGATAACAACACTCTGCAAAGCTTCTTTGCTAAAGATAGGATATTTCTTTAGTTTTACAGTGCCTGTCCCACCAGTCACTAGTTATTACTTATTCCCCTGACATACATACTCTCTGTCTCAGTTCTTGGATATACTCAGTGTCCCTCAGGGAAATCCCAGAGTGGACCAACTTCTTCCAGCAAACACTGGACATTTTCTCCTTCTGGCCTGCCATTTTCTACACTAAGTAACTCTGTTTCTCCAGTGTAACAGAATTCCACACCCATATAATGTGAGGTACCCTTTTCACTACCTTTTTTTTTGCAAGTCTCCCCCTCTTGTTCCAGTATAATGTCCACAGATTTCAGTGGTTTCCCCAGAAATAAGAGGTTCAAAATTATCTGTCCTTTCTTTTTGTTCATCTCCCTTCCCACCAGCTCTTTAATCTTTCTTCCCCACCACAAAAGCTGATAGTTGACTTCTGCCATCTTCTTCTGCTTTTCCACTTGCCCAGTGAACTTTTTCATCACCAAACTAAGCTCATTGTTTTTCATCTACCACAGATTTTTGTCAAATTATACCAATGGTGGGAGGGAAGTACTGGGGAGAAAATTTCCTTTCTGCTTTCTCAGAATGAAATTACTAACTGTAACAAAATGTTTATTGAGGAAGCATACTATTAACAAAACATTAATTTTTTTCATGGGAACAGAAATTTTGCCTACACAGCACCAAACAAATTGCGTTTAAACAGATTGATGGCATGTTCTTCTGTTGAAGTTCTCTGAAATTAGTCAATAATTTTTAACTTTGATGCTTCAAAGATTATTGGAATAGCCCTATTCCATTGTCTTCTGAATTTTTAAAGTTCAAGATAATAGTAACTACAGAAAAGAGTTAGGATCTTATAATATAATGCTCTTGTACAGAAACATTAATGTTAAAGAGAAATTACACTTCTTCCAGAAGGTGGGAACACAAGCTGGAAACAATAGGTTTGACTTCAGAGGGTAAAAGCCTGTATGACACATCAATGGGTAAGACATGATTTCAAAACCATCTCTGCCCACACAGATTCCAGCAGATGTATTGATTCGTTTATCTCCAATGACTGAAAATGTTGTGGCCATAATGAAGAATATAAAATATTTTCTTTTCCAGTTGTAATTACTATTGTACTCCCAGTAAAGTGAGATTGAAGTACACAAAACCACTCTCTCTACTTCATCCCTCCACTGAGGAATTACGAATCATTAGGTTGAAAAAATATTTTTACAGCAGTGAAGTAGCATCCGAGTATATGACAGTGCTCTTCCAGTTCTTAACTGCTTTCTAACTCAGATACATCAGGGCAAACATAGAATAGATAAAAAAACACTGAGCAGAAATCAGTCATGCACTGGCATAAGTGACCATATTATTTCTCAAATATTTATCAGCTATGAGATTGTCTCTCTCAAACATGTCAAGTCCATCTGACAACTACATCTGGCCCTCCATTAGCTTATGAGAAATTGTTTCCTGAACCTCCTTGCAAAGATGGCTAAGACCATCTTTTTTCTAGGCAGATATTATTCTTGGCCAGTAACATCATTCACCAGCTCAAATGTCTCCTCTCCCGCTCCTGAATTTACTTCTCTGATGTACTTATTACATTCACTCAAAGCTTTTATCTTAGAGCCTGGATCTATTAGTCCCTAATCAACCTACCTGTTCTTTTCTGTGTTCTTTCAAAATTTCTTGAATATGAATGGCGCAGTAATATACATGGGGACTTGAGCAATGGCTTCTTCAAATTCTTGCCTTTAAAATAACTTGCTTGATGCTTCCTAGGATGGCAATTGCATTTATACACTATTAAGACTGTGTTAATAAACAATAGGCCTGAGACTATCTTTTTCTTTTACTGCCACATTATAAACTTATGAAACATTGTTATGTTACTAAATATAAACACATCCAACCTTACACTTCCAATGCTAAATTTCATCCCTGTGTAGTTACTCCATCTCTCAGTCATTAAGGTTTTTTCTATTTTATCCTGCAGTCCTCTTCACTGATGGAACTTTCTGAATGTTTGTATTTCTTTGTTCTTCCTATTCTATCATCCTACTTTTCTAAATCTTATCAGCCACAAGGTCATGAGGAATTTCTGTAGATATTCCTTGTAATTCACCCTCTCTCACAACCTGTTGTTGCCGCTCCATCAGTCAGTTCTCTATGCCACCTCCTTTTCTAATTTTGATCCCCATTTCCTTCAGGTTGAAAAAAACCATAGGACCATAATTTCCCAAAGTCTAACTGGACTGAAACTTTCATTCCCCATTTTCCTAGAATATATATTATGTAATGAAGAAAGCCATCACATAGACTAATCGAGATCACAACTGGCATATTGACTGGCAAATGCATACTGAATTCCATCTGTTTCTGCCATTTATTTCTGTGACTTCAATTATCCATTCTTTCAAAAGTAATTCTAAAAAATATAAATATAAATCACCCAATCAAAAAATTCTGCCCTAACACAGGAGCCTAATTATAAATATTTCACTGAATTTGGAATTTCAGATTTCTGAAATTTATTTGCAGAGTCAGAATTTTAGTTCTCTTAATATTTTGGTATGGAAAAATATCCAATTTCTTGTAAATCAAGTATATTAAGTTAAAACTGAGCAAATTAAATTAGTTTTGTTATCTTTCTGGTAGTGTAAATTTCCTACTTCCTACTTTCTTTTCTTTCAGCAGCCTCTCTCCTATTTTATTCATACAGAAAAAGAACAGTTTAGTATTTGTTTTAAATTTCTTAGTAGAGCCTAATTCTGCTGGGCATTAGGTTGTGCTGTGCTTAGATGAAAGCACTAAAATTCCATTTGGATGAGCCCATTCAGTCACAACTAAACAAAGGAGTTAATTTTGGTACCTCAGAGGGTTGAAGAGCAAAAGTCAACAAAACAAAGTTACTTGTCATCTTTGTGTGTAAGATGCAGGCAATCTCTACAGCCTGCAGATGGTATAACATTGTACAAATATCCTTACTCTGACATAATGATAATTTTGCGTTACATATCAACGCAAGAGCTCACCTCACTGAATGAGGTGCTTTGAATTAACAGAATCAGGTTAAACTTTTGGAATTTAAAATATGACAAGCTAGACCAGGAAAAACAAGTATAACTGAAGAACTTTTCTGTGGCTTTAGCTTTTCCCAAAAGAGTGAAAATTTTAGAAGAAAGGGGGCATAAGACACTAGAGCTGGCATATATGAATGCACAGCCCCAGTGCAGAGGCATCAGAAGAGAAGGGCAATGCTCCTACTTCAGCAAAGAGCACTAAAATGGGATTCCTAATAAGCAAACAATGGGTCTTGCAGGCGAGTAAAACTATGGTCACATTTAAGTGTTTGTAGCACTGACACTCATTAGTGTTAGTGCCAACAGTGTGGTGACAAGAAAAGCATTAGGATGCAGTTACGATTCCATAAAGAGTCTTGAATGTTCAGATTTATATAAAATATTTCTAAGTAACATAATTTATTCATTTGATTTTATTTGCATGTTCCCAGGACTGGGGTAAAAATACTGTCACACTGTCAATCAAAAATACTTTGAGTATTTAGAGGCTCCTCAAGACTTAACTTGCTTTATATACAGTACCAAAAAATGTTGGTTTTAATTGCAGCACAGACAAAGGTTCTCCCTGCTTCATCTGATCAGCTATCATTTCAACCCTGCCTCATGCTGTAGATGCAGTTCAAATATGTTCTCACAAGCACCTACTGTGGTAGGAGTGACAAGTCAACATACAGAATTATTCCATTGTCAAGTAATGACAGAGTACCATGTGGTTGATATCAGTGTCTGGGACTTCAAGGTGACTGTAATGTGTATTTTAAGGCCAGACATTTCACATAATAAGTCCTTCCAATACTATTAATGACTACAGGATTTTTTTAAATGATTGCTGCTTTGCAACATATGGTAAAAGGGGCTGAATAAGATTTTCTGTTACAGACAACAAATTTATTGATGGCTTCACTGACATTGCTCTAGAAATGCAGAAAGAAAACAAAGAAGTTTTAAAAATCACCCCATTAATTATATTACTTTATACTTTCACAAAATAATCTTGTAGATTTAACAGCACAACCAACTGCCAGGATACTTTTCAGAAAAATATGTTTTTCTTTTATGTTTTTTGTTTCTAAAAAAATAGAATAACATTCCCAAAGAAAATGCATGCTCCTTTTAGGGAAGTGTGTGTACCCTGAAGAACTCTCAATATTCAGAAAGGGCTGACAGAGTTCTCCTCAGTTACAGCAGCTGAAGCATGAAAACTTTGGGGCAAGAACCCCAAGGAACAACACACATCAAGAACCAGAAGACATAATTCCAGAGATAGGCTGACAGAGTTATGCCTGACTTGAACACAATGTATGGAGAAATGATGAACAAAACAGCCCTACTAGTCTGGAACTATGTGTTTAGCATGCAGCCAAGCCAGAAATAATGGTAAAGTCTATCATCAACATAAGCTCTTAGGTAACTGCTCATAGGCTCAGGACTATTTTAAGTTATGAAGTTTCTATTTCAGAGTTGATTCCTGTCATGTTGATAATAAACAGCAAGAATTAAGTTGTGGACATGCCCTGCTGTGTTGCTGTGGAGGACAGGAGTCTGGATTTTCATCTTCATGTTGACAAAGACACTGACTCTCTTCAGGTGCACAAATAGAGATCTTACCCTATTAGACAAACACAAGGCTAAACTATCTATCTGATCAAAATAATGGTTTTAGACTTTTATTACATTTTTTTTTTACTTTTTGGTGAGTACTTTAAATTCAGAAACACTTCAACAAAGATGGAGAATTTAACAAAATGAGGTAACTCCCATATCCAGCAATACTCCTAATAAAATTCTGCAATCACAGTATCATTTTTTTTCTAGGTAGTGGATTGAGCCTGGCTGGATTCCAGGCAGTCAGCTAAGTCACTCTCTCACTCTCCTCCACAGCTGGACAGAGGAGACGAAATATAATAAAGGCTTCATGAATTAAGGACCAGGAGACATCACTCACCAAATACTGCCATGGGAATAACAGGCTCAAATTAGACATATTAATTAGATTTACTATTAACAAAATCAGAGCAGGATAATGAGAAGTAAAATAAAACCTTGAAAACACCTTCCCCCAACCCCTCCTTCCTTCCTAGCTTTGCCTCTTTTCCCAACAGTGGAAGGAGACAAGGAATGGCGGTTATAGTCACTTCATCCCCTGTGGTTTCACCCATTGCTCAGGGAGAGGAGTAGTTCCCCTGCTCCACTGAGGAGTTCCACCCATAGGAGACAGCTCTCCAAGAACTTCTGCAATGTAAGTCTATCGCACAGGCAATAGTTGTCTCCAGACTGCTAGTTGTCTCTAGACTCCAGACTGCCAGTTGTCTCCAGACTCCACTCTTCCACAGAGTTCAAGTCCTTCAAGGACAAGCTGCTCAAGTGGGGGATATCCATGGGCCCCCCATGGGGTCACAGACTCCTCTCAGGTATTCAGTTGCTCTGGCATGTGTCTCCTCCACACCAGGTCTGCATCTCTGTGGTCCTCCATGGGTTGCAGACGTACAGTCGCTTCACCATGGTCTTCACCATGGGCTGCAGAGGTATCTCAGCTCCAGTGCCTGATCACCTCCTCCCGTTCCTTCTCCACTGACCTTGGTGTCTGCATGGTTGTTCCTCTCACATATTCTCACCCTTCTCTTCTCTGGCCACAATTACAACTGCTCAACATTTTTTCTTTCTTCTTAAATATGTTATCACAGAACAATTACCATCATTTCTAATTGGCCCAGCCTTGACCAGCAGCCCATCCATCTTTGGTGCCTCCAGGGACTGGCTCTGCTGGACATGCAGGAAGCTTCCAGCAGCTTCTCACAGAAGCCACCCGTGTAGCCCCCGCCACCAAAACCCAGGCCATGCAAACCAAATACAATATGCCCACATTAAGTTGTTCTGGACAGAAATCACAGGCAGAAAGCACATCTGTACTTGAGACTAGACATCTATTTTTAAGTTTGATGGGTGCTAAATACAGAAAAGGGGAAAAGAGCACTGATGAGCTCAGAAAAACAGTAATTCAACACTGATAAAGAAGTGAAATCCAAAGAAAGCCCAGTCTTGGGAAGCTGAAGAAGTACAGACCTAGCCAGCCATTTCCCTGAAGGAAATACACTTAGTGATATAAATGCGCAAAGTTCTTGGGAAAATGGACAATAGTCAATAAACAGCACCAAGTTAGGTGGGAGTGTTGATCTGCTTGAAAGTAAGAAGTCTCTACAGGCCTCGACAGGCTGGATCCATCTACTGAGAAAAATTGTAGGAGATTCAACTAGGTGAAATGCCAGGTACCTGCACCTGGGTCACAACAACCTCATTAAATGCTACAGGCTTGGGCATCAGTAGTTGGAAAGATGCCTGGCAGGAAAAGCAAATGGGTGTGCCTGTTGAACTTGAGCCAGCAGCACGCCCACGTGGCCAAGAAGGTCAATGGTATCCTGGCCTTTAGCAGGAATAGTGCAGCCAGTAGGACGTGGGAAGTGATTGTCCCCCTCTGAGGACTGCTGAGGATGTACCTTGAGTACTATGTTCATTTTGGACCCCTCACTACAAGACATCGAGGTGCTCAAGCATTCCCAGAGAAAGGCAACAAAACTGGGTGAAGGAACTGGAGCACACCTCTTAAAAAGAGCAGCTAATGGGACTGGGGTTATTTAGACTGGAGAAATGGAGTCGTTGGTGGGACCTTATCACTTCCTACAGCTGCCTGAAAGGAGGCTGTAACCATATGGGGGTCAGGCTCTTCTCACAAGTAGCAAGTGACAGGATGAGATTAAATGGTCTTAAGTTGAGTCAGGGGAGGTTTGAATTGTATATTAGGAAAATCTTCTTCACTGAAATTGTGGTCAGGTACCAGAACAAGCTGCCCAGGACAGTGATAGAATGATCACCCCAGAAGTGTTCAAAAAACATGTGGCACTTGGGTATGTGGTTTAGTGGTGCATTTGGCGATGCTGGATTAATAGTTGATCTTGTTCTTAGGGGTCTTTTTCAACCTAAACTATTCTGCAATCTGAAAAAAGGCCAGTAAATATTTAAGTTAACCCTGAATGCTGCATGCAGACCTACTCTTCTTTATGTTTCTCTTTTTTATGGTGTTGTTCTCTCTGTTATTTATCTCTAGCCTTTTATTCTTTCCTTCACTGAACTTAAAAACAGAGTTAAAAAAAGACCAGTACCTTACCTGATTTTAATAAAACAGTTCTGTTAGTCTGCAAACTATTGCTCAAGACATTAACCTTTCTGTTGTAAAAAATTCTGAAAATTTAAATATAGCCAAAGGATATAACAAGTTAATAACAAGTTATAAACATTAGTTGTATAATAAAAAAATTGTGTAGACTCGATATATTCTTAAAATTAACAAGAATAAAGATATCCAGAAGAAATGCAAAAAGATTTTTACATTTTTAGAATTATGCAGAAACTTATTCAAAAGTAATGTGTTTGTCACTTTATATATATATAATGGATAAGCTGAAATACAATGACCTTAAACCTACCTCAGCCTTATTTGTGCTATAAAGAAAAAAAGTAGGAGGGTAACACATAAGTTGAGTAGAGATACACTTTCTGACAACAATCAAGCAGAGATTCTGCCATCCCCTAGGATCATTCTTCATTTGCCTACCTGACCCCAGATCCTGCAGAGGTTTCAGAAATCCTGCAAGAACATATAACTTCAAATCTGCAGTTCCCACTTATGGTTCTGGGCGAGAGGGTTTATTATACCAGTAATAAACTCCTAGAAACCAGACAGCTCCTGGTGAAACAAATTAATGTGAACAGCAAGTCAGTACTGTCATTTCTTGTAGGCAGTTTAGCAGCAAAACTACACTCCTAAATAAAGAAACTGAGAAGAGTCTGAGGAGTCAAATGCACTTTTGTGGATTTTCACATCCCTCTAAAGGACACGGGAGGACCTACAGAGCATGACACGCCTTTAGCAGGCACCTTGAACTGGTCCCCATTCCATCACATGCATAATTAACGTCTCTCTCAGCTGTCCTACACCATTCACCTTCCTGAAGAATGTCTCTTCCTTTTTACAGCATGATATTTAAGGAAACAGACTTCAACATAATTGTCATGATTCTACTTCTAATCTTTCCTGAAGAAGAGATTCCATAAATACTTCATTAGACATACAATAGTGTAAAATTACAAATGATAATCACAAAGGGAGCAGCAGAGCTGACATAACTTTCTTGTCGCCATAAAGCGGCAACAGGTTTTTTGTGTCAGAAATTCAGTACACCCTGCCAGAAATACAGACACTAGTGGTTTTTTCCTTTAATATTTACACCAGACCTTTACCAAATTAAACATATTGAGGTGAGCCCATCTTCTCTTCCACTCCTAGCCTTCAGATGTCTTTTACTTGAAAATTTAAGGGAAATACTTGAAGAGAAAAAGACATGACCTGCAGCTGGCCATTTTTAAAATAACCTCATCATGACTTTCAGGCTCTTGCAGTGTGCACAACTATATCCTACATGCTTTGGGCATCCTCTGAGCAGCCCCACCAGATATACAGCCACTCAAGATCAGAACTTTGAATGGAAAAAGAACAGCTATGGAAAAAGGACCTGAAATGTTCCAAACTCATTTTCAAGACCCCCAACTGTCCCTATGCTTGGCATCATCTGCATCTTGCTGTGACCCTCCTCTTCAACAGAGGATTTAGTTTGTTCACCCTTCCCATGCAAAAAGAGATAGGTATGCCAGGGTATATGTTTCCAAGAACTGACTAGAAAACATTATAATGAGCAACAGAAGCAAAAGTGTAACAGGAATTTAAGATGTTATTTAGGAATATGGAAATGAATGGGGCTTTACGCAATAATAATGATACAGCTGCTCCTTTTTACACATCAACTTTCTATTATTAAACATTAAAGTAGAGACAAACAGCTCAGAGAAAAGCAAAAATCAACATGGCCTGACAAAGAGGATATCCACTGAAGGAACAAAGAGCCCATGCCTTCTCTTGCTGCAACCCAGACAGTCCAATAACAGAGCTGTGGTAACTGTATATCATGAGGGCTAAGGGTAGATTTACAAAAGCTACCTTTGGCATAATGAGCATAATTATTCATAATGAAGAGGGAAGGAGAAGGTTCCTCCTGCAGAAAAACAGGAGCAAGGAGGAGAAACTTAATGTAGCTCTTGGTGGACAACAAGCTGTCAAGGAACTAGCAGTGTGCCCTTATGGCCAAGAAGGCCAATGGCATCCTGAGATACATTAGGAAGAGCGTTGCCAGCGGGTTGAGGGAGGTGATCCTGCCCCTCAACTCAGCCGTGGTGAGACCACATCTGAAGTGCTGTGTCCAGATCTGGGCTCCTCAGAACAAGAAACATAAGGATTCTGAAGTGGGTCCAGTGGCAGGCAACAAAGATGATTAAGGGACTGGAGCATCTCTCTTAAAACAATAGGGGAGAGAGCTGGGCCTGTTCAGAGTTGAGGAGATGACTGAGAGGGGACCTCATTAATATATATAAGCATCTGAAGGGAGGGTGTCAAGAGAATGGAACTGATGCCTTAAGTTTTATCTTTCATATTTTTTAGATTCTGTACTGTCTTAGAGTATAACTCTGAACTTCATATGAAGTGTTACTAAGTTTTCTCTTCACAGCTTAGTTAGACCAAACAATCCTTTTACAGCCTAAGAATCAAAGACACTGTTGCACTTTCAGACCCAGAAAGTGTAAACAATGGCGAATTGAAGAGAGCAAACCAGGAGGATGGGACTCCATAACCTGAAGCTGTAATTGGACAATTGATCCCAATATGTTAATGGACTAAAACTTACTGAAGTGTGAAAACTAGTGACCAGTCATCCATATTGTGTCCATCTTGGGTCCATCTTGGGTAAACCACAACCGGGCTCTTGTACTGCCCAAGGTATATCCTTTGAAGGCCTTTTAATAAATACCTACTTTATTCCTTTAACTCTGTCTAGCTTCTGTTCCAGGTCAGCCTCCCAAGGCATCAGAAAAAAGCTCTTATTGGTGATGCCAAGTAATAGGAGAAAAGGCAACAGGCAGAAACTAATGCACAGGATGTTCCTCTTGAATGAGGAGTGCTGGTGACTATGCACTGGAATAGATTGCCCAGAGATGTTGGTGAGTCTTCCTCACTGGAAATATTCAAAAACTGTCTGGATGCAATTCAGTCCAGTGTGCTCCAGGATAACCATGCTTAAGCAGGGAGGTTGGACCAGATGACCTACTGTTGCTCTTTCCAGACTTAACCATTCTGTATCTCTTCAAAGAGTGAAAAATGTATATTATATGATTCGGTCTTTGTAAATATTAAACTGAATACTATATATGTTACGTTGGAAAGTTATGCTGTATTAATATCTTTTAAGTAGTGCTGTATTAATCTCTTTTAAATAGTGTGGTAAATATAGTTTTTAGGCTATAGCATAATATTAAAATAAAAACTATGTGATGTAAGATACTTTTTGTAACTATCTCAAGGAATGGATAAGATAATCAAGACATTCTTTGCATAGAGATAACAGCAACAAGACACCAAGACTCCAAGAGAAGAATGATTGCCTCCTTATGGGGACAACCCAGACTTTGAGGGACCAAGATGATTGATTTACAAGATGGGGGGAGGAAGCTGAAATTAAGCAGAAACACTTCTAGTTTGAAAGGGAATGTTTGAATCGTGTATGAGATATATGAATATGCAATAGGCTATTGCTTTTAAGGGTTAATCCTTTGTTAATCCAAAGTGTGCTTTTGTGGCAGAATGCAAAAGCACCCGGACATCTGTAATTCTTTGGTTTTATTGGCTTTTATTGTCCTAACTCTGATTATCCAAATTCTTATTGTCCTAGTTTTTATTATTATTTTCATTGCTATTAAACTTCTAAAATTTTGACACAAGTGAATGGAGTTTTTCACAAAAGC
Organism: Camarhynchus parvulus; assembly: GCF_901933205.1. Classification (NCBI taxonomy): domain Eukaryota; kingdom Metazoa; phylum Chordata; class Aves; order Passeriformes; family Thraupidae; genus Camarhynchus; species Camarhynchus parvulus. The sequence continues at coordinate 56,689,804 of NC_044572.1, forward strand.
ATTCTCTATAAGAACTCCTGTCTCTACTGCTGATTTTAGTTGGAGACCTGGAAGGCTTGCCTTTCCTTCATAGTTTACCAAACACTTAGTACTGCCTTCAGACTTTTATTTCATCTCAGGCTAAATTTTGCCTCAACTTTTAAGTGAATCGCAGAGAACTTTCTTACAACCACACTAGAAATATGGAGGCAAGCAAAGATCAAAACATGTTCAGTGACTTTTTCTGCCAGAAATCCCTTTAAGCAGAAAACTCCACAAACATGAGTGTAGAACATTCCCTCAGGCAAGACTTAAGATCCACTGACAAACATTGTATTTCAGAGATTGCATTCCACACTACTGTTTCCATTTTCCTCTTTCTGCACCTCAGAGTCATTCAACCACAACTTCCACAAATTGGAATCTAATACAGACAGTAGTATTAAAGGAGGATCCCTTAGATCCTCTCCCTTCCCCATAAAGCTAGGTGGTATTCAAAGAGAGACAAAGAAAAAAGCAACTCAGAAGGAGAAAAAATGTTAGTATTGCTCAGAAAAAATACCAGCGTTTCTCATGAAAGTACTATGTTTTTCTAGTTCCTGTGCATCAAACCCCAACTCCCTCTGTGTGTGTTTTCATGCTACAGCAGATCTACCTGAACTACCTTTAAATTTGGGAAACAGGCAAGTCCATCTGCAATGATACACTTCTCCCAAAACAGGCTCTAAATTCACTCAAGAGGTAGGAGAAATTAGTCCATTCTGAATGCAGCATAGACATGGCTAAACCCAAGACACCAAGATCGTGGTGTTGGTGGCAATGCTATTCAAGATCATTATCACTGATTTGGATTATTAGATGCAACCATCCTTTCTGAATTTGTGGATGATATCACCATTGGAGGAGTAGGAGATATGGCCATGAGTTTGTAATGCGTGGCTTAAGAATGTCCCTTTCTATGAAAATTTTTTTGTGAGTCTGGGATGTGGTATTTTCTGGGTCCCCAGTTGGAGGAGGAAATTAATGAATCTGACTCCATGTTCTTAGAAGGCTAATTTATTATTTTATTATCTAAATTATATTAAAGAATGCTATACTAAACTATACTAAAGAATAGAGAAAGGATACAGACAGAAGGCTAAAAGATAATAACGAAAAACTCGTGACTCCTTCCAGAGTCCCGACACAGCCTGACCATGATTGTCATTAAGTCAAAACAATCCAAATGTTGGATAAACAATCTCCAACCACATTCCAAAGCAGCAAAACACAGAAGAAGCAAATCAGATAATTATTGTTTTCCTTTTTCTCTGAGGCTTCTCAGCTTTCCAGGAGAGAAATCCTAGCGAAGGAATTTTTCCAGAAAATATGACAGTGACATCTGGCACATAGACCAACACAGTGAAGTATTGGAGCTCTAGCCTCTGACTCTTGTTTGCTATGTTGCAATTCGTGGCAACTACCATCAGCATAGCTGCTATTTCTTGTCAAAATGAAAGTTGGCTGGACAAGCTACACCTAGCCTCTGACTCTTGTTTGCTATGTTGCAATTCTGTTTCACATAAGCAAGCTAATTGCATGATCTGAACATGTGGGAAACACGGTTCTGCACCTAATGATGCTGGGATAATTGGCAGGCACATGTCACCATAAAGGCTGACCCCAGCAGCATCAGAGTGCTATTTCATACCTCCCAGAAGTGAGTGTTGACAAAAAGAAGTGATTGCTTTCAGAATACCATTTGTCTAAATAGCAAGCCTTAAGACTCTTCTGAGCATTAAATGTCCACAGCTGCACAACATTTATTCCTATTATTCTTTAATCTTTCACAGCCTCTGTGAATTTTTTGGTATGGACAATTAAAAAGAGGTCAGCAACAGCAAAGGTGGAGAAACAGATCTGTAATCATAACACTATTTATGTAAGAAAGGAGGATTCATAAAATGTAACAAATTTAACTCAGCAAAAGTATTTTTGATCTTTTGATGTTATAAGCTGTAGTGAATAGTCCAAGTGCATCTTTGTTGCTCAGAAAATAATAGGAAATAAATTTGAGAAACATTCACTGTAACAAAATAAGCTAAGAGATGTAAAAACATCTAGCCTGAATAAAGCATGGAAGAATACATCATAATGTTGACAAAACATAATATAAACATCCCATCAAAGGAAATGCAAGTTAATTTTCAGGATATGCTGTAATGTGCAATTTACAAAGAATTTGTTTGAAAAAATCTGTCTGTTTTGCTACATCACATTCCAGAAGCTGAGAAAAGAGGGAAAAGCATGGATTAAATCCCGCTACAACACACATTTAAATGTGTAATGAGGAGTATATGCTAAGATTATTCAGAAGCTTTTCAATATCCTTTTTTTCCCCAATACACTACAGACAAACGAGTTTATAACAGCATATATTGCTTTGCATGATGATTCAGAATACAGAAGGACCAAGTCCATGTTCAGAACGATTATCTTTTTTCCCAGGGGGCATAATTTTCACAATTCCAGAAAACGCTATCTATTAAGTTATTTGCTTATCAGTATTGTTAACTCACAGCATGGCTAATGAACATGTACTCTTGTCTGAAAGCAAAACTGAGAAAAATAGAGAATCAAATTAAGAAAGGAAAATTGTGTACCTAAGGTGACATGAGCCTGCCACTACTCTGAACCTAGGTAGGCCTTTTTCCCTCTTGGGTGTCTAGGGCAGAATCCACACTAGAAAGCATCTGATATATTTGCAGTGATACTGTTTATTACAAGCACAGCTGTTGTTAATTCCCCACAGTAACTACTTCTATTTTCTGTGGTAAAGTCACCCAAACAACAGCCAGCTACCACATGTGCCTTGTAGAATACTGGAATACTGGAGACAGGGGTTGAAGACACAGACACAACAACCTTTTAGGTAAACAGCAGGCAACAAAAAGACCATCACAACAGTGCAGCTTTTCACCAACATGTTCAGCAGGTCTACTCTTCAACAAACATGACTGATGACTAGCTAGCTTTCCAAGCTGCATGTATTTATACCCATGTCTCAGAAGAATGAGCTGTGGTCAGGTGTGATGGGAAGACTCTGGGCACAAAAGACTAATGCCAAGGAGAAAATGGTGAGCTATGGTCCTAACCTTCCCAATGACATCTGTTCAGCACAGCACTCCTGGTCTGTCCCCTCTCTGCAATGCCATGTGTTAGGGGTTAGGTTTCTTTCCTTTTGTTACTTTTTTCTTATCGACTCCCCCCCCCCCGTAGGTTGCTAGGAAACAGTAACAGCTTAAGAAAAATAAAAGAAGTGGTGAAGCTCAGGGAAGGTGGGCATCTGGTTGCACTTCTCTTATCTGGGAGTTTCTCTCTGAAGGGCAGTGATGCCACAAGAATTTGGCTGATAAAAGATGGGGCTGGAGCAGCTGCTCTCTCTCTCTCTCTCTCTCTCTCTCGCACCTTCAGAGGAGGACAGTCAGAGCTGCTGCTTGGGGAAGGGAATTCGCTGCTGCTGGTGCTGCCTGCTTCTTCTGCCATGGGTGAGCCTCTACTTGTGAGAGCAGCCAATGAACTGGGACCTTATTAACATTTACCCCACCAACAAAAAGAGACCTATCACCATCAGCTTGGGTGCCCAGGATCCTGAGTTCATCTCTCCCTGCCCTACTGGGAGCTGAGCTGCTGCTGCCCTGCCCCCACCACATCTGCAGCACTGCTCCAAGTTTTTTGCTGCACTGTAGGCTCACACCACCTGCCTGCTGAAACATGCTGACGTCCCAGCTTGCTGCTTCCAATAATTTTGTTTGTTTTCCTAGTACAATCTACTGGGAAAGTGGGGAAAAAAAAGAAAAAGTGGAGGGGGGCCCCTAAAAATTCTGCTGGGTTGAGGGATAAAAATGCCCAAGAGCATCTAGGATTAAACCTGCTGGGTTGAGGGATTAATATGCCCAAGAGCATCCAGGGTTAACCAAAAATCCTCTGGATTGAGGATATGCCCAAGAGCATCTGGAGCTGGACAACACAGCTGGGTTGAGGGATACCCAAAAACATCTGGGGCTGGCCAGTAACATCTGAAATTGTATTTGAAAGTAAAAGGTACCTTATAGTTGTCTTGTTGTGTATGAGAGTGAGTCACAAACAAAATCACCCTCAGAAATATAGAAAAACATTGGAAAGCTGGGAAATTTAAATTCAAACAACGCCAGCCAATCCCTGGCAAGCATGGACACAGGCAGCTATTGGCCAGTGAGCTGAGTAGTAACCAAATTCAGACAGGTTTTTGAAAACCAAATAAAAAGGAACTGCACTCAATAAAAATTTGCTGTTGCCACATGAACTAGGGGGTGTCGTGTCCTGTCCATCTCAACAGAGACTTTAAGCTGCAAAACTCTAAGAAGAGTGAGGTATGGTGTGTCTCTAAATTTCACTTCACTGAGCATTAACATGAAACTGCAACATATGTATACAGGACAGGCTCACCGAGTGGCCTGAAAACTGTGCACATGCAGCCACTTCTATTACCCTTTTTCCATCCTTGCCCTTTTCCTGAGCCAGCCATGTCAGTGCCTTGTCCAGCTGTGACAGTGCTAGACAAGCTGGAGAGGCCTTAGAAGTAATTTTTAAACACCTCTAGCCCAACAGAACACAAATTGGATGTTGAGGCAACACTAAAATTAGTCACATGCATATTTTGTAAAACTGACTTGAGCAGAAAGCTTATTTATTTGTTTTTCCCTTTCTCTCCTCAACATGCTCATAATTTCTGCCCACAAAATGCATGAAAGTTTTAAAAAAATTCATCTAGTCCCGTACATTTATGAAAACTTATATTTGAAACTATTTTTTTCTTTAGAAACACTTAAAAGTTTTAAAATGTCAGGGTTCGAGAAAAAAACCCCAAATTTAGCTGAGAAATTCTACAGAGTGGATGTGTGAAAATTGCACATACACATCTATGCACTACATGGCTCCCAATATGTCATTCTCTACAAGAAAACACCGGGATTACCTCTCCGGGTTGATATAGATGTTTTATCCCCAAATCGTCTCATTGGTTTATGCTGAATAATAATAAGTTTTGCACCTTTAAGACTTGTTGCAGAGAGTGAAAGGGGGAGAGAAGATCGCACAGTTCTTTTTTTTTCCCCAGACATTGCACGCATACTCCCCGCATTCCTCCTCCAGGACTGTGTTGTTTTGACAGACAGACGGCAGGACAGAGAGCTCTCCTTTTTTTGTTTTGGTTTTTAGCTGGCTGAGGCAAAGAAGAGTCCCTGGACTGTGGTTTTTCTTTTCCTTTCTTTGACCTCTTGGAACCTGCTCTGGACTGAACACCCAGGGAAGCACCGGCAGCTCACACCTATGGACCGGCAGGCCGGGCCTGGCCTGGTGAGAATTCCAGCACCAGAAGGACTGATAAGAGACTGAGTGAGCTGGGCTGCACCGGGGGTTTTCTCAATTGGTCATCTTTTTAGAGCGGCAAGGGGTTTTATTGTTTTAATATTGTTAGGTTCTATTGTTTAATAAACAAGTTTTTTCCACTTTTCTTCAAGGAGGTATTTTCTCCCAGACTGGTTGTGGGGGAGGGGCATTGAATCTATTCTCCTACTAGAGCCCCTCTGGGGACTCTCTCTCTCTCTCTCCCAAAATTTTGCTCTAAACCAAGACACCTTCCAACTCTTCTCCAATTTTGAGGAGAAGACAAGAAGAGCAGAAGAAGTTCATTTCATAGGTGACAAATGAGCTTTTCCTGGATCCTAGCCCTCTCTCCAAACCTTTCAAACATGCATCTATTTTCCCCTTAACAGTTTAATTTGGAGGGGTTCCTTACAATATGTGGGCAACCATGTAAAAAAAAGTGTCCTGAGATAAAGAATCCATTTCCCTCAGAGAGGGCTGAAATATTCTCAAAGACTACTTCTTCAGCAGTCCATCTGTTATCAGACACTGTATGTCCAACTTGATCTCAGAACCATGAGCACAAAAGGACATGACAGACTCAAGTAGGTCTGTCATGCTGATTATTCTCAAGTAGCCGAAGAGAATAATCTGCAGCTCCAGGCCCTGCTGCTCTACCTAGTAACTCCTTCCATGCAAAAAAGAAGTAGTCTACCCCTCTACTACCTGATTATTCTGGATTGTGGAAGTAATGTTTTTGCAGCTGTAATTGATAGATGAAGGTAAGAGGAGAGTAGAGAAATGTACTTGACAGTAGACTTGATTTTCCAAAGGATTCTTAATTTTCTGTCACCTTTTTGTCCATTAAAATATACTACCTCTCCCTCCAGACTCTGCTTGTTACTGCACAGGTCATTAATATTGCAGCTAGGTATGGTATTTTGTCCAGATAAGTACAACAAAATATCACTAAAATACTTGTCTTCTATTTTAGTACTCATCTCTCTCAACATTGAGACTGTTAGGTAAATATTTCATGATATGCACCAAAGCAGAAAATTACTAGAATATCTGCATACCTATCAACCTTTCACTGTGCAAAATTCTTCTTCATAATCCTTCTTTCAAAGTAGATGCAATCTGATTACAAGCATCTAATGACAGTTCATACCAAAAGTAGGTTGATTAACTATTCCCCTTCTCTTCCCAAAGACCGTTTTGTGACACAATTTGGATTGGAGGCAATGAACGTCTAACAAAATCATACATCAAAACCCTAAACAGAAACCAAAGCATGTAAATCGCAAGAGCCAGGTTTGGCCATTCTGCTGTGTTTGCAAAATGCCCCGCTCTGCATGAAGCTCCTTTATGCAGAGATAGCAATACTCAAGTATTAAGGTGGCAGGGAGCCTGAATGAGACAAACTCAGTCTCACTCAAAGCCACAGCATATTAGAAACATAAAAATTATTTTCATGGTCATTTTCTGAAGTTACTAGCTTTGAAATTTTCACGTACTTTGTAAAACAATCCATCAAGCTGTAATGACTGCAAATTCATCTTAAACATCCAGAAACCTAATACCTATGAGAAAAGCTAGTTAAATGTTCAAAACCATCACTTTTCCTTTTCATCTTGTCTAAAAACCTCTTCTTCCTTTGGCCTTAGTTTGCTCTCTTTTCATTTCATCCGTCTACCAACCACCACTGGATAATGAGATACATGAGATATTCAACTCTGTTTCTTTCTTTCAAAAGGTTTTTAATGAAAATATTTGCAGGCTCTAAAATTAAATCAAAATAGTGTAGGATCATTCATGATTTTCAACAGGGGCCAATCTTTTTTCTCACCAACTATTCCCCCTTTCTCCAACTGAAAAAAAAACCAACACATTTTTTAGATCAATCTGGAGAAATAGATTTCCCTTTGGAATTCACTCACACATTCTTTAAAAATCATTCAGCTGAATCAAATTCATATCTGAATGACAACAAATTATTACATGCACAGTTGCTGAAGAAGAGCTAATTTTCTCTAATAATCCTGTATACTGAAAAGGGAAATAAAATGCAAACATTAGTCTTACTCTGACAGATTTTTTTTTTAAATAAAAGAGTATACTCCATCATCACCTTAAAAGGTTTTAAAAAATGGTATCGTTTCAATCTCACACTGCAGTTCTGTATGCCTTAATGTAAAATTAATGTCCATTCAATATAATCTTGTGGTTTCTTATTCACTTCTGCACTAATTTGGCTTTCTTACAGCACTTTTTGACACAGAAATATCTACTCTGATTTCTCTCATCTTGAAATGAAATTTTCTCTGGTTTTTGGAAGGGGTGGGGGGGTTGGTGTTTTTTTGTTTGGATTTCTTTGCAGGGGGGAAGTCGTGGGACAGCTTTATGATGCTTGTATCCGCATTTGTCTGTTCAGCCCAGAAATAAGTTTTGCACTTTTAAAACTGGTTCTGAGAGTGAAGAGTGAGGAAAAAAGAAGCTCAGAGTTTTTTTATCAGAAACTGCACTTGCTTCCCCGGATCCTGCTCCTAGACTGTGTTGTCTGCAGCACTGACAGCCAGAGAGAGCTCTCCTTTGCTTTTTAGTTAGTTTTAGCTAGCTGAGGCAGAGAAGTTCCCTGGACTGTGGTTTTTCTTTTTCTTGGAACTGTTTAAACCTGCTCTGGACTGAAAACCCAGAAGAGCACCAGCAGCTCACACCGGTGGCCCACCAGGCCTGGCCTGGGCCACAGCATTTCCTAGTGCCGGAGGAACTGATAATAGACTGAGTGAGCTGAGCTACAGCCTGAGTTTGTCATCTCTTCAGAGCAGCGAGAAGTTTTGGTCTTTAATATTGTTCATTTTTTGTGCTGGTGAATGTTTTTTCTGTGAAATAAACAGGTTTTTTACACTTCTCTCCAAGGAAATCTTTTCCCAAACCAGCTAGGGGAGGGGCCACTTGAATTTGCTTTGTAGAGGAAAACCTTTGGAGGTTTCCTCCCAAAATTGCCCTAAACCAGGACAAATACAGGGGCCTTTTGGGTTTGGTTGTTTTTGTTGGGTTTTTTAATTTTGTTTTGTTTTTTGTTTTGGGTGTTTTTTTTTGTTTGTTTTTGTTTTTGGTTTTTTTTTTTGTTTTTGTTTTTGTTTTTTTTTTGGGTTTTTGGGGTTTTTTGTTTTTGTTTTTGTTTTTGGGTTTTGTTTGTTTGTTTGTTTGGGGGGGGCGGGGGGGGGGGTTTACCACCAAACAGTAGAATCCTCTTCCAGCTGCTTTACTCTTTATATTTACAGAGTTGCTACAAAATGCTATATTCACAGGGCAGGACACCCACTATTTCAATCTTTTAAATATTATGTCCCATTATCTACTTGCTTTCTGACCATCTATGCACACTAAGAAAAGCTTGTCCTTCCACAAATTCTCTTTGCAATGAACATTCCCATGCAAAAAGGGGCAAAAGGCAAGGAGGCAAGACACAAATTAAGAGTTCTTTAACCTGTGAACTACTTGCAAGACATAGCCTTTTGCAAAATATATACAGCTCTAATGCCAATCAAAGCAGACTATTTTTTTCCTATATATTGGTATCAGTATGTGGCAAAAGCCTGGCCAGGCACTCTTCAGCATATCCTTGATAGTGATAGGACAAGGGAGAACAGTTTTAAACTAAAAGAGAGGAGATTAGAGGTTAGGAGGAAACTCTTTACTGTGAGACTGGTGAGATAGTAGAATAGGTTGTCCAAAGAAGCTATGGATTCTCCTCCATGGAAGTGTTCAAGGCCAGGGTGAATGAGGCTTTGAACAACCTGTTCTAGTGGAAGGTGTCCCCAGCCATGGCAGAGGGGTAGATGATCTTTAAAGTCCCTTCAAACCCAAGCCATTCTATGATTCTATTATGTGATTCTGTGTGTGACTAGGTGTCTGGGAAAACCTAGAACCAACAACAAAATGGATTTTGCTAGCTAGTGATTTGAAAAAGTCCTCACAAAATCAATTCCATTATTTTTGCCTGCACAAATGGGTATCTAGGTGGGTTTTATGCTTATTGCTTCCATTATATGCCAGTTATTGGCACTGCACTCCAGAAGAAATTTAACTGTGCATACCTGAAGAGTATTCAGCCAGTATTTCAGACTGATACACACTTGATGTAACAATTTTTGTACCAGAACTGGAAAAGCTTAGTGTCAACATGACAACCTAGTGAAGATATTTTAACTTGATTTTCTTATAGGTCAAGTGAGTAACTTAAGTACCCAGCCAGTATCCTCCAGTTTACCTTCCCTCTTTCACAGGGCTGTCCCAAAAACAATTTTTCCCCACTGACAGAAGGTCCTTTTAAACCAATATGATTATATTAAAAGAATTATTAATGTACTCCAATGTAGTCAGAAGTAATAAACTAGAAACAAGCTGAAGTGGGAGAAAAAGTTTGAAAACAACATTGTGCCTTGTTTCAGCTGCTGTGAGACTGTTCTGAATCATGCCAAAGTACTGAAAAGTTACAAACATGCATGCACCCATGCCACAGACCTACTGCAACGGCCAAGGTATTAATAACAATATTTGCAAGAGTCCAGGAGCAGGTAAGGCTCTGTGCTATCCTAAAATGGCATACACCTGAAGCTCAAAAAATGCTACAAATCCCATGCACTATAAATATTTAGAAGCAATACAGGGATGACATTTCTAAAGAGCGTGGCCAGTCCATCCTCTCCTTGATTTGTTAACTTCTGGAGGAAGTTCTGTAACAATGCAATACATCAGATCACTCTATCCTGCTAAAAGCAGACAATGAAAAGTGCTGCACACTGCAATGTCTATTCACTTTTGTAACAGCACAGGAGCAATCACAGTCAAATAACATCAAGGTAGATAAGCAGCAGCAAAAATTATAATGAACCAGAGCTGAAAGTCCCAATTCATCAAGCCAAAGGCTATAGGAGACTTGATTGCTCAATGCAGTGAATCAATGTCTCATATATGGAATATGGAATTACACTGCAATGCACTCTTCCTTTGTATTCATTATCTTGAAATACACTACTCACAAAACTAGATAATCTCTTCACGACTTGCCAGTGTGTGGAAGGTAACTTCCTGTCGCAGCTAAGTGCGCCTACTGGAGGTGGGACCCTACTAGACCTTCTGTTTACAAACAGACAGGGTCTGGTGGGAGATGTGTTTGAAGGTTGTGTTGGGCAGAGAGACCATGAAATGATAGAGTTTTCAACACTTGGTGATGTAAGGAGGGGCATCAACAAAACCTGGACTTCCAGAGGGTGGACTTTGAGCTGTTCAGGACACTGATTTGGAAAGTCCCCTGGGAAGCAGCCGTTAAAAACAAGAGGGCACAGGAAGACTGGACACATTTTAAGAAAGAAATCTTCAAGAAGCAACAGCAGGCCTTCCCTAGATGCCAGAAGGTGAGTCAGGTGGGAATAAGACTGGCCAGGCTGAGCTGGGAACTTTTATGGAAACTCAGGGTAAGAAAGAGGGTCTATCATGTTTTGAAAAAGGGACAGGAAGCTCAGGAAGTGTTTAAAGATGTTGTTAGGTCATGCAAAAAGAAAATTACTCAATTAGGCTTTTATCTGGCCACTTCTGTAAATGATAATAAAAAGTGTTTTTATAAATACATTAATGGCAAAAGGAGGGGCAAGGAAAATCTCTATTCTTTGTTGTATGAGGAGAGGAATGTAGTCACCAAAGATGAGGAAGGATGAGGTAGTTAACACCTTCTTTGCCTCAGTCTTTAACACTAAGACTGGTTACCCTCAGGACAACTGGCCTCCTTAGCTGGTAGACCCAGACAGGGGACAGAACAGATCCTGTGTGTTCCAAGAGGAAGCAGTTAGTGACCTGCTGAGCTACTTCAGTGCTCACAAGTCTGTGGGACCAGATGGGATCCATCCTAGGGTGATGAGGGAGCTGGCAGAAGAGCTCACTAAGCTGCTCTTCATCATCATCAGCACACTCAGAACTTCTGAACTTTGGGGGAAAATACACAGGCTGAATAGATTTATGGATATTAACTTCTCTGCCCAGGGTGGGCTTAAAGCTAATTTTAATGGTCATAAAGTGCATGATGAGGGTGTGATACATGTTCAAGGGGGAACACTTAGTAGGCAGTTCAGGAAGTCTGTACCTTCCTAGTACCTCAGCCAATGGGTAAAGGAAGAGGGCAACATGCAGCTGGGAGCTTAGGATAAGAGGAGGCTGCATCCTCCAAAAATTCCAGAGAGATCCCATGGGGTTATTGCCTAGTGGATTCTCTCCTTTACTCAAATTAAGTTGCAGGACTCCTGTGTCCTCTTTGTGGATGCTGGATTTTTACAGCATGATTTTCCACATGCACAAATCTTCAAGCCTGGTGTTGATTATACTCATATATGCATATGTGTTGTGAGAGAAAACTTCCATGTCTGTCTCTGATACAGTCATAGAACTGCATTTGGACCTGAACAAATATCTATAGCACATTTCTCCTTCTAAAAGCTCCATTTCAAGAACACCAGTTTTTTAAAATTAATCACTCCTAGCCTCAACAGTTTTTAATCAACAGTTTTTGATAAAAACTTAATAGTTTTTAATCAGTTATTTACTTTGTCATTCTTTCATTTTGTGAAAAGGTGGTGGTCATTACACTTGTAGAAATATCTTGGAAATATAAGTTTCTGGCCTTTCCCAGAAAAAATTGTGCCAGTGTCTCCTTAACATCCTGTGTTGAAATCCATGTCCAAAACAGACTGAAAAGATCTGGTAATGCTACAGATATAATTTGAAACAAAATAGTTTTCAAATACCAGAATGAAAATATATAGATATTAGCTAACAAGTTGCAAGCAATTGCAGCAGACAGAGCACATTAAGTCTTTATGAATTAGCCAGCCAAGAGTTCTTTGTTTCTCTTTGCATTGCCGAGTACTCTTAAAGACTTCTAAAAACACTGTATGAAAATATATAAGATACACTGAACCCATCATTTCCTCATTTAGGAAAAGCATCATACCTTGGTACTCCTCATGTGATATAGATATAAGGTGGGAAACTGCTTAAGTCATCAAGGTGATTTTCTATAAACCACTCAGCAGGCTTAATTGCAACCTGGACTTTTTCATACCATGAAACAAAGCTGAATAGCCCTATAATCAATCCCCTTTTGTTTTCCCAGTACTGCCTACTAATTTCTTCCTTCGCTTCTTTGACTACAAACCTGTATTCACAGACAGATTTTCTACTCCCCATTACAGAAAAACATTCAAATAATTTGTCCTGTATAGTGCCCATAGTGTCTATAAGAAGTTTGCTTGTTCAGTAAAACCCAATTCGCAAATATACTTCAGCTACATAGAGTGGCAAGTGATTCGGTTTTAGGCACTGCAATATAAAAAAATATAAAGCTATTAGAAAGGGTCTGAAGGAGGATTGCCAAGAGGGCCTTTGGAAGACATCTCTTTGTACTCCTGACCAAAACATGAGTTCCATTTCTTAATCCACTGAAAATACTTGTCATTTGTAAACATTAATAATATTAGTTCTAATCAAATTTTAGTTGAAAGCAGAAATAATAGGGTTTTTTTTGTTTCCTATTGAGTTCATGCTTTCATCAATGTTCCTACATTCATTCCTGAAGTTGAAATCCTTTCACAGAGACAAACCTGTCATATGCTCATAAAACCTGATGCCTGGCTAGCCTGTTCCTAATTCAGATTGTAAGCTTCTGATGAATAAGTGTTGCATATGATGGTTTGAAGAAACATACTCATAATTACATCCTTTCAACAAACAGCTGGAAGAAGAGATGGGTGAATGCTATATGGTCTGCTCTTATTATAACAAAATAATTTTTGAAATTAAGAAGGGGCAGTTACATATATATATCACAAAGTCTGCATCTGAAAAAGGTAGCCACGATTTTGTTTACATCATTTGCCCCATTTCTTTAGGAAATGGAATTTTGCCAGTTCTATTACCAAGCAAGTCTCTCATTCACTCTCAAACTATGTCAATCCAGAGGATAATCACAGGTTTATTGAAGTGCTATGCTGTAGCAGTCAAGTAGAAAAATTATTAAAGGAAGGCCACATATAATCAAGTCTGCTGTGTTAGATCAGTAGCTAGCCTGCTACTACTAAGTACAGCAAGCTCTTTGCAAGTTCCCATGTGAAAACAATCCTGGTATGAATAGTTCATTAAGATAACAGTCTATTCCTGGGTAAAAAACAACTAGCACCTGTATAAACACTAGATCTAGCCCATGAGAATCAGGGAAGAAAATACGTAAACAATTTAAGAATAAAGAGGTTTGATGGACAAGTAAAATACCTTTTACTAACCAACAGAGTAATTGGCAAGAAAACTACTAACCAACTGGAGTCACACATGGGATCTGTAAAACTGTATAAAAATGAATTATATGAATAAAGAATGGGCTTTTTCCTATATGAAGAAAATGGAGTGTCACCCGATTTATTCCAATCTCTGGTGACCCCAACATGATTGTGGGAGGTGACGGCCAAGTCTACCATGAAAAACGACACGGGCCAAGCCAAGACAGGACTTGAGAACAGAACACACAAAGTTGCAAGTGAGCAGTCTACAGTGAAAGAAGTTCTGATTGCAGAACACCCTGCTGTGAATCACAGCCTGCAGTGAGATGAAACTCAGAAACTGAATACACCAAGTAGTGAAAGAAATATAGCTACGACCAGCCGCAAGACAGCACAAAACAAGAAAAGACAAGAACTGGCCAGCAGAGCGGACCCGAGCGATGAGTGCACAGGCTGCGGATGGCAGGGAGCACATAGAAGCAAACACAGCTCTTGGGGAGGCGCCTCCTGGGAGAGTAGCTGATCATCAAATTGCAGAATACAGCATAGTCTGAAGAATCGGGGTATAGGGGACACACGACCAGCAAGCTGCAGAGGCATAGCTAGGCTCAACAGGCGTAAGGTTTGGGAGGGGAAGAACTGTAGTAACCAAGCTAGTACCAAAAGGAAGTTTAAAAATCAATCTTAATCAAGCACAAGTGGCCAAAGACATAACCAACATTAGGCACAGGGACTATGGGGCATCCCTTTGCACACCTGCCGGGATATTGATACAATCAAATACTTTTATAAAGTGCCTGTATACCAACACATGCAATATGGGGAACAAACAGGAGGAGTTTGAGAACTGTGTGCATTACAGAGCTTTGATATAATTTTGATAATGGAGGTGTGGTGGGATAGCTCACAAAATTGGAATGTTGAAATGAAGGGCTACACACTGTTTAGGAGAGACAGACCAGGGAGACTTTCTATGTGCAACACTTACACTGTACCAAGCTCTGTCTTGGAGCAGATGATGAGCAAGTTGAGAGTTTACAGATTAGAATAAATCATCAGACTAGTATTGAGGCACACAGGACAGAGAGTACTCTGGACCTGATTAGCATAAGAGATTTGATAATCAGGATACCTTGGCAAGAACAAACAGAACTTTGAAGATTAAATCAGGCTGACTGATGGGAAAAGAAAATTGGATCAGATTGGGAAGAAGATTGAGTCAACTCTATAAGCAAGAGATGTTTCAAAATGTGTAAGTTTGTTTATGTGATGATTAGCCCAATCATTGTAGTAAAAAATTACTAGCCTTCCTAGAATAGTATAAGCATTCATAGCCCACAACAAATTCAGATTCTGATGACCACCACTCAGTCTCCCCACCCCTCTCCATCACCAGTAGACTAGTAATAGTGACATTGTTGTGGGTGTTTGCTACAGGTCATTTGAGCAGGAGAATGAAATAGATAAGGCCTTCTACAGGCAGCTGGAAGCAGTTTTAAAGAAATAGGCATTGGTTCTCATGAAATTCTCTTAACTACCCACTAGAGAAGCAACACAGCAAAACACGAACAGTCTAAGTGGTTCCTGGAAAGCATTGATGACAACTTTCTGACATAGGTAATAGAGAATCCAAGAAGGAATGATGTGCTGCTTGACTTTTATACAAACAAACAGGAAGGAGTTGCTGGAGATGTGAAAGTTGGGAGCAGCCTTGGCTGTAATGACCATGAGACTGTGAAGCTCAGTAATGGGCAAAGAGGAAGCAGGGCAGCAGGTAATTGTCACCTTGGAGTTCAGGACAACAAACTTCAGTCTCTTCAGGGATCTCCCAGGAAGAATTATATGGGAACAGACTCTACAGGAAAGAGGAGTTTAAGAGAGCTGGTTGATATTCCAGGATCCCTTCCTCTGGGCTCAAGAGCGACGTATCCCAATGAACAAGAAATCAGATAAAGGGGGCAAGAGAACTACGTAAATGAATAAAGAACTCCTGTCATTACTCAAGTATAAACAGGAGACACACAGGAGGTGGAAGCATGGTCAGACCACTTAGAAGGGATATAGAGGGATTTTCAGAATAAGTAGAAATAAGACAAGAATAACCAAGGTCCATCTGGAATTAAACATGGCCAGGGATGCCAAGGGCAACAAGGAAGTCTTCTTCAAATACATCAATAACAAAGAGAAAAGAAAGGCTAACGTGGGCCTTCCTAAATGGAGGGGGGGACCCTGGTAACAAGGAATGGCAGATCAACCTCACTGAAAAGACCAGCCCTCAGGGATCTCTGATGCTGGAGAATCAGGGTAACAAATGTTGGAAGAAAGATCTTCCCTGGCTCAAATGTTACAGAACTACAAGGCAAACTTGATAACCGCAAGTCCAAGCCAACAAAGACCATTAAGGGGCTGGAGCATCTCTTACAAGGATAGGCTGAGGGAGATGGGCCACATAAGCCTCAAGATGAGACAATTGACATGGGACATTATCAATGTCTACGTAGCAAGGGAAGGTGTGAAGGGAAGGTGTGAAGAGAGTAGGACCAGGCTCTTCTCGGTGGTGACAAGCAGCAAGACTAGAGGTAATGGTCAGAAACTGATGCACAGGAAGTTCCACCAGCATATGAGGAAGAACTTCTTTGTGTAGGTGACCACACACTGCAGTAGATTGACCAGAGAGGGTGTGGAGTCTCCCTTGCAGAAGATATTAAAACCATCTGGACACAATCCTTTGCTATGACTCTACAATGACCCTGTTTGAGCAGGGAGGTTGGGCCATATGACCCACTGAGATCCCTTTCAACTTCATTCTGCATTTCTGTGATGCTGTGACTGTTTATTAGTGCTGAAAGTTACACAAGGAGACTTTGTCACCATGATCTGAAAACATCCACAGTATTGCCAGGTGAAAGAAAAAAAGAATTGCAACTGCAATTTGAAAGCTGAAGTACAACTATTCATGCAGCTTAGCAAGACTAACAAAAAAGCAGCAACAAGTTAATTACTTTTCACATCATCAACAGCTCCTATCAAAAGGTGTTGGACTGGCTTCCCGGGAAAGCAAACTCATTTCTTTATCCATACATAACTCAGCATTTGTAGTCCAATTTTTTTCCATCAGTCTGCTTAGTCATGACCTACAACAAGTTTGTTTCAGCAGCTGTTGTAAACTAGCTTCGTCTCTGCACCTAAACATTCCTTGAGTACTCCCATGAAAATCAACATGCTGTTGCACTTTGCAGGGCTTAACCAGATGCTCCAATACCAATGACTTCTTTCACAAAACCACAAGATGTAAATTACAGGACTGTCTCTCTTCTGGGGTGTGGATCACACAATTCTTGCAGTCAGTAGCAGATAAGCATTTCTTTCTTCATTAAAAGACAGAAGTGGAGAAGAAGTCTTAAGTCAGTACCACTGGAATTTGTATAAATGTTATTAGCTAGCTGAGAAAACCTCCAAGGGAAATACCAGTTCATGTGAAACTCAGTTATAGTAGTATCTGTTTTGATAGTGCAAGGGGAAAAAAAACCCTAGAATTTTAAACCAGCCCTTGGCAGACAAAGAAATCAGAATAGAATTCCATGTATGGAATTGTTGAAATGTTGTCAGCATCTTTCACTTCTTAAATTTTTACTTTGGTTTTCATTAAAAATCAAAATAAGTGGTATCTGCAGCGAATTTTCCCAGAAAGAACAAGTGAGAATCCAGGAAAGAACCACTTTCATCCTATCCACTTGTTACTACTAACATGCCAGGCTCTGAAAACCAGCCTGATAAGACAATGGTATACAAGCCTATCACTGATCAACAAGTCCAAAGAGCACTGTCTGTACTGTATTGTTTCTGACAACAAATTTAAGAGAAGAGGAATATTTTTTCCTCTTTAAAAAATAGCTTGTATTAAACAAGACAGGAAATAAAATAAGCTGAAAACTTTGTTTGTGTAAATATTAGTCAAGTCAGGTTCCAAAGTTTGAACCTTAATTACATGCACCACTAAATCTGTATGTGTTGCACAGCAGCTCAAGAAATAAGTTACTTGTATATATTAAGAGCAATAGCCTCAGAAACACACAATGATTTAACTACAGCACTTCTATTATGTTCAGACAATTGCTATATTTCCTCTCTGAAGATATGATTGTAACTAGGTGAGGGGGAATGTGGATTTAAGTATTCTATGAATCAGAATGATTAGCAATAAGTAGTAATAATTGTTAAAAACACTAGCGATAGAAAAGGTTTTCTGACTAGGCCTTGGAGGCCCAGATGCTCAAAATCCTGCTCTCATGACAAAACAAAGCACTTCTGTACCATAATTATTCCCAAAATCTTCCTGAGGGAAAAAAAAATAAAATTACAACACAAAAAATCCACACCATGTCTTTGGAAATTAGTGTACCAAATCTTACTGCTGAGATCTTAGGATTAGTCTTAATAATCTAGGTGCATCTATAATGTACCTGTTGTACATGTACCCACTTATACACACACACAGTCAGGCACATCTTTGAGTACAGTCAAACGTATAATCCACAATTAATTTATATCCACCTGAGACATTTTACAAAGCCTTTGTAAAGCATAACATGTGCAGGTAAGTATATAACAAATGGAAGTAAGCATATAACAAATGGAAGTTTCTACTTGAGAACCTTCTCCTCAGCAGGAGAACAATTATTCTTCTGCATGATGAAAATATAACATCATCATCCATTGGAGCATAATAGGAATCCAAACCCTGGAAATGTACACATGAAATTCACAGATGCTCACTTACTCTCTTCACTCTTGACCCCTTCAGTGGGATAGGGAGGAGAATTATAATAAAGTTAAAAGTTGTGGATTGAGCTAAGAACACAATAATTGAAGCAAGATGTAATAATAATAAAATGAAAAGAAGAGCAAGAAATAACACCCAAGAGAAATAAGGAATGCCATTGCTCATCACCAATGGACTGATGTCAAGCCCATTACCAAGTAGTGATCAGCAGCTTCTGGCTAGCTCCTTCTGGTTTGTATATAAACCATGATGTTCTGTGGTGTGGAATATCCATTTGGCTGGTTTGTGTCAGCTGTCCTGGCTCTACTCCTTCACAGGCTTTTGTGGACCTCCTCATTGTCAGAGCATGGGAAATGGAAAAGTCCTTGTTCTAAAGCTAGCTCCACTTAGCAACAATTAAAACCATCAGTGTGTTATCAATGTTGTTCTCATACTAAATCCAA
This sequence comes from Camarhynchus parvulus, assembly GCF_901933205.1. Classification (NCBI taxonomy): domain Eukaryota; kingdom Metazoa; phylum Chordata; class Aves; order Passeriformes; family Thraupidae; genus Camarhynchus; species Camarhynchus parvulus. The sequence continues at coordinate 56,708,724 of NC_044572.1, forward strand.
AACATAGCACTGTACCAGTGCTACTAAGAGGAAAATTAATTCTATCCCAGCCAAAACCAGTACATGGTTTAAGTGTAATTCACACTAAAAGTGAGAAATTTCACTTGAGAAAACGTCCTGTTGCCAGGAGATAGCTGATTCTCTCCTAGGACAAATTCTCTCAGCAAAGATGCCTTATCCCTTGCATTTGATAGATTTTTAACAAAATGCCTTAGGATTCACCCATAATCATTTGCAAGAGAGACACACATTTAAGAAGTGAGATATTTTGATGTCTGGAAGCTTATGTAGGACTTCAGTTGCATCACCCACCCTCTGAGGATGTCCCCAACTAAAAGCTTGTTCACATATTAACTGTCAAGATAAGATCAGTCACTAACAATTTTGTTCTTTCTACCTCTTTCCTCCTTATCTCCCACTCCTCTCCAACGTCTGACTGCTAAATCAAAGTGAAGGACTAAAACAACTCCTTATCAATCCAAAGCAAATTTAATACACAGCTAAGACACAGGAGGTCTGAATTAGTCATGGAAATGCTTCATCTTAGGGTAATTTAAATGACCAGATTTCTGTTATAACCCAGTACTGAAAATTGCCAAGAAGTTGCTATAGTTCATACCCTATAAATGCTTGATAGAAAAAAATCAATGAACTACCTATCCACTTGTGTATGAGGAAGAACTTTACTGTATGGGTGACCACATACTGCAATAGATTGATCAGAGAGGGGGTGGAGTCTCCCTTGAAGATGTTGAAGAACCACTGGACACACTCCTTTAACATGTACTCTAAGATGACCCAGTTTGAGCAGGAAGGTTGGGCCAGATGACCCACCGTGGTCCCTTGCAACTTTACTCATTCTGCGATAATGTCCTTACTCAATCAGCTTTGAGAGAGCACTGATGCTTCATTCCAATAAAGATCTCTTTAGTGTGCCTAATAGCACTAAAAGATGAGATTAATCTCAGAACAGAGTTTTCCTCACAGGAAGTAAATGCCAAAACTTAAAGATTACTTAGAATGAGACATACAAGGCAATATATTTCAAAAGTGACAGTGGATCGTTTTTACCTACAGAGGTGTCAGCATAAGCAACCCTGATGATTACCAACTAAATTTGGGGGAAAAATACACTTTTCCACTTATTTTGTAAGTAACACCATTACTTTTACGGTTTCTTCTCTTGTGCTCCACACTAGCATAAATACATTTCTCTAAGAACATATTAACTGCTGAAGCAAACTGGAACTAAGAAGCGCATACATAGATGAGAAAGAATAAGAAAAGGAGAAAGGAATGGAAAAGACCTCTGCTTATGAGTTTCCTGCCTTATTGTCTGAAGTAGAAAAAACAAAATCCTTCTGAAGATTAGGGAGGTCTTAATATTCTGGCCATGTGGTTTGTATCAGGTGTCAACCTTTCTTAATCAGAGTACAATCTTTTTTTGAAGAAACCACATTAGTATTTTGCAGGACCCATTAGGATGCTTTTATTCAGGGCCAAAGTCATATTTCAAAGACTCTTTTTTACATTTCCTGCTGAGACATACTACTTCTTTAGCATAAGTACATTTGAAGCAGAATGAGCTACACACAGTTATAATACAGTGTGGATTTAGTCTTCTTAGCTTCACTTGCTTAGCCTGAGTAGCTTGCTTAGCCTGATTTAGGCCACAAGCTGTGAAGTTACATCTAGATATGCTTTCAGCTGGGATAGTTAATACTCTGTGTTATTTTTCTAGTAGGTGCTGTAGTGCTGTGTCTTGGCTAGTAGGTGCTGTGTTTGAGAAGAATATAAATAACACAATGTTTTGGTTATTGCTAAGAACTATTTATCCTATGTCTAGGGCTTTTTTAGTTTCGTAGGCTCTACCAGCAACCACATGTGCCAGGATCACAAATTGGAAGATAAAAAACTAAAGCCACTAGAAGATGCAACATTGCTGGAATTACTAACTCAATAGGTGTTATTTAAAACCAGACTTTAAGCAAACTGCTGTCCTACCACTTCTTTTTGCTGGATTTTACACTTTTGCACCAGGTGGCAGTATGTGCAATTTTCCATTTAGCATCATACTTTGTCACTCAGCAGGTGGAAAATTCAAGGCAGAATCTTACTAGCCATCTAGGTTTCCCTAGGTGCTGCCAATGTGCGGTTCCTAGACCTAAATAACAGTTAGCCCATTGTGCTACAGAGCCCTCTGGACCAGCAGTCAGTGCCTATTGGGCAAGGTTATCAGGAGCAGCTGCTCAGCAGTTGCCATATGCTGGTCCCTGCAGTGGCCTTTTGGCCTCTGCAGAGCTCACATCATTTTAGACATCAGAAGGTCATGAAAGTCCATTTGCAAAATTGCTGCAAGGATGCATACCATCAGGCAGGCAGCTGGCATGCGTAACAGTAAGAGAAAAAAACCAGAAAGTTCAAAGTCCCACAGGGCACAAAACTTATCCCTGTAATGCTATGTTTAAAAAACCTGACATATTGTATTCTATGTATGTCATCAATACAAGAATGTACAAGTATGTTCTACAATTAGACTTGTAGAACATACTTACATCTCTCTTCTGAGGCTTACAGAAAGTCTCCCATAGAAAAGAGATGCTGAATACAAACCTTGCTATTGTCACAGTTATGCACGCAGAAGAGATATCTAAATAAGACACAGTACTCAATGCAATGCTTTGACAATGCTAGCAGTCAAGGCACTCACAAATACACACAAACACAGTGCAATCATTCATTCTGGAAACAATCTTCTTGCAGCAGCTGAAGACCTGTGGCCAGAGAAATGTTCGTAATTAATTAATAATCATGGCAGCAGCAAGGGAAATGGGGAGAAAAGTAGACCTGCAAAAGCAGACCTACAGTGTCAACCCCATATTTAGAAAAACAATCTGGGAGCATATTTACCTTCTCCCTGTTCTTGTGTCTCACATTATCCAATGCCCTCTTGCACAGATCACCATAGAAGTCTCCAAATCAGTATTTTTTACTAAACTCTTATAGCTTAAACCCACCTTGTCCAAGACTCAAGCCACCACACTTCAGTTTCTTGTGGCTGTAACACACAAGTATGCATATAGCCTATCCTGTCATTGCTGCATTAGAGTGATAATCTTCACCAAAGAGTTATAGCAAACAGGAGTGGTGCCTATGATGCATCAGCTGACTGAGGCATCACATTGGCTTAACTGCCAGCATGCTCAGGGGTTCCAAAACAAGAAAATTTATCTGTCAAAGACACCCACTGAGCCTGCCTCCTACAAGGAAGAAGTAAGATAACTACATCTGGAGGCTGTAATATGGACTCTTAACAGGATTCACATTTTCCTTCAGTCTACTGCAATGGCACAGATTATTAGTAACTCTACAAGCCTGCAATTCATTTTGTTATTACCGAATAAGCAAACAATACAAGTTAGAGCCAGCAGATCTTGCAGAAGAAACGGTGCAAATGTTAGGATTTCACCTTCAAAGACAAATATTTCTGTCCTTACTCAGAGAGAACTACCACTAACATCAGAAGGAAGGACTGCCATTAGCAGCAAAGGAGATTGGGAGCAGCAGCAGCACAAGATGGTCCTTAAAGTGGGAAACAATCAGTGGAATGGCATTTCCCCAGGAAAGAAAAGAAAAAAACCACCAACCTGGTAACAGGAAAATCCTTTTTCAAACCCCTTACTAAAGAGAGAAATGACTCACAAATGCCTTCCAGTCCTCTGCGATTTACTCTTACCTCTGTGATGTTTTCTTATATTTTCTCCTGCAGGAAAAGAACAAAATACAACTGAGATGAGAAGGCTTCACAGGCAAGGAGGAAAAGGAGAGGGTCAGAAGCAATTCAGGAGCAATTCAGTGAAGCAATTCAGGAGCAATTCAGCAACCACCACTAACCTCAGTTGTGGTTGCCACTAAATTCAGGAGAAAAAAATTGTGTTTGCTTGTATGCACATACTACTCTTTCTTGTGAGAAAGGGTTGTTGCAACTAGGAAAAAATATTTATTATTCTAAATGACTTAGCAGGAAGTCCAAGTGTCAGAAATGTACTTGTATTTACTAGTTGTAATATTTACATCTCTCATCCAACAGATAATTAAGATAAGTTCTGTGAAGTTCCCATTAACAAGGAGTAATGAAATGCATCCAACCATATTATCTGTGGTCACTCAGAGGAAAACTCCAGTGGTTTTAGAACAGTCTCTCTCTAGAAAGAAAGTCTAGATCCTAGCAAGTTCTGTACTCCGACAAATTCCAGATACCACACCACCGAGCTTCACTTTGTTGCACCTATCTTGAGAACTTACAGACCTTTAACCCAGGACTAGGAATGGCAAGTGCAGATAAGCATATAGGACCTCTTCTCTACGCCAATACTTACACCACATCAATTACAGCAAAGGCTGCAAACCTCTTACTTACCTCTTACTTATCCACCTCTTAACATGGTGGATTTTGTCTTCAGCAGCAGGCAATGACACAGGCTACCAATGCACAGAGTAAGGCAATACACAATAAGGCAATACATGCCTTTCTGTATAGCTGTCTATGTGGCTATACAGTTACCTGCAGGGGTGTATCAGCACTGTATGTTGTCTGTGAGCTGCTGTTTCTGCACCTGTTTCCAAAGGCTTTGCACAGAGGCTGGCAAAATATGGCAATTATTTACTTGAACTCAGCTCTGCTTTTATGTTCTAAAGTAAAACTAATGATAGTTAAACTTCACAAGTATTGAATTAAACAATTTTCAATGTGGACTGTGATTTAGCAATACACTAACAGACATTCCCAACATTTTCAATGTTGTTTAACAAACAAATATTTTTAAAATAGATGCATGGCTATTAGCATCAAGTTTACTTTCATTTCTGATACTACTGTAGATGGAAAATTGTAGCTAGGGTGGGTCTAAGAAACCCAAACAAAGAGTAACTTTCTTTACAAAAAAGAAACATGGCAAAATGGAATGTAGTGCTATTTTCTACTTAACAAGAGCCATGAATAATGTCTCCTGACTGTAAAATGTTTCATCCAACAAATGTCTTTACAAATTGTACTTGTGGTTATACCCACTTCTATATTCTGACCATGCTGGAATCATAAAAATACTAAATAGCTACTTTAAAAATATTTTATTTGCAATTTACTGTGTGAAGAATTACTTATTCAAACTTGAAATTATGCAAAGGAGTAAAAGAGAAAATATTCATAGCAGTATCAAGTTTACAGCTTACTGACATTTAAGAGTGTTGACACATAAAAGCAGAAATGCAACTGGACAAATCTTATTCTATGAGAATTCTTCATTTTCATTTCAGAAGGATGAAAAGCAGAACTTTTGTTTTGAAGAATGTGTATTAGGAACTTTATACTCTGACAAATAAAAAATTTCATTATGTTTTCTGGCAAAAAACCTGCTGAAAAATAGGCCATCTGATTGGCCAGTCTAATGCACACTAATTAGAAGACTTTATTCCCAAGAAATACAAGTTTTTTTAAGTTTTAAAACGAAATTATTTGCAAGTTAATTTTTTCCCCTGAGAGGCTCTTATGGTTCATTCCAACACTGTCTGAACTAATTCAAATTTCATTGGTTAGTGACTTTCATATAATGTTATATAATGTGTTTCTCTTTCAGACACTTGAGTAAAGATAAAATTCATTAACTCCAGTCTTAGGGTGTTCTTTACATTTGATTAATAGCATGACTTTTCTGATCAGTTACACCTTTAATGTTCCTTTCATTCGAGAATACTTTTAATACATCAGAAAGCTGTACTATTACAGATGACAGCATTAGGAAAAAAAAGAATTGCCTAAGAAATAGAAATTTTTAAAAACTTATACACAGTTTTTTATTGTTGTTGTTGTTTTCACACCTGCAGTCTAATCAATTAAAATTTACATGCACCAAGTTAGTGACTGCTTTTCCAAGCACTGACTGAATTTGCAATTTACACTTGAAGAGAATATAACTAGAGGAACACTTGTCTATATATTCAATATCACTACTGCATGCATATGCTTTAAAAGGAACACCATTAGCAAATTCTGATATCCAGGAAAAAATTCTGTATGCTTGAACTTCCAGCATCTCAAAAAACAAGGTCTAACAATGACACTCACCACATTATAAAAAAAATGGTGTTGGTAACATGTAACTTTTTGTAAATATAGTATTCAGTTTGTTTTTGGAAACACAGTGTCAACATCTATCTTCTTTATGGTTACAAACCACCACTTAGACAGGCCTTCCATTAAATGAGATCACTGGAAACAAAGGAATTAGAAATTACTTCTTTAATACCACAACCAGCATCAGACTGGCTTGAATCAGCAACCATGTGTGCATTAACAAGAGGAAACTGGACGGGGCTGGATTTAGATTTGGTCGGGTTTCCAGGTTTTTTTTTTTGTTGTTGTTGTTTTTTGAGGTTGTTTTGTTATGAGCGGTTTTGTTTGTTTGTTTATTTAAAAATATATCTTGGGACAAGATATCTTGATTTATGTCCCCAGGATGCATCTATGAAGAGACAACTATCCATGAAATTGCTTTCAGCAGATGCTCTAGAATAAACCTGGAAACAGGCACACGTTCAGTCAAGCACAAGGGACTTCTCATTTTTTGAACAAACACTCTTTCCCAGGAGAGAAAGAATGAGACAGATTTAAAGGAGGTAATGTTACAGCTTCCCACATCTGTGAGCCATCCTGTGCTCATGCCTGAAAAGAGGCTTATTGATATTACCAAATCTGTGTAAGTTCAGTTTTTCTCACTGCATCCGTCATGCTCGGACTGCCACATTCATTCAATTCCTTTTACTGGCTGTGGAATGTATTATTCAGAGGTTTATATTTAGCTTACACTAAAAAAAATTAATTAGAACAAAGTAGGGTTTTTTTTCATGCTGAAGAGAATTATCAAGTGACTCACGCTAGATAGACCCTATACAACCAGTGTAAACTAAAAGTAACTTCACAGAACTTAATACAGTTACACTTGCATGAGTATAGTATGAAGTGAGTCAGTCCTAGTCTAAGAAGGCTGCTAGAGCCTAATGGAAAAAAAAAAGTAGTAAGACACTTAAAGATAGATATTTTATAATTGAAGTGGTAGGTAAAATGAAATTTTTAAACTCAGAAACTATAAAGTTAACAAAAATATTGAGTCAACTACTTCAGTATCTTCTCTTCTGAGGATGAATCCTTCTTGTAACCAGAGAAATAAAAATAGCATACTGGCCCAAAATAAAATTAGGACAGATTTTTGAAGGCATTTAATCTTCAAAAAGATGTAGATTGTTATGCTGTGTGGCCACACAATTCCCATTGAAATAAATAGATATAAAAAATTTGTCTTTGTGCTTTGATGCCCATCAACTTCTTCACGGTTGTCTGTTCTCATGGTTATGCTGCTGATTTTGCCATTTAATTCCAGTGCAGCATCAGCCAATTTGCTTTTCCCTGTATTTTCCCTTCAGGCACTTTTCCATTAATTTATTATCTCTTCAGGGTTGTAGTTTTAGTCTATAGGGTTTTACACAGCAATTCATGACTTGAGCCCAAGTAACCCTACATTTGAGTTTTTGCAGAAATGCACCTGCCCTTCCTCTGCATCTAGGAACCTGGAAATGAAGAGAATATAATATAAATACACAAAATCTGTGCCTGCATTTAGTAGTGATGTTCACAGACCTTAGTCTTCTGAGACAGTTGAATGAGTCAACTGAGCACCTACAGAGAGAAGAGAGGACAGAGGGGTAGGGGGAATTAAACAACTGTCAGCCAACCTGGTTTTGCACCATAACCATACAACTCATAATATCAACTAGCTATATGAATTGCTATTTCACTCCTACACAGCCTCTGAAAAATCATCTAAACACTTAATGTTTTTTTACTCAAAATAGCGGTTCGGTTAATATGGTGTTATTCCACATTCATTCCACAGGGCTAGGTATTAATGGCACCTTTTCTGAATATGGATAAACCTGTGGATGGTGCAGAAGTAATAGAAGGATCTTTGTCTAGTTTCATCCTTGAAAATAAATACTAAAATTTGAAAGTTAATCTCACACTCTGCTCACACTCTGCTAGAGATTAGGGGCTATATCTGCCCTTGGAAAAAGGCTCTGCAGGCTTCTATCTTCACTGCAGTGATCAGACTTAGGCCACCAGCTGGTGGATGCATGATTGATGGCCTAAGGTACACGTATTTGAATGCAGATTACACTTTTCAATAGGCTGATACTTCCTAGCTCAGGGTGGGAAGTACCAGAAGAATCTCCTGAGGCTGCTGAGACAGTGGAATGGCTCAATTTTAAGGCTGAAGCTCACAATCAACACTCACAGTGGCTTCATCTAATGTGTTCTGTTTTGCTTTGTAGCAGGCACAGGGCCGGCAAGGCCTCCCTGGCAGTCAGCAGCCTAAGATAGGAAATGGCTAGTCATGATGACTGGAGCAAAAACCCCTCTTCTGCCCTCAGACCCTTTCTTATCTCTCTGTAAGACTATAGGTCATATTTGCCTCGACCCTTACCATTGGACAATTTCCAAAACTCCTAAACCCTATATAAACACCCTCCTCTGCCCAGCTCAGGAGAAGGAGCTGTCACTGGTCCCCCTTTGCAGAAGCGGCCTATAAAGGACACCTCTGTGGAAATTCATACAGCGCTTCTCCTCTCTCTCCCTGTCTGCTGCTACAGCACTTAGCAAGCGAAGAGCTGAAATCACTAAAGAACTAGAAATCGCCTAAAAGCTGAGATCACTTAAGAGCTCAACTGCTTGCTAAGATTGCCTGCGGCTGGGAGTTGCCTGCGGGCCCAGACAGGTTGTGCTGAACAGGACCTCGCTATCCAGACCCATGCTGGGGGAAAACACCGAAAACCCAGCTCAGGACGGCAGTATTGCTTGGCCATTGCAATGAGTTCAGAGGGTACACACAGTTGATCAAAGCAGTTGGATCTTTTGAAGTCCCTAAAACTCAGTGGCCTGTGCTCTCTTTGTACCACCAGTTGAGAGTGCACAAGCCTAGATCTAGCATAGCATGTGTTTTCAGGCTGGATCTGTGTTTCTTAGTGAAAAAGAGGGCAACAGCTTTTTAGCTTACCAATAGACAGGCAAAAAATAAATCTGCTACACTGTTTAAAAAGTTATTGCCAGCAGCTGCCTTGTATGTGGTGCCCTGCCACAGGTCTGCACCCCCACAGCCCAGCTGGCAGAGATGAGGACACTTCCGGGCATCAGTTGCCTCAGTTCAACCTTTTGGCTTAAACTGCCAACAATGGTGACATTCACAGAGATGCCAGATTTTGTACTTCCACATCTGAAATACACTCCTTAGTGCCCACTCTGCAGAGAAGAAGAACTACCAGTGCATTACCTCCTTCAGCTGATGCAGCAAGCCTTGTCAGAGCTTGTGTGCCATACCCTTAGTGTTGTCACTGACATTGTAAAGCATGATAAGAGAAAAGGGATTGTTCTTCCTGCCTAAGAGGATCATTTTGTAAAAGCCACTTCTTCAGAGGAACCTTGATTGTTTAGGAAAACAGTTGCCACAAGCTCTGGCAAGCTAAAATTAGTTGTTCATAGGCTCAAGGAGAAAGAGGTATTTTTCCTCCTATATTTAAAAAGCTTTATAATTAGCATCTGTAAGATATGAGGGGGAAGCTTAGTCTTCTGTTAACAGAAGCACACAATAATGTCCTTTAATAGTGGAATCCCACAACATCCATAGCTCACACAAGCTAGGGCTAATAGTCTCTGCTTCCCTGCAGGGCTCCTATGACCAACTCATTTAGAAAGAAAAAAGCCACCTTACTGGAGTGAAATATCCATGTCATAATACACACATTCTCTCAGGTCCTTTTCCTTTCTTTCCTGCCAGAGGTGGGTTTCTTGATATTAAAATTGGTATTAAGATAACACTACTAAAATCCTACTTTGTAGTTTAGCAAACCAACTGTAACATAAAGAATGAAATTTGGCAAGAGAGAAAAATGTCTGTCTGCAAGTCACATCTGGAAGATTTTTTCCTGCTCCTTTTTACCCATTGGTGAATCTATGTTTTTTCTGAATGATCTCCTTCCACTACCTTTTTCTATAAGAGCCAACCACAATTCATGTTTACTGCTCTTGCCCCCAGGCCCTTCCAGCTAATGGGTCCAGAATTCCCACGATTTTCCCTTGGTGACCATGTCTAAACAAAAGGATTTAAGAGCATTTCCCAGCTCACAAGCTCAGGTGCCATCTCGTGTGTCGCAGTGGCGTAGCAGTATGGGGTAGGCATTGTCCCTCGGCACAGCACTCCAAAGGAGGCTGAGATCAAGTTGATTGATAGGATCACTTAAAATAAATTGAAAATCTTTCCCAGCAGCTCAATATTCTCAATCATGCAGTGCATTACCAAATAATCATCATCACCACAGGATTAGAGGTGCATTTATGTTACATTAACAAAGCCTATTTTAATAACCAAGTATAAATCAGCTCACAAAACCTCAATCTCACAGCACACACTACAGCATCAGGCAAAGCACAGGATCCCATGGGAGCCCTGACCAGAATTCAGAAATATGTTGAGATGACCAGATTTACTAATGGTATAATACCACCAGTTTCTGACAGGTTTTTAATTCTTTAGTTTAAACAGAATTATGCCCTTTCTTGCTTTACTCACACTCCAGTCAATAACAAAAAAAAAAAATTCTGCCACATGGGCTGTTTATCAGAATATGCTAGGTTAAAAACAATACAATCTCAGAGACTATTAACAGCAGAGGAGAAGAAACAGTAAGAAGAAAGAAGGGTGAAGAAAGAAGGCAAAATTTCAGCTGATACTCAAAATTTGATGGAGGGTTATGTGGAATTTTTTTAAAAACAAAGGAAATAATTTTAAATTGGGCCCTGAACTATATGGGGACATTCTGAAATCAGGCAAGGATGAGGCAGTTGCTTGTCTCATTTGAAGTAGATTAGAAAAGCCTGTGTGCTCCAAAGTATGGGTATGCATGGTGAAGGTACAGAAAGAAAAGAAGCTCTCACAACTTGAAACTGGTAGAATTATTTCAATAGAAATGGAAACAAGACAGGTGAGCAACCCAACAAATCACAGTTAATAAATAATGTATGTAAGTAATTCAAAGCCAGAAAATAGAGTCTGATTTTGTCCAAGGAAAGTACTATTTTAATAAATGTTAGTTCATCTGGCTGACCATTGGATTTTAACAGTTTAACTACCAAGTTTTTTAAAAGCAACAAAAAAGAAACGCACAGCTTTGTCTACAAAAATGATTGCAATCATTAGTACATATGATCAATTGATGTCTCTTGTTCTGCCTCTGCTTAGCTGTGACCTTTTGCCACTGTAGGGCTCTTAGAAACCGGTTTCCTACTTGCTCATTTAATGTGTAATATGTGTACTGAGTAGATGTTAATCATAGCTGGAAAGGCAATGAGTTTAAATTCTTCTTACAAAATAACCTCTGTGATCACAGTCAGTCAGGAATTTCTTCTGCAGTACAAGTTCAAGAGAGCTGAAATCCCTTCTCTACCATTTAGCAAAGAGTGAATAGAGCCTAGAGGTATTACAAATGGGTGTTATGGATACTATCTGAGTAGACTGAGTTTAATGATGTTATTATACTATATGCTGTCTTGAGACCGGATGATCTGTAATTGCACTTCATTTTTCACATTGAGTGCTGGACACCAGCTCCCTACCAAAGCAGGATTCAAGAATGGAGAGAGGGAAAGCAGAAGGGCGAAGAAGACTTGTAAGAAGGGAGCTGCTTTTGAGATCTGTTCCTGCAGCTAATAAAGATACAACTGACTTGAACTATTTGGTACTACAAACTTGACCCATGTCTTGATCTTATCTCCCAAGGTGAGTGTAAAATCAACCCCCTACTGACCTTGGACAGGACTATATACAATTATAATTCTTTTATTGCAGCAGTAGTGTGACAGCTGTATTAGTTAAAGGTACCTTATTTTCCACTGACATAAAAATGATTGACATAATTGGTTTAGCTTCATTTCAATAAAGGACAATCATGGCTTGCTCAAACTTTGATAAATAACATCAGCTATCAGAAGAGGAAAGCTAACGTCAGTGTATTTTCCATGGCACAGTATGTATACAGAAAGAGAAGAAAAAGCAACATAGGAAAGGTTTACTTAATTGATCTGTATTGAATACTGTATGTTTAGGATGGTTTTGAGCAAGACAGTCTGTGAAAAATGCATATTTTATGATTGGCTTTTCATAAATATTAAAATTAATATTATATGTGGTATGTTAGAAAGTTATGCTGTATTAATTTTCTTAAGTGGTGTGTTAAATATACACACTAATATAAACTATGCTATGTAAGATACTTTTTAAAGAGAGGACCCCCACTGAGCTAGCAGCCACAGGACACCTAAATCTTTCAGAGAAAAAGAATTTATTGCTCTCTTATCAGAAGAAATTAACTTCCCGCTTCGCTCAGCCCTGAGGACGCCATTAGGATTCAGAGGAAGAAGTTGACACTGACCATAGAGAATCCTTTGTTTGAATGGAATTTATGCATCATATATGAGGTGTATGAATATGCAACAGGCCATTGATTTTAAGGGTTAATCCTCTGTTAACGTGTATCCTTTTGGGGGCTTATTTTGCCCAGAAAGAAGTACTCGAACTGTCCGTAACTCTTTGTTTTTATTGTCTTGTATTGTCCTAAATCCTAATTGTCCAAACTTTTATTACTCTAATTATATTACTGTTTTTATAACCATTTTATTACTATTAAAATTATAAATTTTTAAATTTTAAAAACAAGCTATTGGCATTTTTCACAGATCTGAGGTACAAGGATCTGCAAGGAGCAGATGAAACACTGCAGGGACAACTTAGTGATTCAGCTGTATCACCAAAGTTTTCAGTACCACCAAATCAGAAGGGTAAATTCAAATTCACTAGTGAAATGGCTTTGTATTGGAAAATAGACCTGACTGGGCTTTTGGCTTCTCAACTACAAAAGAAGTTGTCAAACTTTGTCTTAAAAACTAAACATATGATTTCACTTATGTAGATTTTGTACATGGCCAGTACAACCACTGACATTTTGAGGTTCTTTCTCTGTATTTACTCAGTTTTTCATCATTGCAAAAGATGAAACAAAACAAGCAAAACCATAAACAAAGAAAACCAACCACAACAACTAAAAGCTCCTGCTATTGTATTTGATGTGGATTCAGTTGAAGAAAAATATGAAGTAAAAAGGAAAATTAGTCTGCTTCTGAAAATCTAAGCCTTTGAAAAAACGTGATCTACTGCTCATTCTGCTTTTTCACAGCACACAATTAATAAATTCTCTTGTAATTCATGCAAATCACATTCTCAAGAGAAGTGCAGGCTCATAATAAATAATAATATAATAAATTCTCTTGTACTTCATGCAAATCATATTCTCTAAAGAAGTGCAGACTCATGAAAATCCAGTTACAGGAAAGTATATTTCAGGGAAATAGAGTCCTATGGTATAAAAAGCCAATAGAGCAGTTCTCAGTATTCATCCTTTAAAAGTAAAAAAAATAGTCAAACCATTATAGTATATGGCCTTCACATATTTATTATTGGAAAAATAGATATATATTTAGCCTGAGTTCTACTATCTAGCTGGCCACTACAAATTACTTAAGGAACTTTTAGCTTTGAAATTAGTAAAGGTGATGATCTGCAAAGTACAAGATGGTTAGTATTTCAACATGCTTATTCTGTAGGCTCTCCAACTGGAAGACAATGTGACACTTAGTGCACAATGAAATCAGAGGAGCCAACGGGGAAGAATACCTCCAGCTGCTGTTTGGAGCATAAATGTGCTTCACAGTATGTTTACATGGCAACAACTGATTGGGATGGAAACGAGTGGGATGCCCCTTCCTTGCTAGTAAAATGTCTCAGGAAAAGGAAATACACAGTCTTTACTGGGCATCCTTTAGCTATATTTAGCTGTTCATTTCACTAAGAAGAAAGTAATGAAAATGAATCAACAAGAAGTGTACTGGGAATAAGACAAAGCAGAACTTTGCAGAGCACATATATATGTAATATTGATGTGTCATGATGTATTATGAAGTACATAATACTGTGTAGCAGGCATTCCACTCTCCCAGTGGCAAAAAGCTGTTAGACCCTGAAAGAAACAAGCGTGTACTTTAATCATCACTACCATGTAAAACTAACGTATGCAGATCCTGTAGGAGCCAGCTGTCAGCTGTCCAGCTTTTCTTGTGCAGGATGGCTCTGTGATGTTATAGCATGCATGAAAATGGGGAGGGGGGAATCATTCTTCATACTCTGGGTGAAATATGAAGACAGGAAACATGGACTGGAATTACATCAGGCCAGACAAGCTGTTTGCGTAAAGTCACTAAACAAATTTACATTCAGCCTTAAGCTTGAGTAAATCTATTTGTTGCTATTTTTAGATCTAAATGTTGCTTGTTACTGTTTCTCCCTCCAATCTTCCTCCCCCCAAACACAACCTACCCCTTCTGTCTGTTAACAGACAGCTGGTGTGACGCAGAATTTTAAATCTCATGGGTTTGTGTCAGATCCTTTCCTGACTCTGGGTTACAATCTAAAACACTTGGATTACTGTTGAACAAGCCTAAACACTGGGAGAAAAAGTTTCTACACAAAGAGGCAGTGCTCCCTTTCAAAAAGAAGGTTCACTTCCCCATCCCCACCTCCAAACTTTCCCCTCCTTCAGCACCATGGTAGACTTTGAAAATTCTTCAAGCCTTTTAGCAACACTACTTTGTGTAGCTGTCCTAATAATGCTTCTTCACTAGCAGACCAGATATTAAATGTCACTCTTACGAAAATGCAACTTTTAAACTTCTCATGGAGAGCCAATGCTCTTTTTCTAGGCTTCTTAGAGCTCAGCACATCTTCAGGAACAGAGACTTTACAGAGGAAAGTAATGTGAATGATGATGGGTTTCTGGGATAGCTGCAAAAGTGTGTTTGCAGAGAAGTGGTTTCACAGAGGCTCCTATCTCCAAAACTGATGGTTGTAGCAGGGTTCATCATCTTTTGCAGGATGCCTGCTGCTTTGTTCACACCATTTCCGTATCACTACAAGATTATGTTCTGCAGAGAGTAAAGAAGGTTGCCCATCTTTTGTTCCTCCCTTCCCTAGGCATAAATGGCACAGATGTGATGGCACACAGCTGGCTCCACTGAAATAGACATGAGGGTAAAGGGAAGAAAGCGAGGAAAGTGAAGAGAGAGAGGTGACAGTACTGCCATTCGCAAGCTCAAAAACACTGTCTTGTGGTCCCAATATGGGAATATCTTGCCACACAGGAGGAAATTTTGGGAGAGAGAACTGGGATGGGCAGATGAAAAGGCAGATGGGAACAGGTGCTGAGCATGTACACAGAGAATGAAGGAGGCTGTGCAAGATCTTTATTTCTTTAGACCCTAACTCCATCCTGATACCAGCTGTCTCACAAGTATCTAGATGGCACAGAAACTATGGGGGAAGGAGTGAGATATGTCTTCAGAAGCCTCAGATATAAAGATGTATTTAAATAAGTCCTGTCCTTTCTGCATACCAGGTACCATGCTTGAGACAGCAAATCTAGCTCTTAAAAGTTTGCCTCCTGTAAGGACGAGTCAAGTTCCCTGCCCCTGGCTCAGAAGAGGAGCAGGTATGCCTTCATAAGGTAAATATGTTATTCAAACTGAAATTTGACATTTCACAGAATGTGAGGCTAGGTGGGACCATTATGATAATTTACTTCAAGTTATTCAGCAAATTTACATAACTCAGGAATTTCATTCTTCTCCATTTGCAAGATATTCACTGCAGTACAGCTAATTAGAAATAAGTCTTTTAGAGATTACTCAGCATTTATGCAAAAGCCTTTCTCAGGAAAGCACTTTGAAGACACCCCCTGTACATTATGAATTACCCCTACCCATCCAGTCAAACTGCATCCAAATCTGTAGGCTCTCTGCACATATAAAACTAGTGTAATGAGAGAAAGGAAAAATAACTGCCCAGACAGCATTAATGGAAACACATGGGAGGAAGAATTATGACAGATAGTACAACAAAAATGTGGCCAAGTACCAAATAAGCTCTTCCTTCCTCTAATGAAACAAAGCAATGGCCTCCTAGAGAAGACATCCTCATTCTTCTGAACAAGGACATGCTTAGAAGGTAATACAGAAGCAGTATTTTGGGCAGCAGTTGCAACCAGTGGGGTTCTCACAGAAACCAGACTTTCCTTCAAAGCCTGCACTAAAGTCTGAGAGATGCAAAAAATATTACAGATGGGTAATGAGCACATTTTCAAGCGCCCTTGAAAGCAGTCCTTGTCCCTGTGATTTTCAGCAGAACACAGACTCCTAAAAGACTTGCATATATGTTGTGCTGTGAACTATTTCAATCTGGAAGGATATAAATCGAACAAGTGTTTACATGTGGGAATCCAAAGAACTCACAGGATTATCTCTTTTCCCACCATCACTTTTTTCTTATTTCTATTTTTAAAATGCTTCATCTGGTTGTCCTCTCCAACCTTTTTACGCATCAGTATGTTCTTTTGTAGATGACCTCAAGATTCTCCCTTCCCAGTCTCAATTCCCACAGCTTCCTCACTTTTTACTTTTCAAGCAAGTCTGAAAAAGGAGAGTTCTTCCATCTGGCTATAGCTGTCCCTGCTGCATCAATATATGTAGAGAAGTATATCTAAATTTTGTATTCACACTCATTGCTTAACAGACATTAGTAACTGCTTATTACTACTGAATCCCTGAAAACCAGCTGCTCCACAAGAGGCGTGGGAGGAAGTGTGATCTGAGCATCATTTACAGCAACCATTTGAACTGCTCAGCCTTGCAAGGATGCTCTACTTCTGATCCTTGGCCCTTCCTGCCAGAGCCGTAGCTCAAGGGCACTGCATAGATTTAGTTGTTAAATATTGCATAGATCTTACATCCAACTTGTGCTAATCTTGGTGTTGAAATGAGCTTTGTGTCAAGCCAGGATTCATGCTACAGATGGATGTTGTGAAACTTTCTGTCTTGGCTAGGAGTTTTGTGCATGAGCAGTATCTATCTCTATTAGTGTAAGAAATCACTCCTAGTGATGACACAGCATATGACCCAAACAACACAAATAGCCATTCAGGATGTTTGTACATACATTGTTGTCAAACATTTCTATATGCATCTTAAAAACTAAACTGTCTCCTACATCTCTCTTGACAAGAAAGATCATGACAATCTTTTCCTGCTGCTTACCTAAGCTTGTGTGAACTGCTGCATCCCACATAACTGAGTGACAGGCATAGAAGCTCTCCCAAAGAAGGCATGTCAGACTACTGTGACATGAATTGGAATTCTTGGCAGAGACAAAGCCTTTCAAACCTCTCTGTGACAACCATATAGATCCATTTCTCACCAAGAACTCTGCACCTACCTTCTTGGCCAGGAAAATTCAAAAGTCTCCAATATCCACCTTATCAATTGTTTTGAAGAATCCTGAATTCACTGAAGTCAATTTGTTGAGTTAATTACAGTGAGTTTTACCAGAGTTTGAGTTGCATTCTTGATCTATTGCAAATTTTAGTTCTGGTTTCTTTCTATCTGTAATCAACTTCAAATTTAATCTGCTTTTTGAATATCCAAGGCAGTTCCAAACAAATTTTGGGAAAGGTTAGGGTCTGCAGGAGAAAGGATTATTGCTTATCTACAATTCAGATTTAAGCACAACTCTGGGTGGAAAACTGTCAGAGGAAATTTTTGCACCACCATGGGGCTAAACTTTTCTTAAGCTATGAATTACTTAGAAAACCTATCTTTATCAAAGAAAACAAAGAAAACAAAGAAAAAACAAATTTAAAAAATAAATAAATGAAACAACCAAAAAAAAAACAAACAACCCCCACCACACCAAAGACCAAGAACTGAAAACACATTGATATCAATGCTTTCTAGTACAGCACAGCTCAGGAGATCAGAAACAGCCTCATGAATCCTTATGAAACATGCCCTTCTAGACCAGCTCTGCTTTATCCAAATTCTCAGTATTTTGAGAACAATTTGCATTTGTAGAGGCTTCACTGTTTCTGTAGTATTTACTGGGTCACTGTGAACTTTAAGCTTTCCTCACCTACCAGCCAGGATAAGGGTCAGACCTTTTCTAGGATTTTGAAGAGGCTGAAGTGATTTTTGAAGAAACAAGACAAAAGGACTGAAACTGGAAAATTTTGTGTGAATTGCAGGAAGAAACAGAAACACATTAAATAAAAATCCTTTCAAGGTCTGAGTTGGATTTAATACAGTGTTTGAATCCATCAAAAGCTGTCAGATTAGGAGAGCACCTCTCCTCACAGCTTTTAAAACACACAGAGAGGATTTTTCAGTGATTTCTTCCACCAGGTTTTGCATCTTTCTGAATGGACTCCTATCCCACCAAGACAGTTTTTTAAAAGAATTCCAGATACAGACTCTTAATTTCACCTTGACTTAAGGTTTAAATTCATCTTTGTAAACATAATTTGTTTCATTTCTTGCAGGACTGCAAGCTTTATAGCAGTGATACTTGAAAAGCATTGAAATTAGTATTACAAAGGGAGACCCCTTCTTCTATGACAGATTGTGGTGTTTTTATTACTTTTGGGGCTTGGAATGAATGTATTTCATTTGTACTATCCTCAGAAGAATAAAAGCTCTTTTATAATTATGGAAAAAACCAAAGTACGTATTATTGCTTGGGCAACATTTTACTATTACAAACACAAACTCTTTTGTTACCTACAGGAATCATATATTGACTTAAGATTCAAAAGAAAGTCAGTCTGTCGAACAAAGCAACAGAAGGACTGTTGCAAAATGTATCAGTTTACTAAATAAATACAGCTGCAAACACCATCAATTTTAATTACTTTTTCTGAAGTTTCTGTTCTTCTACTTATTGGAATACATTCTCTCCTCTGTCCATTTGTCAGGCATGAGACTAGAAGGTGGCAACACTTCTCTTGTTCCCATTGCTCCTCCATGGACTATACCGCAGGTAGTATAAAACACGACTAACTTACGTTAGTCTACTGATAAAATTGGGCCCTTCTTCACTCTACATCAACAACAATATTATGGATCAACCAGACCCTGCCAAACTCTAAAACTAATCAAGATATCCATACCCACAGCTCATCCAAACCAGGAATTTCTAGGCTGCACTGCTGCCTCCAGCACATACCCAATATCCACTTTCTGACAAATAAGACTTTCCTAATCCTTCTGTGAACTGACAACCATAATGAAAGTGAAACATGGACCTAAGGTGTCTACAGAGAGGTTTTCTAACATGGTTCTTTGACATATAATTCCTCACTATGTCCATCAAGAAAGCCAAATGAGAAAAAAGGGTGGCAGCAGTTGCATTTAAATATGATTGAAGGTAGCTCTGTTCTGCTCTCAGGGCAAACAGGGCTTCAGTTTAAACCTAGAAACTCAGGACCTTCAGGAGGACTGAAACCAAGGCCAAAGAAAGCCTTTGGGACTCTCTCACCTCCAGAAACTAACTAACATATTCTTATTTTCCACTTGAAATCCAATGTATTTACACACTTCCTAACAAAGTGGTATTTTCTGATGGACTTTTTTAAACCCTAGTGTTTTCTGTGAGCTAAAATATTGAGGGACAAAGTCCATGATGTAGAGTGTGCTTCTGGAATTGAAGAGTTCTCTGCTTTCCTGTTTATGATGGCCACATAAATAAAATTTAATCAGATCAGTATACTGTCACAGGTAGAACCAGCTGTTCCCTATGTGACATTTTGCAACTAAGAAATTCTAAAAATATTGTAAAGCACATACAGATAAGACAGTGAAACAGGTAACTCAGCAGTGGCACTAACACTTGCCAGATCATTTTCAGTTGCCAAAGCTCATCTTTTTTCAATGAAATCAGTTGTTTTTTCATCATTTACTTCAATAAAAAGTTGGTCTTATGCAAGATCTATCATTGGGACCTCTTCACTGTTGACAGGATGCAGGGTGCTTTGCAGAGGAAGCTAAGGATATGCCATAAATGCTGATTATTGTTCCAGATTTTCAGCAAAAGCATGAAGTTTTCAAAGGCACTGCTTTACGTGTGTCTATACCTTATCTGCCCATCAAATTTCTTAGTGAGTACAATTTCAAGCATCCCATTCATGTCACAGTTCAGAGATTGCTGTTTGTTATCACAGAACGGTTTGGGTTGAAAGACTCTAAAGATCATCTAATCCAACCTCCCTGCCATGGGAGATATAAAGTAGATATCGGCATATGTAGATATATACCTAGACCAGGTATTCAAAGTACTGTCCATCCTGGCTATGAACACTTCCAAGGATAGTGTGTCCACAACTTGTCTGTTCCATTGTTTCACCATTCTCATAGAGAAGAATTTCTTCCTTGTAACTAAACATTCTCTCTAAAAGTTTAAAGCCATTACCCCTTGCCCCATCATTACATGCCCTTGTAAAAAGTCACTCTCCAGCTTTCCTGTAGACTTACTGGAAGGCTGCTATAAGGTCCCCCTGGAGCCTTCTCTTCTTCAGGCTGAATAACCCCAATTCTCTCTGCCTGTCTTCATAGGAGACATGCTCCATCCCTCTGATCATCTTCATGGCTTCCTCTGGTGCTCCAGCAGTCCTTCTGATATTGTGGGCCCTAGAGCTTGATGCTGTGCACCAGGTGGGTCTCACAACACCTGGATATAGCTTGACAGAGATTTTGTGAGTTCTGAAGAGCAAAGGAGTCCAGGAATGCTGTATGTGCTTTAAAATGGATTGTTAAATATTCAGGAGCAGGCTGTCTCCATGTGTATAAAGATAAGTTGTCAGGGAAAAAGACCACTCTGGTTAAACAGAGAACTTATGCTTGACCTTAGGAGGAAAAAAATAGAATATATGACCTCTGGAATGAGGGTGAGGTATTTTGGGAGGACTACAGGGATGTTGCAGGTCATGTTGGAAGAAGACTAGAAGGGCCAAAGCCTAACTAGGACTTGATTTGGCCACCACAGTTAAAAACAACAAATATACTGGCAGCAAACCGAGGGACAAGGAGTGTCTCCGTTTGCTGAATGCAGAGGGTAGTATAGTGACAGGGGAAAGGCAGAGGTACTTAATGCCTTTTTTTTACCTCAGTCTTCAGTATCAAAACTGGTTGTCCTCAGGATACCCAGCTCCCTGAGCTGGAAGTTGGTGGTCAGGAGATGAGTGAAGCCCCCATAACCCAGGAGAAGAGGGTTAGTGATCTGCTATGTAAATTACACACTCACAAGTCTGTGAGTACACCCCAGAATAATGAGAGAACTGCAAAAGAACTTGCCAAACCACTTTCAGTCATCTGCCAGCAGTCTTGGTATCCTGGCTTCATCTAGGATGGTGTTAATTTCAGGGGCTATTAAGAGTGCGGTTTTGGATTCAGAATGAGAATGGCATTGATAACACACTGACATTTTGGGGTTTTCCCAAGTCATGTTTATCATAAGGATTTTTTTCCCCGTTGTCTCATGCTTTGCCAGTGAGGAAGTAAGCAAAAGAAATTGGGAGAAGCATAGCTGGGACAGGTGACGTAATCTGACCAAAGAAATATTCCATATCATATGACATCATGCTCAGTATATAAAGTGAGGGAAAGGAGGAATGGGGGACATTTGGAGTGATGGCTTTTGTCTTCCCAAGTAACCATTATATGTGATGTGGGCCTGATCTCCTGGAGATGTCTGAACACCTGCCTGCCTTTGGGAAGGAATGAAATAATTTCTTGTTTTGTTTTGCTTCTGTGCCATGGCTTTTTTTTTTTTCTCTATTAAACTTTTATCTCAACTCATGAGTTTTCTAGCTTTTGCCCCTCTAATTCTTTCCCTAATCCTGCTGATGTGGGGAGTAAGCAAGTGGCTGTGTGGTGCTTGAATGCTGACCAGGGTTAAACAAAACACCTGGTTTACCAGACAAGTCCTAGCTGACTGGAAATTAGTAAATGTAATGTCCATCTACAACAAGGGTCAGAAGGATGGTCTGGGGAGCTACAGGCCTATGAAACCTAACCTTTGTTCCAGGCAAGGTTATGGAAGAGATTATCCTGAGTGCCATGACATGGCACATGCAGGACAACCGAGGGATCAGGCCCAGCCAACATAGATTTATGAAGGGCAGGTCCTACTTGATGAATCTGATCTCCTTTTACAACAAAGTGATCCACTTAGTGGAAGAAGGCTGTGTATGTAGCCTCTCTAGACTTCAGTGAAGCATTTGACACCGTCTCTCGGAGCATTCTCCTAGAAAAACTGTCTGTTCACGGGTTGGATGGGTAGGCTCATTGGCAGGGAAAAAATGGATAGATGGTAGGACCCAGAGACTTGGAGCTAAATCCAATTGCTACCTGTGTTCCCCGGGGCTCACTTTTGGGCTGGTCCTGTTAAACATCTTTATTGATGACCTGGACCTGGGGATTGAAGGCACCCTCAGTAAATTTGCAGAAAACAGTACATTGGGTGGGAGTGTTGATCTGCTTGAGGATAGGAAGGCTCTGCAGAGAGGCCTGGATGGACTCAATCTAGGGGCTGAGGACAGCAGCATGATGTTCAATAAGGTGAAGTTCTGGGTTCTGCACTTAGGTCACAGCAATCCCATGCAGCCTTACAAGCCTGGGGAGAAGTAGCTCAAGAACTGTTCAGCAGAAAGGAGTGTGGGGGTGCTGGTTGACAGCTGGCTCAATATGAGCCAGGAGTGTGCCCAGGTGGCCAAGGAGGTAAATGGCATGTAAATGGTAAATGATAGATGGCCTGAATCAAGAATAGTGTAGCCAGCAGGACTAGGGAAATGATCATCCCCCAGTACTCAGCATTGGTTCTTGAGTACTGCATTCAGTGATGGTGCCTCACTTTAAAAAGGACGTTGAGGTGGTGGAGCCTTTCCAGTGAAAGGCAAGGTCATGAAAGGTCTAGAAAACATGTCTTATGAGGAAGAGCTGAGAGATCTGGATTTGTTTAGTCTTGAGAAGAGGAAGGTCAGGGGGAACTTTATTACTCTATAACTACATGAAAGGAAGGTTGTAGTGAGGTGGAAGCTGGTCTCTCCTACTGTGCCTGCAAAGAGAGAACCAGAGGAAAGGACCTTAAGATGAGACACTGGAGATTTAGATTAACTTTTTTTTTTTTAATTTTCACTGTTAGGCTGGTCAGGCATTGGAAAAGGTTGCTCAGGAAGGTGGTGGAATCACCATCCCTGGAGGCCTTTAAGAAGTGTCTGGATCTGGCACTGGCTGATATGGTTTAGTGGTTTAGGGCTACAGTGGTAATGCTGGGTTGATGGGTGGACTTGATGAACTCAAAGGTCTCTTCCAACCTTGATTCTATGAGAGTAACAACATGAGGAAAGACTGAGACTGCAGAGATTTATTATGTACTTAGCAAGTCAACCCCAGCAATTGGGAAGAAGGTTAAAGCCCATTTTCTCTCCTTTCCTCCTTCAATGTGTAAATCAGAGCAGGGAACCAGCAGATGCCAGTGTTGATGTACCACTACTGTAATAGCTAAAAAAGTGGTGTTTTATGGCATAAAAGCAACGAAAATCAAACCAAAAATACCTGCAAGCTGCATCTTCAGCTTCCACAAACTAGCACATCTTTACTGAAACTCACAAAGCTCTTTGAATACGTGCCTCTGCATTCTTTTGTCCTCAGATGCAACATCTAATCCTAGTGTTGAAAAGGGCTTCAGTGCTTTCTCTGTTCTTAAGAAATCAGCAGGCAACTGAAGTCACTTCATGAAGCTTTAAGAGTTGTAAGTAGCAGATGGATGTTTAAGTCTCACAGCTAGGGTTCCAAGCGCTAAAACAAGAATTCCCCAACACAGCCACCACTGCCCATACCTCCACAGAGAAAAAATCAGCTTGAAAAGCAATCATGCAATTTTGAAACCATATGTTTTGAAATAAGGTCTCCACTGCTAACACTGACCTGTAAGGGACTCCCACCTAATCTTAATTGATACATTTTGCAGAACAGAAGGTTTCGATCTCAGCAGCATTTTTAGCAACCACTAGAGTGTGGAAGGAAGACTAACATGTAATTGCTTGGAGTCCTACTGAAGTTTTGGCTATACTTTGTATGGTGTCCAAGTCCAGAGCTGAATAATGCATGTCTGAATAAAAGACTGTCTTCTGGACAATATCAATGAAGCAAGGGGAATAGAACAGAGCAAAAGACTCAAGATATTTTTCTGGCAGCAGCAGCTACTGAGAGCATTAAGCAAACAATCAACACATCCCTGAGAAACATTTCTTGCAGGGTGAGGACTGCTTAGGTAAAAGGGGAAACTGATTAAAGGCAGGCCCAGCCTCATGAAACAAAGTGCAGAGGCAGCTGGCAGCCCATCAGCAGCCAGGGAGTGAAAGTTCTGTGTGATGACACTCAAAAATAAACTGTTCCACAACCTTATCTGGTACAGAGGTCAGGCTAACTGGCCTATAATTGCCAGAATCCCCGTGCCCACCCTTTTTATGAATGGCTGTCACATTGGTCAGATTCCAGTAATTGGGAACCTTGCCCGTGAACCAGGACTGCTGGTAAATGAAGGAGAGCAGCTTCACAAGTTCATCTGCCAGCTCCCTCATCACCCTGGGATGGATCCCATTTGGTCCCATGGATTTATGAATAGCCCAGATGCTTAGGAGTTCTCTGACTGCCTCCTCTTGGATAATGGGGGGACCATTCTGCTCCCTTATATCATCAAGCAACCCAAGAGGACAGTTATCCTGAGGGCAAGTCTTCTCACTAAAAACTGAGACAAACAAAGTGTTAAGCACCTCTGCCTTCTCATCTAAAGTAACAAAGTTCCCTTCTGCATTTAGTAAAGAACAAAGGTTAGTCTTACCCTTCCTTTTACCATTCATATATTTATAAAAATGTTTTTTGCTATCTTTTATGAAAGTCGCCATTTTAAGTTCAAACTAAACTTTAGCCTCCCTAATTTTCTTCCTACATACTCTAGCAGCCCTCTTAAATACTACCTGAGAAACCCAACCCTCCTTCCACAAACTTTTTCCTGAGTTTCTCCAAAATCTCCTTGCCCATCCACCCTGGACATTTGCCTTGCCGACTTGTCTTTTGGCACATAGGGACAATCTGCTCCTGTGTCCTCAAGATCTCCATTTTGAGGCACACCCACCCTTCCTGAACTCCTTTATTTTTAAGGATTATTTCCCAGACAACTCTCTGAATAAGTTTCCTGAATAAGCCAAAGTCTGCCCTCCAAAAGTCCAGTGTAAAAGCCTTATTAATGTTCCTCTTGACTTCATCAAATATTGAGAATTTTATAATTTCATGATCACTATGCCCCAAGCGGTCTCCAGCCACCACATCTCCCACCAACCCATCTCTATTTACAATGAACAGATCTAACATAGCCCCTCCCCTGGTGGGCTCACCCACCAGCTGTGACAAAAAGTTCTCCACAAACTCTAAAAATTTCCTGAACTGTCTCTTTTCAGCTGTACTGAGTTCCCAATAAAAGTATGGCAAGTTGAAATCGCCAACAAGGGCTGATGATTCAGAAACATTCTCCAGCTGCTTATAGAATGAATTGTCCACCACTTCTTCCTGGCTGGGTGGACAATAACAGACTTCCAGTAGGATGTCAGCCTTATTGGCCTTCCCCCTAATCCTTACCCATAGACATTCAACTTTCTCATCATTGGTTTCAATACCTATGGCATCCCTAATATCAAGGGCCACCCCTCCATCTCTTCTCCCTTTCCTGTCTCTCCTGAAGAGCTTGTAGCCATCCACTGCAGCACTCCAGCCATGTGAGTCATCCCACCATGTTTCTATGATGGCAATTACATCATAGCTCCATGGCTGCACCATGGCCTCCAGGTCTTCTTGTTTGTTGCCCATGCTGCACCCATTAGTATACATACACCTCAGCTGGGCTGCTGATATTGCTCCTAACTCAGGCTTATCACCTTTGAGCCTGATTCCAGAGAGACCAGCTACATTCCCTTCCCCCTTCAAACCTAATTTAAAGCCCTCTCAAAAAGTTTGGCCAGTTTACAAGCTAAAAACCTTTTACCCTTAACAGAGAGATGGAGCCCATCTCGTTCCAATAGGCCAGGTGCCGTAAAAGATGCCCCATGATCAAAAAGTCCAAAATTCTGCCAGTGGCACCAACTCTTGAGCCACTTATTGAGAATGTGAGCTCTCCTACTCCTTTCACCATTTTTCTCAGCCACCAAAGGGACTGAGGAAAAGGCTACCTGTATGCCTGCCTTATCAATTACTTGTCCCTGTGCCCTAAAGTCCTTTTGAATTGCCCTGACACTCCTGTTTTCAATCTCATCATTGAGAGCCTAGAGTATCAGCAGTGGGTAGTAATCAGAGGGCTGAATCAGCCCAGAAAGTCTCTAGTAATATCCCAGACCTGGGCCCCAGGGAGGCAGCAGACTTCTCTGTGGGGTGGGCCCTCTGTTCCCCTTAGAAGGGAATCCCCCACCATGATTACCCTTCTTTCCTTTTTGATGTTAGAGGTGGTAATCCTTCTCACAGATGAGTCATAATCTGGAGATTCACTGTGCAGATAATTTTCTTCTAAATCATCTGGCTGACTCTCCAACCAGGGATTCGTACCTATTCTGAAGTAGCACCTAGCTTGGGAGTTGGGGTAGGGAGGAATTTTTATTATTACCTCCTCAAGTAGGTACCCACTTCCACTCCCCTTCATCTACCAGGTGTCCTTTTATTGTCTGAGAGCGAGAGGCATGAGAGTCCTCTAACTCTTGGTGGGCTTCCTTCAAGGATGGAAGGGCTGAACTCCACCAATCTGTTTCCCTTTCACTTTCCCTGATACTCCTTAGTCTTTCAACTTCATCTCTAAGCTCAGCCACCAGTGAAAGGAGATTGTTCACCTGTTCATACCACAGGCAGGTTTCCTCTGCAATGTCTCTTGAAACCACTGATAAGCTCAAACAGTCCACACAGACAGGTCTGGACAGACGTATCCTTTTTGAAGGGTTCCACCTGATTACATACACTCATATTAACTACAATTTTTAATCATGTACAAACCATTACTACCAGAAATGCTAAAACCTACCAATCAACAAAAATGCCATGCACAACCCACAGTAAACCTTACCAGCAAGAAATCCTACAACTGTGACTGCTCAAACTGCTTCACAAACTGCTGTGCTACGCCCTCAGAGCTGTGCCCTGCCCCTGTTTGCCTGCCCTGGGTCACTGCACTCTCCAGAGGCCTCTTTTAATCAGCCCACTACTCAAGAGATGGAGGAAGCCCCGCCCCAAACATGGTGACCCTCAAGCACACAAGGAACACACCTGCTCAGCATTCTCACAAACAGCCACTCAGTGATAGAGGAAACCCCACTCCAGTCCTGCATGGCCCTCAAGCACAAGGAATATACCTGCCCAGCATTCCCACAAAAAACCACTCAGTCAGGTAGAATCCAAATCCGCATGCTCCTAAACACTATATTAAACAGAAATTAAATAAATCCTAATAGAGGGTTTGTTTTGTGTGACTCTTCTATTAGGAAGGCTCACAAGACAGGTGTCATCTACTTTGATTAGGTTCCTTCACAAAACAGGCTTCCTGGAATGATGCTTTGAAAGAAACACGTTAATGCATGTCTCTTGTATTGCTTAAAGTCCTACAGAAGTTTTGGCTATGCTTTGCAAAACATACCATAGTTGCTCGCACAAAATAACACCCAAAAAGCAACTCAAGTTTAACTTGAACCCATTTGTTTTCAACTATTGGCCCACCCTTCCTTCATTTCTTTTGCTTCTGCTGTTTCCAAGCCTCCTTGGTCCCTTCCCCCCTACCTTTCTCTTGAGGGCTGAAATTTTAATAACTCTAACATGTGAGGCTGAAGGAAAAAACCAAACATAAACAGTTCTGAACACAGGAAGGGTTGTAGTTTAATGTGGTAACACTCCTCTTTGTCATAGGTAAGAAATTATGGGCAAATGGTTGACAGGATTTTACATACTGAGAATATGAAAAACACCAGAAATTGTTTCCAAATAAGCTAGGCAGACACTATAACTTTTTATTTTCTGCAGTGCCAAGTTCTTTAAGTACAGATATTTTTTCTACTCAGGAGGCAGTATACAGTCATCTCATGGCAAGTCAGGCTTAACATATAAATTAATAAGTACAATCAAATCAGTGGAAGATGAATTTGCTGCCATTACAAATGCTATTGGAAATGTTTTCCAGTTGTGCCTTCACTGTCTATTTTTGTACTTATGCATCGTGCCAGTGCTAGAAATGGTGTACATTGTAGTGGGAGAAAAGGTCTCTATGCTGCAGCTAAGGGCAAGATTATTGAAAACAAAGGATTCAATTAAGTATCATTCAGGCTATAACAAAACTTTCCTAGTATAACACCTGAAGTAATTAGCATTCCAGTAACTACTTATATCTTAAAATACTTCATTAATGGCATTTCTATATTTCCACTTGAAAGTGTTCAATGTAAGAAGCAGTTCAATTTAAGGAAGTAAAGGGATCTTTTGCTAAGATAAAGTAACTTTATTTATGGAGAACAGGTATGGAAACTGATGGAGATTTTGAAGGTACAGCAAGAAAGAAAAAAAAGGTGCTACAATAATTTTTACAGTGGGAGGAAATTGGAGGAGATGAAAAAAAATGTACTACTTACAAGCCTCGGAGACGAAGCCAGATTTTCTCTATTTGCTCTGGCTGTAGGTATTTCAGAGAGTTGTTCTCAAATTCTTCAATTTCCTTAGTCGGTGACTCCATAGCTGGAGATTACCACTTTGGTTAAAGCTCTGCGATGACAACTGCTGCCTCCACACACACACACTCTTCCCCTTTAATGCTGATGGGGAGCAGTTAACATTTCTGGCACACACTTCTCCCCCATCCTGCAAATGGAACTGTGTGGGTAGCTCTGGGGAGCTCAGATGTACACGAGGGGCAGTTGTGCCAGCATGCCACCATCCTCAGGCTGAGCAAGAGGATCAAAGGCTCATCTCCAGATTGCAAAACCACACAGATTTTTTCCCTTTGCTTTTTGTTTCATTTTGCTTTTACAATAAGCCAAGGATACAACCCATAATAGCAGCTGAGGGATCTTTATCTGGGGAGGAGGGGAGGAAAATCCCTTGCTGACAAGTCAGCTGTGTGTGCAGGGGCTGCTGTGGGGAGTATGACAGCTGCAGGGGTCCCCAAGGCTGCAGCTCTGCCTTACCACGCTGCCTGTTGCTGTGCAAGTGGCAGTACACAGGCCCCTTTCAGTCTAGTTTCCACCAGGTCAGCCTCACCCTCTCTCCCTAGCCGTATTTTTTCCCACTTACCAGCAGCGCTGCAAACAGGCTTGAAACCTGACAACTGAGGAAGAATTAATCTGTCAACACAGCCCAAGAACAGATTCACTCTCTGCCTCCCTCTTTGCTTCTCTCTCTCTCATGTGCATGCACATCCACAGACATATGAGGGAGAACAGGCTATTGGAGAAAGACTGAATTTGATAAAAAACCCAACCAAGAAAAATCATTGACTAAAAAGTAGAAAAGGAGAAATAACAGAAAGTGAGCCACTCACTTCTGGCTAACAGCTATCTACTTCCTTGCAGTCAGACTGCTCTCCTGAGAGAGACACGCAAAGCAGGGGCTGTAAGGTTTCAACAGGCGCAAAATCCACTTTTAAAGTAAACAAATCAGTAAAGTGCCAGTGCTTGAAAATGCTCAGAAGATAAGTCACTTGAAGGGAAATCAAGTTCAACACATTAGTCACAGATGTTTCTTTGTGTCAGTGTCTTTGAATAAGAGGTTTGCACAGTGGAGGTTAAAACTCAGTTTTACAAAAGGATGCCTGCCTCTGGCTCCCCTGAAGCATCCCCATACTGGCCCCCAGAGACATGCCTCTCTACACCTGCAGGGTTTGTGCTCTGAGCACAAGGAAGAACAGGGATTTCTTTAATTGCACCAGCCCAATCAGTCATCTCTCAAACTCTGCCAAAATGTCTGCACGCCTCTCTTTAGTTAATTTTATTGATGTGGTGCCTTCAGCCAAAGCAGTCAGAGCAGAGGGAAAATAACTGTCAAAATATTGTCTCAGCCGTAAAACACATTTTGCTGCAAATTGCAAAAGCTGTCTTTTGAGAAGTAGAGCCTGCAGCAAAAGAATTAGCATCTCAAACAGTTGGGTAGCCTGTGACTTGGAGAAGTCCCCTCTTCTTTGCAATAACATTCAACAATATGTCTGTAGTGCTAGGTCCAAGGCAGGTCTCTGACACACTTGATATTGCTTTTCAGAAAGCTCTTTGTATAATGAATGTCATCCTTCCCATTGCTAGGTGCCAAATTGTATCAGCCATCACTCCAAGCAGTTTCAATCCCTTCCTAGGAGTAGTTCTTAAGTAGTTACCCAGTTAGAGTGCTGCTGCAATTGTTAACCATCTCTAGCTCTCTGCAGCTGACTAAGATTCTCAAATATAACCAGAAAGCAGCTGAGTGAAGTTGGTACACATTAAAGAAAAGAGACAGCTTATGGGAGGTAAAAACATGAATAATTCTCTAGGTGGTCCTTTTTCCCCTTGCGGATTACAAAAGACAAGCCAGTATGTTTGCTCTAGGAACCTCTTTCAAATGATACAAAGAACTGCACATTTTCTGACAAAAGTTTGGGGCATATTATCTTACGTCCCTGCTTTAAGAACACAGTGCTATTCTTCACTGCTTGTGCTACTTTCCATTACACTGATGCCCATCAGTAAACTGTTAGCATGTTGCACATATCACTGCCTTTTATTAGTAAGTAAAGTAGTTACAAAATATTGTCTTTTTTTTTCACACATTTTATTTTAAGGTACAGAGGAAGTAACTGGGAGAAATGGGAATGCAGAATGTTGGTAGCACTAGGTTTGAGCTCAAGTTTGGGATTCTCTTTCTTGTGTCAGTCCTGTGGTCTGACTTTGTGATAGATGTCATCAAAATAGCAAACACCAAGACAGTGGCTGTAAAACGTTATGAATTTGTGCCATAAGTATCTGACATGAATACATATCATATTGTTTGCCTTGTCCTTAAACTTATGGCTCACCTCATGGTGAGAGAGTAACTTCCAAGATGACAAAGTTTACAGGCCAAGTAAGCATCCTTCCTCCAGTTCTCACATTAATTGCTGCATTAAGGCAACAAGTTGTAGGCAACCAAATGGCACCATTTGATTTCTCTTCATTTAGAGAGCTTGACAATCATGACTGCCATTTCATGGATACAAGCAGTAAGCCACCTCCTGGTGGATTAGCCATGTCTTTACAGCAGAGGGGAGGGAGCTCAGATGAGCAAATGTCCACCTGCCTGTCAGAAACATCTGTTGTTCAGCCTGACACAGGTGATGACCAAGCTGGTAGGGCAAATAGCACAGTGTATGTACCCTTGCCAGCACCTATGGCTGAAGCAACACTACACAAAGATTATCCCTGGAATCAAAAAATCACAGAATATTCTGAATTGGAAGGACCCACAAGGATCTTTGAGTCAAACTCTGAAGTGAATGGCCCATATGGTGATCAAACCCACAAGCTTGGCATTAGAAGTCCCATGTTCTAACCAACTGAATTAATCCTAGTAATTTTTTGTATCCAAGCACTTCCCCAACCTATCTCTTAGGAGTTTCAAGCGGGGTCCAGGACACCACTGTTGCCTTCAAATGGGTCTAAGTTGAGTCAGACACTGCATTTCCCTCTGCTGCTCTGTTACCTGGCATGAGGTTCAGCACAGGACGATTCCTTCCTCGGCCCCTGAAGCAGCCCTCTTGCCTCCTCTGCTTGCCTGTAGGAAAAGAGCCAGGTCACCCATCTCAGCCAGCTCAGAAACTCCCTTCCTAGGTCACTAGGTCAGCACTGTCAGTGGCAGCAAGGGATGAAGAGCAATGAGATGGAGAGATGGAGGTCCCAGGCAGGCCAGTTATACACTACACTGATTGTCTCCTTTATCACAGCACACAGATTTGGGAAAATCTGGGGGCTTCGCCCTCTTTTCCTCCACTTCCTCAGTTGAGGACAATAGTGGCATCCATGTTAAAAGCCTTTAGATTGAGCAGGAAGGGTCTTAATTACAAGTATTTCTTTCAGTTCTGAAGGACTGAAGATGTAGGAGGATGCTGACATGCAGCAGAGAGGTGTGAAAGGCAGCTGAAAGGAGTAGAATCCACACTGTGCCTCCATGACAACAGGCATTACTGTAAAACAGTCAAAATACCAGGGAATGCAGGAGTAGGTCTGCCTTTCTCAGAATGGTGGTACAAGTATCTCATGCATAGTCCAAGGAGAAATCAGAGCCACCTCTGACATATGTGGCTGCAAATTATACTCTGTCCTCATGTTGAATTTACCAGCAGCAAGCTTCCTTAACCTACAGTTAAGGAAGGAAAGGAACCAACAGTTCCTTTTCTTTACATTTTTAAATGAAGACTAGAAAAACAGTGAGAAAGTTCAGAGACCTTCTTACTTTCATCAGAGCGAAGTAGGTATAGCAGTAACATTCAAAAGGCCTACTGAAATGCATCCAAAAATGCTTCCAAGACAGAAACAGAACTTCAGTGAGCATGAGCAAACTGAAACAATAATTTCAGACAGCAAGTTATATAAAGTCCTTGCTAGACTGCAAGAAAAATGGAGAAGATACCCCATGCTGAAGGGGTAGCATAAGATACTGGAAGTGTATTGAGATGTTGTCTATCCCTACATATTGCCTGTGTCTATTCCTACATATTGCCTATTGTGATTGCTCCATATTGCCTGTGTGAACACTGAAACAAGTTCTATAATTAGTACAACTACAATATATTCATATGTCTGTCCATGCAAAAATGATCCAGAATACATTTTTTTCTGTTACCACTAATGCGTCCAACCAAAATTGCAGTAAAGTAGGTTGTCTTTTCTAAATTTATTATAAATTGGAGTTGGATCCCTAAACTTCAGTTATGTCAGTATGATGAGTCAGCCAGTAACATATTCCAAAATGTTTTGCTAATTCTATATTCAAACAGTTGTAAAACACTGACATGTCTTCTAATTCTGCTAATGCCAAAATAAACTAGGCAGATTTTGCCCAGTCTTTATCCTAGCGGGAAATAGCTTCTTGCTCCTTTTCAGTTAAAAGCAACTTTTTATTTGTTTTGTTTGGAAGGGAGTTAGGAGGAGGGAGACATGTTCAACT
Organism: Camarhynchus parvulus; assembly: GCF_901933205.1. Classification (NCBI taxonomy): domain Eukaryota; kingdom Metazoa; phylum Chordata; class Aves; order Passeriformes; family Thraupidae; genus Camarhynchus; species Camarhynchus parvulus. Next base: position 56,741,995 of record NC_044572.1, read on the forward strand.
ATGTAACTGAATTGCATTGGCCCTATTTATTCTTCACGTTGAGGTTTAAGAGAGTGATGGAAGATATTCAGACAGTTCCACTTTTTAGTTTTATTAAATTATATCTAGTACTTCTTAAACAGTAGTTTCCAAGTGAAATATCATCTCTTTTTCTGCCCAAGGTTAGACTTTAGGGTTTTGATGGCAACTGACACACCAGAGCCGCACAGCCATTAATACCGACGTTGGGAAGGATGAAAGTTTGACAAGAAAGTTTAACAGATATGTATGCTTGGCAGAAAGATTTTTGAATGTAGAATCTGAAGAAGGAATAGAAATGAAAGCAAGTGTTGATATAGAAGAAAAGAATAGCTGAGCCAGTTTTACTGGATAACTAAGAAGGCAAAGGGTATGTTAGTTAGAAGGGGGTTTTATGGCTTAGAGCAAAGGATAAACCCACCTCAAACAAGATGTTTTTACCAAGCAGAAAGATACCACAGGCAAACAAGCCTGCCAATGGTGCAAGTAGAAAAAAGGTCTCAGAATTTTCCACTGCAAGAAAACTGAAAAACAGTTTCTAGCTTAAACTGTAACATACTAATCACTTTTAGTGATTGGAGAATAGTAACATGAATATGGTAATTATAGTAGTTATGATAGGCTACAGGTAAAAGTTAAGCCATAGATTGATTCTTCTGTATTAAGATGCTCAGCAAAGTATATAATGCATTGAAACCAAAACTAAGGGGTCTTCTGGCTCGTCTTGGGCTGACAGCTGTAGGCACAGGCTCTGTCACCCACAATCCTGGACTGCTGTAACATCTGGGATACAATAAACTGCCTTTTGAAGAGCTGCCTGAAGTCCTACACCTCTCATTCAGGCTCTTACGGTGATTAACCTGGTCTCTTTCTTCCTAAATCCACTTCCTGTGATCACACAAATGTGGCAGATCTAGCACATTTGGAGTTCATGAAGGCCTCCATTTCTTTTTTTTTTTTTTAACAGGCAGTGGAACAGAGAGCTGCAGTACTAGTAGGGACATGGCTAAAAGTAAAATGAGGATGTTGGGTAAAATAGTTTTCACAGTACTCTTCACTGCCACAGCTGACCTGTCTTCCCTACTTGTGCTTGCTCATGAAAACCCTAAGGAATCAGCTGCTTCAACAGAGCAAAAGGAAGGCTAAAAAGGATTGCAATACTCTGTTAGTTATGAGAGGTAAACACCAGGGTAAAAAAAAACCAAAAAAACAACAGCAAACTTTACCTTTAGAGGAACAATTTTCCACAACAGCAGAATGAAATAACAGGCCATGAGTACATCTTGAGAGATGGAAGATTTCTACCACAGCACTGAGTTTCTGGAAAAGTCTCCTGACTGGTACAGCACAAAAGAAAATTCCCACCTCACTTAGGTGAAGATGAAGGTTCCCCATGCTAGACAAGGGCTAGACAGCAGGCTAGACCCAGCCAGCTGTACCAAGACTTGTGCCCTGAACATGTTGATGCCTCTGTAGAGAGGTCTTGGACGGATACCCACAGGAGAGGATAATCAGCTTAGAGCAACACACTCTTCAGAGAGGGAAAAAAAAGGTAACAGGAGTTTCTTCTCTTGGAGGAGAGGAAAGAAGTTAGCAAATATTTATTCAGTAAAAATAACTCTTTACTTCACAGAAGATGCTTCTTTAAAGTCTTAAAAGGTGTTCCTCAGAGACCACTCTTTTCTCAGCTCCAGTGGCTGAGCTGCCTTGAACAGGTTAAGCACTTTTGAACTTCCTCCCCTCTCATAAGTTGTCTTCTGATAGAAAAAGGAAAGGCCTATCCTCAAAACCTGAATTACCTTTTTCCCTTTGATGAAAATATGACTTTTGTGAGCCGGCAGGTACTTTAAGCACTTTACTGTACTGCATGTTCCCCATCCTCTTTTGCTGCAACTACTCTTACTGCAATTATTAATTCTTACATTGCTTAAAGCCAGTAACATTTATAATAAATAAAAAAATTACAGAAAAAATGTCATAGCAAGAAAACACTTTATGGATGTGTGGAAGAGGTTTTACAGCAACTTCTGTGAGCCAGAGAGAAGTTTGATGAAAGGATCCATGTTTACCCCTGAAAGAATTTTCTACCAAGGTCATTGACATAGAAAACAAGAAAGAAAGAAGCATAAATAAGAGAAACCTGCAACTGCCTATTCTAATAAGCTTTTTCTTTGTCTCTCGTGACCAATGAGTTGTGTAAACTTATGAGTTTTGTAAGAATGCATGAAAAGATGCATGCTAAAATAAAAACAGGTTTGAAGCCTTCTGAAAATGGAGTGTGTTGCTTTGTACAACATGGATGTAGCTGAGCCGACTCCAGACACTTTCCAAATAAAGAGGTTGTTCACACCAGGGAAACAGTATTGCAGAACAGTTTGAAGAAGGGTTGAAGCGGTCCTCTTCTGTAGGCAAGTAACTGGCATCCACATTTCAGGATGCAGAGGACATAGGATTCAAAGGCAGTTTATACCCTCCATCCTGCTACTGTGAAACTAAATCCTCCTTGTCTTCTCTAAAAGTGGATGGTGTCTCCTTTGACTAGAATGTTTCACAGGCATGCACCCATCGAGACATAACATGCTAAGGAATTTTGATTGCCTTTATAAATTCAGAGAAATTACATGGGCTTTGTACTGCTATTCTCCCTTTTCATTATCATGTTGGACAGAAAAATATCCTAAAACAGACCAACTAATGTATTGCAAAGAACATGAATACCTATGAAATCCTGGAAATTGCATATTACAGGAAATATAAGTAGCTTTCTTAACAGCAAGAGATTTACAGTGTCCCTTTTGCCTTTTGTTTATCATCCTCTCAATGCTACTGGTCCACATTGTGAAAGGAAAATCATCAACTTAAATTCTTACACTTCCAATGAATGTTTAAAATAAATTGTGCAGTAAATTACCTAAAAGTCATACTGTTCATTCTACATCAATAAGGACTGGGTTTTAAACTAATTTTTCAAGCACTGCCAGAAGATCACAAATTATTTACAGCCTCCACTTCACCCATAATATTCACCACTGTCTTATGGCATTTCACGGGCAACACCAAAAGTTATCAATAAGTAGAAATCTGCTAAATCATACTTCATGATTAATCCTGCACTGGAAGAACAAGTGATATTCCTAAACTCTCATTTAAGCTAATTCCTGCCATTTCCATTCAAATTTTCATTGAAATTAGATCCATTAGGGTTAGACTTTACAACATTTTGTCTACACTCGCATCTAACCTCTTTCCCCATTTCCACTTAAATTCTTAAATCCATTCAGTAGTGGCCCCATTTGTGCAAATCTGGCCACTACTGAATGGATTTAAGAATTTAAGAAGTGAAGCAATAGACAGGAACAGTGCAGGAGAGGTCAGGAAAAAATACCATAATGTTTCCTATAAACAGTATAAGGGAATCACCATCACTAATCTCCTTCTCACAGTTTATTGGTAAAGTTTTGATTTGGCAAAGGGTACTCCCCAGACTCATTCCTTACAGACCTTGACTATTCACCTGCATGTCCAAATAAGCAGAAAATACGTAGAAAGGTCTCAGCCTGTGCAAGAATATCCAGAACAGCAACTATGAATGTCCTCTTCAGATGCCTCAGTTTCACCATGTAGGTCCAACACATAAAAATCTGTGTACTTTCACATACAGACAAAAAAAAATGTATCTGCAATCTAGTAGGGAAGGGGAAAATTTATATAAAGTGGCAAAAATGGAAAATTATGTTTTGAAGATCTCTCAACTACAATCACTGCATCTCTGACATGAAAAGATTTTGGAATTCTGCACAAGTGGCTTGTGAAATTACTTATCTAGGTTACACCTAAGAAAACATGAAGTATTTTATTGTACATGCCATAACATTAAAAAAGTCAGCCTGGAGGGGTATTTTAATAAGAAAGAAGATTACAATTAAATCACTTCTGAATCAAGAAGCTATTACATTATTGTCCCCAAGGAACAGATCTATCTTTGAGAGAGAAGTGGGTTGTATGTCTTTCCTTCAGATAAATATGATTCAGTGTCATAAATCCGTAAGTCCATACACAGTCCAAAGAAGTATCTACTAGTTTCATTCATGACTTAATGTGTTTCATTCTCGCCTGCTACCTTGACTAATTAAAGATAAGCTTAGCAGCAATTGGTTCACCAGTCAGTAAATATATTATTTATATGCATGAAGCATTTGTTACCATCATAACTCAGACCTAAGTATTTCCTAAAAGTATTATTATTGCTTTTGGATTCCCATGGTTTTAAATGTTTATCAAGACTCAAATTATTCTTTTTCTACATGTCAGTTGTGACCATCTGCACAGAGGGTAAAATTGTATCTGTGTACATAAATACATGTGGTGGTTTGGATGAGGGAAGCGACAAGAATCTGACTCCATGTTTCTGAAGGCTGATTTATTATTTTATGATATATATATATTATTAAAACTATAATAAAAGAATAGAAGAAAGGATTTCATCAGAAGGCTAGCAAGGAAAGGAAAAGAATGGAATGATAACAACAGCTTGTGACTCTCAGAGAGTCTGAGCCAGCTGAGTGTGATTGGCTATGAATTAGAAACAACCAACATGGACCAATCAAAGATGCACCTGTTGCATTGCAGAGCAGCAGATAATTATTGTTTACATTTTGTTCCTGAGGCCTCTCAGCTTCTCAGGAGAAAAAATCCTAACAAAAGGATTTTTCATGAAACATGTCTATGACAAATACACAAGTGTTTTTGAGTAAAAGCATGAGACTGGACACAGGAATGTTAAGCTAAAAAAGGCTAGTACCAAAAGTTTAAAAAGAGACACTATAAAAGTACACAAACAGCCCTATGCAACTCTGATACATGCCAACCATTTCAGAAAACTTGTAGATACGTGATATTCATATATATTTTCATATAGTATCATATAGACTGTATTGTGATATAAAATTTTGACAGTCAAACCAAATTTTATTTCTATATCTTTTATTTTAAAGAAAGCAAGCAAGCAGCACTGGGTGGCCAGGGAGTCACTGCTCCACTCATGGCACACACCACTTAGAAGTTCAGTAAAATATATATACTGTTTTTAAGCCTACAAAGCATTTTCCGATGTGCTTGGTTAGTCTGAATCAGCAAATATCAATAAATTGGGATCAGCAGTTTCCTAATCTTTCCAGGTGGTCGTTGGCTTCCTCTCCTTCTTGTAGTCATCTGGAGGGAGGCCCTTCACCAGTCTGCTACATGATTTTGTTAAGTGCATCAAGTTTTTTATTATACATAAGCATTTAGTCACTTTGTTGCAATCCCCTTAGTTTTACCACAACTTCCTCTATTTTATTCTAAGCATCAGCCATCTTGCTACCTCATCTCTTTACTTAACTTCTGTTCCAATGCTTTGTTTGGCTATAGAAAGTTTCAAAACCGTTCTTTGTAGCTATCCCAAGGAATGCATCCATTTTCAACACAGCAGATACAAGCATTTGCTGATTCCATTGCTGATTGACACAAATCACAAAAACATTTTTCACACTGCACACCAAGGTCTTTCATGAGGACTCTTTAGAAATATTAATCTCTTTTCAGGTTAGACTAGTCAGCTTAGCAACCAGAGTAGATAAGGTGCATACTGGTACAAAGCCTGGAAATAGAATCTGGCATTAATAGCTTGGTTTTATTTCCACATGTATATTCAAACACACATGAAACTGGTATTAGGAAGGAAAGACGTTAGACATGACATTTCCTTTTCATGCACCATCCCATTTAATTATTGCTTCTGCTACCATGAGGCATTTCCATCTCCAGTACCAATATGAAGCAGTTTTATTCTCCCATCTTTTGCTCAAATAATTCTTGTGTTGATATTTTTTTAGCTGAATATATTACCCATGGACTCTGAAAAGATTGCATTTTAATGATAAGTGATAAATATGCACTGGCACCCCTGAGTATATATTTGGCAAACCATGCCAAAACAGGCATGATTTGAGGCCTCTTGTGCCACTAAAACAGTGCTTAGATTTGGCCTGTCAGTAATGCATCCAGTGTAAAATCAACAAATATTAATAAAATTCATTGTGATTCTTGGCAGAAACTGGATTCAGTGAAAATTCATGATGTATGAAATCTCAGCATATATGTGTTAAATAAATTCAATGCAGTATTTGAAACCTTTATTCATAATTAAATAGTCCTAATCGTCTCTAAAACCAGTGATGTATAGCAAGCCTATTCAGTGGTTCTGACATGCAGCTGGTTACCAGTTGTCACTTATTTCAAATTGGTGCCTTCTCCAGAGACTCTTTCATGGCACTAGCTTATAACTATCCAAAGGCTCCTCTAGGAGCCTTCTAAGTAATTTCTTGTCTATATGTTTGGCCTGACAGAAGAGGAAATTCCCTCTTTTCACTAGCACCGCCTTCATTCTAGCAGCTCCATAATCCTTTGTGAAGTGTACTGAAACAGATGCAGCAGAAGAGCCTGAGCAATTCAACTCAAATGATCTGCCAGATTGTGACTTGTGTTTTAATCAGAGCCTAGAAAAAACATTTTGCCGCAACAATTCATCTTGCATGTGTGCTAAAAGGAAGGGAAACACTTTTTCTGCTGCATGTACAAATAATTATTAGAATGGATACTATCTGCTGTTCTGATTTATTCTTAGTTTAGTGTCCAAGTAAATTACAGAGATATAATAAATGGTAGGACATGCCCCACCTCACGTCAAAATAACTTCCCAGTTTCTGCAGAAACATGAAAATGAAATTAATTTGTTTACTTGTTCACAAATAATTCAGTGAGTAGCTTAAGAAATTTAATGTACTATATTTCAGTTACATCTTAAACAATAAAATTTGCATGTCTAACTTCCCAATATATATACAAATGTATTTTCACATGCCAGTATAAAATTGCCATCAAAGCAGGCATTTGTGGTAGGATTTCGCTGGTCACTTCTTCTTGTTAGGTCAAACAAATAGGTGTTTGTCTGTGTATTAACTCAAAAGAATCAAAATTGTAACAAGGATCCCAGCCTTTAAAGCTGTAAAGACCTCCTGATTTTAATTACATAATTATGTTAATAACAAAAGAAGGAAACAAAATTATGTAACCTAATCTTTGTTTTGCCCTTTACTATTTTTGGGTATTAGTTTTAGTCCTGCTTTTCAGCTAAGATTGATCAGATTAGGATACAGAGAACTCTTGGAGGGATTCCACTCTTCCTATTTGTATTGGAGTGCAATTAAGCAATCCCATTTAAACATTAATTCCAAAGCCCTATTGACTTTCATCTACTGAAGAACTTCAGCATTTGGCCAGGAAAAGTCACAGCTACTTGCTCAAATCACAGCTCCTGCTCTTCTGCTGGGTCAATTCCATCAATATTATGACAGAAAATATTGCTTACAATACAAACTGAAAAGTGTGTCCCTATCTTTCTTATAAGTCCCCTTTGAGTACTGAAAGGCCACAATGAGGTCTCCTCAGAGCTTTCTCTTCTCCAGGCTGAACAACTCCAGCTCTTTCTCAGGCCTTTCCTCGTAGGAGAGGTGTTCCATTCATCTGATAATTTTTGTGAGCCTTCTCTGGGACTGCTCTAAGAGGTCCACGTGTTTCCTGTGCTTGAGAACTCCAGGGTTCAACACAGTACTCCAGGTGGTGACTCATGGAAACAGAGTAGAGGGACAGAATCATCTCACTCAACCTGTTGGCCATGTTTTTTACAATGCAGCCCAGCATATAGTTGGCTTTCTGGGCTACAAATAATTTGACTCACCTTGTCCAGTGGAAGGTGCCCATGCACAGGGTAGAGGGGTTAGAATGTGATCATATTTTGATCCAAAAAATACTATGATCCTAAGCCTTATTTTAACAGGATGATAGTCTCTAATTATACCGTGAAATATCTGAAAATAATACCCACGATCTCAAAGGTAAAGCAAGTATATATATCTGTAATATATCTGTATATATCTGTAAAAAAGTTTCCAGCTCCCTGAAGTCTATTTGAAGTAGAAAACACAAAATTATTTATTGCTCAGGAACTAGTGCACTGTAGTTGTTTCATACAAAGGCGCACAGCAGCACTTATCAACTATATAGAACAGTCATTTTCTAGAAATACTTATTCATTAAGTGTCCTGGAATTAGCCTTCAACTATGAACTTGGGTAAGGTTCCACTAACCACTATGTGCATTTCATTTTCAAATACCATTAGCTGACACAGCTCATAGAAAGGTTCTTCCTGATTTCAGGCAACTAAGCACATACTTAGATCTACACACTGCCCAAAAAGACAGGGCTGTTTAAACACTATCTAACCTTTTTACTCCAAATACACTTGAAGTATCCTGTGGGAACTTGATCTAGAGTCATTTTCAGCATCAGCAGGGCTAGGTAAAACTAGTGTAAACATGGATTGTGTTTAAACCTGAACAGTTGCCTATTTGAACCCAGTGTTTTCAGATGTAATAAAAATAAAGAACCTTGTACAGGTCAGTCACACCTTTCAGGGATGACTCCTGTGCCACCCGCCAGTGTAATAAACATAGCACTTTCTAACTTTGATTAGTTAGAGAGTCTTTGTCCATGATCTTTTGTTTTAACGACTCAAGAACATGTTGTCATTAACAATGCTAAATGACAGCAAGATTTGAGAGTGAAATCATGCCTTGTAGAATTAATCAATAAATGTATTCCCAATTGTCTTGGTTTGAAAAACAGGTGTCTGCTAAGGAAGGCAGGAACCTCCCTTGGAATGGAAAACATGACCCCCTTCCCCCCGAATTGCTGTAATTTTGAAATTAAGGGGCTTTCAGACAAAGATATGGGAAAAGGGATAACCATTCTTTACTAGTATGTATAACAATGCAAACAAACAACAACAATGGCGGTGACATCAAACAGAACCAGAAACCCATTAACAGCCTTCTCTCGGCTGCAGGCACTTTCCCCTTGGATGTAGTTATGGTTAAAGATGGCAAGGGCGCTGGTGGGCAGGGCAGGTGTGATGATTCCTGCGCAGCTGCAGGGGGCATTCCAGTGCGAGTTTGGGGACCATGCAGTAATGGCGGGCGCAGCTGGTGGGGCGGGATAGAGAAGGGGTTTCTATTACGAACCTCCAGGGGCGGCCAATCCCAGCATTTCCTCTGGATTGCAAAAGGAGCTGTAGCAGGAAACCTCTGGAGAAGCAAGCTGAGACTGCAGGACCTCCCAGGAGGCAGAAGGTGAAAAGATACAGCGTAGTGCAAACCCTGATGCCCCTAGCACAATCTTAGGTGAAGGATCACAGGTCGTAGTATCAGCTCTTTCTTTCCCGTAGCACCTCTTCAAGAGGAGACAGGGAATAGGGATGGGTGGGAAAGTGAAGCCTAAACTCTCTCCAACTTCCTCTGTAGTTCAGATGAGCACAGGTCTTCAAGGTGGAGATGAAGACACAGAACACAAGATGAAAAACAAACTGGACCACACCAAATAGTACAGGGAATAGGACACAAAACTAGCATTGACCCTTGGGAATTTTGGTATTATGTCAAACCTTAAGTTTAAAGTCCCAATGCTGAGATTAGATTGGTACTTCACCCATTACCAGTGGGGCCCTCAAGCAGGAAAATTTACATGTGATCCTGAAGCACATAAGATGGAGCAGATTTCTAAAAATGGATGCTACAGTAATATCCCTGTGAACAGCCTGTACATCCCTGAATGTGAACAGCAAGGTCTTGGCATTACATAGAAAGGAGCTGGTGGAATGCTTGGAATGGTTCTAGCATGAAAAGATTAAAGAATCTACAGTGCAGAAGGATATTAAAGGGAAATTTTTTCCCAGATATACATGGATTTCTTTAGAGTGGCAATTTCTTCCTCAGATCACAAGCTATCTTCTAGAACCTGTTCACACTGCATAATATTACTTACATTAAATTAAACTGTTCAGTTCTGAGTTTGCATAAGCAGGACCAAAGCTGACACTTTTCACCCCAACACTCCATTGCAGTCTATGATCTCCACAGCAGACTTCTGATGACCTCCAAATTAAGTCCCAAGCATGCACCACAGCAAAACCACTCCTACTTTCACCTAGCATGCTATATGAGGAACTGAAAACTGCTACTAGTCTTACCTCCCATGTTAATGAGGAACTGAAAGTCACTCCTACCTTCGCTCTTCACACAAATAAAAATTATTCAGGGAGTGAACCTGAGGGACCCCACCACCGAGAAGTCCAGGGCACTGAAAGACCACTAGAACTCTGCTGGATCTATGGTACTGTCTTCAACTTGCACTGCCTCTCTCCTTCTCCCTCCCTCCGTCCCTCCCTCTGTCCCTCCCTCCCTTCTTCTCTCTGTCTCTCCCTCTCTCCCCAATACAATTAATTTTGCAAAATAAAGTCAGAATTGCTGAATCCACATTTGCACCTTAATTTGAGAAGAGGACTTTAACATCTATCGAACTGCAACATTTTAGTCGATGTCATGGGCAGGATACTGTTCTCTGACCCAAAGTGCCATTTAACAAACAGAACCAAACTTCTAGTGTTCTTCTTCCCATTGTCTTCCTCTGAGGGAGGTTGACCAAACTTTTACTGTTCTTTCTCCCACCTGGTGGGGACCAATTGTCTCCCTCTGAGGGATATTGAAGGAAAAATGGTTACCCAGGACGACCATGGTAAGGCTAATGTTTTGCTTTTTCTCCTGGAGAGTTTGATAATTGTCCCTCTGCTCTTGGTTTGGAGTGGACACAAACTAATCGAGATAATGAACAGGTGACAGCTGTTTGCATTACTAGCATATGAACCAAAGGAAAAATGCAAAAAGTGAAAGATAAAATTGCTGTCTGTGCTATACTTGGGGCGGCACTAACTGCTGCCATAAAGGAAAAATCACAAAGAACAAGCAAAGAGGCAGAAGTTATATACATTGTTTGCAGGATTCAGTCAAAGGACTATGAGATCAATCAGAAGAGCATAAATGCCACTCAGAGAGAGTCAGAACAGCTTTAGTTGAGCATCTGTACGTCTGTCTTTCATTTGAACAGAGACCAAGACAGCAGCACCAACACCAGTGGCTTGGAGGCTGCAGAGCTTGCGCTCTGTGGAACTAGTGTAGAGCCAGCTGAGGAAGAGTAAGAGAAGGAGAGGATGGAAGCCTGCCAAGCACCACATGAGAGATGTGAGTGCCTGCATCTCTCTCTGGCAGCATCGACTTTTTTTGGCCAGAAACAATATTTCCAGGTTTTGTTTTTCCCAGCTCCCATTGTTCCTTTGGGGAGAAAGTGAGTTTTGGAACAATGGAGGTTTTTTCTGTGTTTTTTTCTACATTCTTTCTCTCAGCTACAGGGCCCAGAGAGGGGATTCTTCACCATTTCTGTCTGTGTTCCCTGGAACAAGTAGGGGAACCTCCACTGCATTTGTCAGGGGGGGGTTGAATCCTTTCCCTTTGTCTCTCAGAACACACATCTGTGGAGGGCACCACCCTGGGGGGTGGGTTTGCCTGGCATGTTACCTTTGTTTCTCAGAATATGCAGTCATCTGTGGAGGGTTCTATACTGGGGTAGGGGTTTCTCTGCCATTTCAGCTTTCCCTTTGTTGCCAGGGACACTGTGAGATTTAGCAGTTTTATATCTAGTGATTATTCATGGTTATATTTTTGTCTGCTGCTGTTTCATTTTTTAGTAAACTGTTTTGGTTTTTTTACCCTTATATTTAGTTGTATTCATTCTTCCTTATTGGTGGAAAGGGAATGGTTAAAACTAAAGAGGAGGTGTTACATTTTCAAGTGTCTACCCCATTGAGTTGTCTTAATACAAGATAAATTTGGGATCCAACTAAAGGGACATGAGAGAAAAAGTGAAAAACTAACAATGTCTTGACTGAAAAACTAATGTTTTGACTGAAACATTCTGTCTTGCCTACAGAACTCACTGGTCACCATGCTTCTCAGCCTAATGGGGCTGTGGCATCTAGCCTTCTATACTTCTTTGTACAGATGGTACAATTAGCCCAAGATATGGCTCTTTTTTGGATCAGGGACACAAATCAAGATTGCTTTGTGGATACACTCAGTGATATCAGCTTAGGTAAAGATAACATTAGAGGCAATGAAGATTATTTGGGATGTGTATTCATTGATGTTTGCTGGTCCTAGTCTTGGCTGCTACTTCTGAAGCGATTAATAATTGCATTCAGCCTGCTGGAGGAGCAATTGAGACTCACAGAATCACAGAATTAACCAGGTTGGAAAAAGACATTTGAGATCAAGTCCAACCTATGACCCAACACCACTTTATAAAGTAGACCATGTCATTAAGTGCCACATCCAGTCTTTTCTTAAACATCTTTTTCTTGATTTGAAAAGACAAGTGTCTGCTAAGGAAGGCAGGAGCCTCCCTTGAAATGGAAAATGTAAACCCCCTCCCTCTGAATTATTAGAATTTTGAAATTAAGGGGCTCTCAGGCAAAGATATGGGAATAGGAACCACAATTTTTTAATTGGAGAATTAAAAACACAGAAAAACCCCACCACTGACAGAGTCAGAACACAACCTGGCACCCTGTTGGTCAGGGTGTTGGTAGCAGTCCAATTAAATGGCGGCTGCAGTCCTCCTGGAGTGACAGATGTGTTCTGTAGAAGCAGTGATCGTGTAGAAGGATGTAGTTTTCCTCTGAAGGTCCAGTGGTGGTGTACATGGGCCTGGTCTTCCTCTGGGAATCCAGTGGAGAAAAAAGCTGCTTCTCTGGGAATCTAGTGGGAAAACACTGCTCCTCTGAGAATCCAGTGGGTGAAGGCTGCCTGTGGTGTTCCAAATCTCAGATTATATCCAGGTAGGGATACTTGGCTCCTTCCCCTGGGTGGAGCATCTCATAATGGGATGATGTAATTTTATCAGTCATGCAGTGAGATTCAATGGCTCATTAACAGAAGATATTTCCCAGAGGCAGGATTGGTTGTGCAAGAGATAAAGAAAACTGCCCAATTAACAGAAGATAACTGCCCCACCTCTAACAGACGGCAATAGAATACACACACCCAGCAACATCTTGCAACCTAAGAGAACCTTCCCAGATAGTGATTCCACCATCTCCTTGGGCAAACCATTCTAATCACTCTTTCTCCGAAGAACTTCTTCCCAATGCCCAAGCTAAACTTCCCCAGGTGCAGCTTAAGGCTATGTCCTGTTCTCCTGTTACTTGGTTGCCTGGGAGAAGAGACCAACCCCCACCTGCCTACTACCTCCTTTGAGACAGCTGTAGAGAGTGAAAAGGTCTCCCCAGAGCCTACCCCAAGCTAAACAACCCCACCTCCCTCAGCCACTCCTCACAGGACTTGTGTTCCAAACCCTCCACCAGGCTTGTTGCCTTTCTCTGGACAGCATCTCAACATGCTTCCTAAATTGAGGGGCCCAGAACTGGATACAGTACTCAAGCTGTGGCCTCACCAGTGCTGAGTAAAGGGGAAGAACCACTTTTCTTTTTCTGCTGGCCGCACTATTCCTGATACAGACCAGGATGCCATTGGCCTTCTTGACCACAAGGGCACACTGCTTGCTCATGTTCAGTCTGCCATCAATCAGTACCCCCAAGGTCCCTTTCTACCTGGCCTCTGTCCAGCCCAGCTTGGTGTCATCTGCAGATTTGCTAATGGTGGACTCCATCCCTTCATCCAGATGATCAATAAAGATCTTAAACAGGACTGGGCCTATACACAGATCCCTGGGGGACACCGCTAGTGATTGACCACCAAGTGGATGCACCACCATTCACCACTGCTCTCTGGGCCCAGCAGTCCAGCCAGTTCTTAACCCAGTGAAGAGTGCACCTGTCCAAGCCTTGGGCTGCCAGAATTTCCAGGATTATTCCATGTGAGATGGTGTCAAAGACTGTGCTGAAGTCCAGATAGACAACATCCACAGCCTTCCCCTCATCCACCAGGTGGGTCACCTGGTCATAAAAGGAGATCAGATTGGATAGGTAGGACCCGACCCTCCTAAATTTGTGCTGGCTGGGTCTTATCCCCAGGCCATCCTGTAGCTCTAGTGTGATTGCACTCAAGATGAACTGTTCCATAATGTTGCTGGGCACTGAGGTCAGGCTGACAGGCCTGTAGGTTCCTAGACCCTCCTTTTGCTCCTTCTTATAGATGGGCATCACACTGGCCAGCTTCCAGTCATCTGGGTCCTCCCCAGTTAGGCAGGACTGATAATAAATGGTGAAGAGCAGCTTCGCAAGCTCTTCCGACAGCTCTCTCATCACTCAGGGTGGATCCCATCTGGTCCCACAACTTGTGAGCACGGCGATGGCTCATCAGGTCACTAATGGCTTCCTCCTGGAATATAGGGAGTCTGTTACACTTCCTGTCCTCATCTACCAGAACAATTTTTCCCAGCCTTTTACCTCCATCTTCACCTCAGGTCTGACATGTTGCCTTTTGAAAATGTTGATTTCCCTCTGACTGTTAAAGACACTATATTTTTGTTGTTAATTCTGCTATGTCTCCTCCATATGGCTTGAAACATGGGGCTGAGATTTCCAGGGAAGTTCCCCAGAGATCTTTCTGAGTGGTGGAAAATCCTAAATTGCATGGAACATGGGAGGATATAGGTCAGATTCTGAAGAAATATGGTGACCCAATAGTTTAGAACTTTACCCCTGAACAAATTCAGAATACAGGTAAGAGCAGAATATCTGAAAGAAAATTGCAGTCACAGGTCCAAAGAGGGGCAATATTGCACTGTGCTGGGCCCTGACTAATGCTTATTGCATGCTGGTCATTATTACACACAACAGCCCTACAGCCAGAAGGGAAAGAGAACAAATCCACAGACACCATAATCACTCAGGTTGCAGTCAAACCAGAAGGACACCATAAGCCTACCCCTGCCCAGAGAAGGAAATATAAGAACAAATTCATTCCCCCAGTGGATGACAATGGGGAGGAAGAACCCTCACAGCCAGCAGATGAATGAAACCCAGAAATAGTTACTGAATCTTTATCCTTATCCCTTATCCTTAACAATCTGAGGAAAGACCTCATCCAATGAACAAATGAGTCAATATTGAGCTGGTTGATCTGAGTCTGAGACGCTGCAGGTGATGCTGCAGTTTTGGATGGTACTGAAGCAAGATGTCTGGGATCTGTGTCACCTGATGTGGGTTTTAACCAGGGAATCATGAGGAGGCCCACACCTCTCAACTTCTGTATGTGGCTTTTAACAAGCCTGAAGGAGAGATACCTTTGCCAAGAAGACCTCCAGCTGCAGAAAGGCCCTCGAAACACCATGGAGCAAGGAATTCAATGTCTACAAGAGCTGGCTGTGATAGATCCTTTTCTCAAATGATGACCAAACCATCAAGGGTCCAGTCCTAGTAAAACGTACAACACTGATATTGCTCAAACTCACTCCATGCAGGCCAAGCATACTCCCACTTCCTAAACATGCTGCAATGGAATGAGGGAAATGAGACAGCAGGCATTAATGACTAGAATGATACAAACATGAAGATACTGTCCATACCACAACAGAAGCCCAAATCTCAGCAGTGGAAACAGATTTGACTGAGCATATGCAGAAACCAGAAGAAAGGACTGAAGAGAGTCAGAAGCTCAGGATGAAGCTTGAAGACGACTTTCCACAAGTTTCATCAGTACACCCCAGAGTCCCTGCTTCAGAAGCCCGAGTTCCCCAGCTAGGGAGAGGGGGTACATCCCACAAACTAACCTGAGGTTCTTCCTGCATGAGCATGGGGAAAACATGAGAAGATGAGATGGAAAACCCACTTCTGTCCTAGCAGCATAGGTCCATAAGCTAAAAGAAGAAACTAGTAATGATGAATTCTGCAAGACTGAATATAGCTCCAGTTTCTCATGACCAAGCTGCTAGGCCTAACAAAAGGGAGGATGACATGTCTGATCCCCTTGAAGGGACCACCAGAATGCATGCCCAGAGAGGGAACAATAGCCAGAGCTAGAGGGGTCCTGCCTCTAGCCAAATAGAGGTCAGGGAAATTTGAGTCTATTGGACTGTGTGAATTGAATGTCCTGGCATATCAGAAGCACAAAAATACAAAGCTTTGGCTGACACTGGCAGACAATGTACTCTGATACCATCAGGATATGTAGGGGCAGAACCTGTTTCCTTTGCTGGGGTGACAGGGAAGTCTCAGCAGACTCAGGTACTATTACATTACCAGGTTAGAGATTAATTTTTCTGTGTAAATAAAAACAATGTAAGAGGAACACAAAGCATTAAAACAATGCAGTGAGACAACGACATTATTAATTCAAAATTCCAATGTTTTTGCTGTGCAGCATAAGGAAAGATTCTTTCTGTTGATACCTGTTCAACACCTTTAAGATCTGAAGAGACCCAGTGGTCACCAAAACTCTGGAATAATCAAGCTAAAGTAAATGCCATCACTTTATATTGAGCATCTTTTTTTTTTTTTTTTTTTTTATACTAAAAATGGCAGTGTTCTATGAGAAAAAAACACTCCTCTCTGTCATCAGGCCCTTATGGTACATATTTTGGACAGACATGAAAAACATAAATCCAACCCTAGTATGAGAGAGTAGGTAAATGCTGACTTTCTAGGATGACCAGTACAGGTAGTTTTCATTGTTTCAGTGTTACAGATGTCCAGTTTCTCTTCCAGTACAGCAATGGTCCTGGAATTAAGTGCCCTCTGCCACTCTCCTGCATTCTTCAGCTCCCTTAGTTGATTCATAGTTGCTGAAAAACAGTCTTAAGCATGTCAGTGTACTTGTACTTGAGGTAGAAGATCTAGATGTTTGGAGTAATATGCTATTTTAGTGCCACATGTCAACATAACTCCAAACCATCCTTCTTAGGAAACAGTGCTAAAGTCATCCTGACATGTGCACAGCGACCATGGCGGATGGTAACAGCTCCCAATGCCTCCCATAGCCCAGATATCTTTGATTACGTTACTCTTTATTTCCATCCAGTTCAGTGCTTTATATTAGTCAAAAGTGACAGATGGAAGCTGTAATACATCTACAGCTCCAGAGCATTAAATATGATTACATGTTTTTCCTGCAGTAATCAGATATTGCTGCAAATTACTTCTGCCTCATAAAAACCAAGGCTGGCAAAAGAACCTCCATGATCATGAAGGAAATTTTGCTTGTTTCTTTGCAAGTTTCAGTTCATATCAGGAATATTTATATTTCATACTTTTGCTGTGTTGATGTGTTAAAATTTGGGGAAAAAATGAGCAGCATATATCTTGTAACTGTAATAATATTTAGAAGGGGGAAAGTGTGGGTGATAGCTGTATTTTTAAGAGTATATGGAGCACTCTTCATCTACTAAGTAATCCAACTAACTGATCAAGGGAAGTCAGTTGATGTAATCTTTTTGGATTTTAGTAAGGCTTTTGATACAGTTCTCTTACAGGATGCTTCTGGACAAAATGTCCAGCACGCAGCTGGGTAAAAAGGTCATATTTAAGCAACTGGCTTGTGGGTCAGGCACCAAGCATGAATGAAGCTACACTAGGCTAGTGACCAGTCATAGCAGGATTCCACAGGGCTCTATCTTAGGCCCAGTTCTTTTAAACATCTTCATAAATGACATGAATGCATGACTTGAAGGGATACTAAGTTTGATGATGATAGTCAATTGGGAGGACATGTCCACTCCCTCAAAGGCAAAGAGGCCCTGCAGAGAAACCTCAACAAATTAGAGGGCTGAGCAATCATCAACTATATGAAGTTTAAAACAGACAAGTGCCAGATTCTGCACCTGAGATAGGACAACCCTGGATTGGAGGGATGGAGACCAGCACCGCTGAAAAGGGTCCTGGCTGACATCAGGTTTAATATGATTCAGCAGTGCCCTGGCAGCCAGGAGGGCAAATTGTGTCCTACGGTCTATAAGACACATCATCATTAGCCAGGTGGGGTGAAATGCAGTGGTAAGCACTGATCACTTCTCTCTGGTTACCAGTGACAAGACCCAAGAAAATGGCACGAAGATGTGTCGGGGAGGTTTAGGTGATACAGTAGGAAAAGTTTTTTTTGCCCAGAGGGTGGTGGGGCACTAGAATAAGCTCCCCAGGGAAGCAGTCACAGCACCATGCCTGCCAGAGTTCAAGAAGCTTTTAGACAATGCTCTCAGGCACAAGATGTGATTTTTGGGCTGTCCTGTCCAGGGCAGGAATTGGACTTTGGTTGTGTGTCCCTTCCAACTCAGGACACTCTATGACTGTATGATACTGTCTGGACGAAGTTAACACAAGGACTTAAAGAAAGAAGACGACTTTCAAGACAAAAGCATTATTAGCTGATAGTCTTGACATTTCAGTAATTTGGTTTTATTTCCTGTGGTGGGTTCAGTGCTGACCAATCACCAGTGCACTCACTAGAATGTACTTAATAATTTTCTGCTGTGAGATAGGATTAGGAGGCTCAAAGAAGGCTCAAAACTTTAAAAGGGTATCAAGAAAAAATTAATAACAGTAACTAAAAGAAAGAGTAATAAGAATCAGAACAATACCTTCAGAACACTTCTCCTCCCCCTACAACCTCTTCTTTCACACTGACAATGTAAAGAGACAAAACCTAAAATTTTCAGTCAGTTTACCACCTCTAGAATAGTCTTTCTTCAGTTCACTTAGGGAGAGAAGTCCCTCTTGTTAATGCTATGGAGACATCTCCACAAGAAAACAGCTCTCTCATGGCTTTTAATTTCCACTAATAGAGCTGCCCAAGAAAATCTGCAATCGTGAAATCCCTCACATTTCCACAGCTTCTCCCACAGCTGTATTTATGGGCCATGTCAGCTTATGGGGTACTATTTTAAAGAGGAGCTGCTCAAAAGCAAAGGTTCTCATTATCAATCTCTGAAATCATCTTCATCTCTAGGAACAGACCTTCTCTTCCTGGGGGCACAAGATCTTCATCGCTCTTCTCTCCTCTGTTCAAACTTATCATAGGATCACAGCTACTTTAACATCTGCTTACTTTAGTATGGAGGCCTTTGTTTACTATCTACAACCTAAACACTTTCATCTCCCCATACCTTTATGCATTATAGGGGAAAAAGAGACCTTCTCCCTATCTTTAGAAGAGGATTTCAGCCTAAAACTAAAGCCATCTCCTCATCCCTCCCATCTGAGACGACTTCTTCACTGACCTCAGTGTATTCATGTTGTTTCTTTACGTGTCTACACTTCTGACATGTTCTCTCACTTGAGGGAGGATTGAAGCACTGAAAGAGTCAATAGCTTGCCTGGGGCCCGTAGATGGTCACGTGACCCCGGCTGGACTCGGTAGCTTGTGGCGGGAATGCGGCTGGGGGGGCAGCCCGGGTCTCAGCGGGCAGCGCGCCAGGGCTGCAGCGGCCAGCGTCTCAGCGGGCAGCACGCCAGGGCTGATGGCTTCTCCTCTGCCCCTGCCCAGCAGCTAATGCGGGGGTCCTGCGGCAGGGGCCACCTGGCCTGACCTGGCTAAGACAGGGGCAGGGCTGGCTGTGTTACCTCTTTGCCGGCTGGAAGGGAAAAAAGAAAGTTCCCAGGTTTCTTTTGTCTTCAATATGTGTTTTTCACAGAGGCATGTACAGCTTTCCAGTGGTTCAACAGATTATAAATTCCCAAAGCCAACCACAGATTGGTTTCTTATCAGACATGGAGGAAACTGCCAGCAGCCTCTCCCAAAATATCACTTCCATGATGCAAAACCAGCACATTTCCACAGAAGATCAAGATGGCTTGTCTAAAGTAATAAAAGTTTTTCTTAGTTGGAAAACAAAGTGGAGGAATTTGTAATTGAAATGAATGTGCAGATTGCAAAACAGGGAAGAAAAGGGTGCAATTATCTCTGTTCTCTCCTTCAAAATTGCTGCTGTGGGGAATGGGGTGGGCAGCTTATTTTGATCAATGTGAAAGGCCTCTTTTCCATTTGTACTTCCTCACTCCATGGAAGAACTTGAAGAAAGTCTAGCACCTTGAAAGATAGTTTATGGCTGCCTTGAAAGTATCTTTTCTTCAGTCTCTCCCATTGCAGTTTGTGGAAGTCTAGGGGCCTACCATCAGAGTCTCAATCCCTCAGCCTTGGAGGACTGGTCCCAAATAAGAGGAATAGGCTTTCAGGTTAGGATGAGAAGCTTGCTTCTCCCACAGGTCGTTGCAGGCACCTGCTAACTTTTGTAAAGTTATGCTACCCCATTATGCTGCCCATTGGCCCAATTTCCCTTGTTTAACCCCTATTGTCCATCTTCGGTTAGTCCCTAGAATGTTCTCTCTCTGTCCCTGCATTCCTCTGCCCCTGTTTCCCTATTGGCTGACCCGACCCTTAACTCCTCCTTTGCACCATTTTTCCCTATATCCATCGGACCCTGACCCTCAGCTCTGCCCTCACTACCCCATATAAAACTCTGTGCCCTCAGCTTATACTTTCTCTTCGTCCCTTGACCCTCTTTGGCTCTGTACTCTGTTCCTGTATCAATAAACCCAGTTTGCTGGAGATCATAATTATATGAAGACCCGTCCTGCCTATTCTGTCAGCTTTGTAAAAGTAGCAGTGAGCTTTGGGCTCGTGAGTGCCTGATGCTCCAAGGGCCTCGGTAGCACCACGATGCTACAGCACTTATTCTGCTTTGTGAGAAATACTTGAATTATCCTTGGAGTAGGGCCCTAAAGCCATGTCACTCTGTCCCAGGCATGTGCTCTGACCATCAATATAAGGACTCATTCTCCTTTTCTTACTGCAGACTTCTGGCTGGTGGGATGATTTAGCAAATTTGGACATACAGAAGGAAATAAGGGAGGTGAGAGAATGGAGCTGGGTGAGGAGACACAGAAAACTAAATTTGATACTGATGCTTATTAAATGCTTGCTTCCTTTTGGCTTTTCCTTGTACATATTTGCGCAATCATTTTTATGAGATTCAAAACCAAATTTGCAAGTAGCTTAAGAATGACAAAGTCTGCATCTAAGCACAGGTTGTTCACCCCAAAAAACCTGTTCAGTATTCATCCTGAACTTCAATCCCAGTTCTGACATGAAGTCCCCATACGGAATTTTTTAATCATATAGGCATCCTTAAGAAAACAAGCACAGATGGACAGTTTAATAAGAGGTAGTAAAATAATGCTGCATTTATTTCAAAGTATCTTTTATATTTTTTCCTTACTTTCCTTATCTTTCAAGTAAGCCAAACTGTACTTTCCAGTAATAGAAAGCAAAGCACAGATTGGTCTCACCACTTCATCAATAAGTTTATAACTGATAACTCAGTAAGATTCCATTTCCCTCTTTATCAAAAACGTAGCTCTCCCATAAATGTATTGCACTGGTAGTCATGTTGGATTTGACATACCACTTGAAGCAATCATTTTCCTCATAATTTTTGAGATTATTTCATTTCTATATCGCTTTATAGCTATATAACAAATTATTGTCAGCCTTATATGTCTTCTAATCTAAAACACGATCTTCTAAAACACGATAAGAAAACAAAAAATGTATTCTGTAACACCAGGAAGATATTACACTGTGTATAATTTAATAGATATTTCATTTGGGGGAAAAAATAACTCTTGAGTACTGACTTTAGGGAGCAACAAAAAGGCACACAGGACAAAGCCAGCATAGCACAGAAGAATTTGCAGATTGTAGTTCCCTCCTTCTTCCAATCCTAGAAGCAATAGGTGGAAATAAAATTTAGAGATGTCTCACAAGATGACCTAAGATTTTTTCTGCAACAGCATATTAAATCAGCCTGGTGCTTACATACAGTGTGAAAGGCAGACAGAACAGAAGCTTGAAATTGAAATATTTACCTCAACATCCTTCCTACGAGTATCTTGAGTATAAGGATTTTTCTCTCTCTTCCCTCCACAATTCCCATCACTGCATATCCCTCCTTACAAGACTTGTATTACTTTTTGAAGTGAGAGATGATTATTTTCAATGACACTACAGATTTCAAACACGTTACATAACTGTTCTCAGTTGAGAAAGAAGCTAGTTAACAGAGGTATATAATTGCAGACACAGTTGGTCAATCATTAGGTAGACTCTTGAAAAAAACCTCAAATCCCAGCCCAGAATATACTAGACAGGGTCTGCAAGGTGCCAAACCCTTTTCCACTAATTGCCAAATTATCAAGCTTTGAAGCTTGAAATGCAGCCACAAGGCCCCGGGACTCAAATGTGTCACTAAGTCTTGGGCAAACAGATGTGGTAGCAGATGATTTGCCTTGGGGACCTTGGTGTTAGTTCTGTACCAGTCTGTTGCCCCACTAAATATAGTGGCTGCGTTGAAATTGTGAAAATAAGTCTGTTTCCTTCAGACTGCATCAGTCCTAAATCATACATGGATAGTTGCAAATAAGGAAGCAAAGCAAACTGGTGTAATAAGACCATAACACGCTAACTTGTATCATCGACCATTGCTTCAGATATAAAAGTAATGCAAACCAGTTCTTATCTCCTTTCCCTGCAGAAAGTTAAGATGTTTAACCTTTCTCAAGTATAAACCTCTCCTTCTTTCTTCATGTTTCTTGCATTTTTTTCATAGTCTTTTCCACAGCATAGTAACTTGAAGTTGGACATAAGCCTACACGACTATTACCAAGTGAGGGGCTAACATCGCCTCTACTGAATGTTGATTGTGGCATCATTAAGATAACCACATTACATTTTCACTTTAGTAACTATTTATTTCAAACAGATGTAACTTGTGTAGATGAGGTTTATTCATGTTCTAGAAATATGGCACTTAGATTACAGAAACTGTAGGGCCTAGTCACTGGATAGGACACAAGTATCCCAGCACAGCCTGCCAGCCTCACGTAAAGGAATCAAACTGCCTGAGGCTCTGATCAGGCAGAGTAAAAACCACAGTCACATGTAACATTCTTATCTAATCTCCTGAGGTTTTTACATGAGGCTCACTATGTGGTAAGTAGGTGCCCTTTTCACAGCAGTCTCTCCACTGCCAAAGCTTTGATACCAAGGCAGGAAGTAACAAAGAAAGTTATAATTTCCTTACAGAAGTTAGAGAAGGTAAGATACAAAGTGCTTCCTGAGAAGGGAAGGAATAACTAGTCTCTGAAGTATGTACCTAACTGACAAGCCTTTGCGGGTGCCTACAATGTGACATAAAAAAGAGGTTGGGGATGTCTGGACTTGCTTATGCACCTCTTAGCATTGAGGATGGAGCAGAGCTCAAGAGGTTTTTAATCCCCCTCCCCTTGCAGAAATTTCTGCTGGCTTCCTGCATCCCCTCTATGGGAGTTCATCTAATGTTGATGGTCCTGAAGCCTACATGCAGGTGGAAAGCAGCTGAGGCTTGGCACAAGAGCCAGCAAGTAGGTTGCATCTCATATCATGTCCTCAGACCTTTAAAATACATGGGAAGAGGTTCAGTCTATAATTTGCTTCCCCAGTCCTTTTATGAAGCTCAACACAGCTAAAAAGTAAGCAAGAAAGTCCTACCAATGAACTGAAATTTCTGCTCTGCCCTGTGATCAGTCCCTGTATTTTGAAGTTGTGCAAACATTTCTTTACGCACGGCAGCTTATCAAGAGTTTCTTTTTTTCATCTTGAACTGCCAATAATGCCAAGGCAAAAATTCAGAGCTAGAAACATCAGCTCATCTTTCAAATGTCCTCTTAGCTTCAGTAAATTCTGGAGGAATCTCAAGCAAACCTGTGGTGCCTCAGATCACATGTTGGTTGTTTACTTGGGCATTTTAGCTATGGAAGATGCCACTGAGATAAAACAGATTTGTGTTGTATTATATCATCATGAACTCACAGAAAGACACAAAAAAGGCAGTACATGTGACTGTGGTATAGTTTCCTGTGATACTACAAGTGGTCAAATTTAAGACATGAGTTCTTTTGCTACAAATAATGAAATTTCATTAAAATGTGTCTAAGAGAGTAAAGTTTAACATTTTAATCCCTATTACATTTATCAGATGGTACCACATCTGATAGGTGTTTTTTAAGGTGTTTTTTAAAACTCAGACTTGTTGGGTTTAATAGGATAAATTAAGGAAAATGCTTTTTGTACAGTGATCTCAGGAACGGATCCAGAAGTTTTAGGATTACTCCAGCCATTCTTCCAGCACTGATATCCCACAGGCAGAAAATACCTATTGTTACCATTGTGTTGGCATAGCAAGTGATGCAGAAGTAATAAGAAAGATACTAACCCACTTATGCAGGAATGTTTCTAATTTTACCAAATTCAGTATGCCTACCTGAAAATCAACCTTATGATTTCATTTGGGCATAGTGTTCTTTATCTCCTGTTCATTCTTGCTGACATGAAAATATTATATTTTAAAGAAGTGCTATTAACTTAGACAAAACTTTAGGCTGAAAGCTTACTTAACTCTATGTAGGAATAAGTGAAGTCATCTGCAACCGTACTGTTTTTTAAGAAGGTACACATGGTTTTCCTGGGTAAAAAACAGCAGATATTAAGACATTCAATGTAAATTTTATTTAATGGATATATCATTTCAGCATTTAAAATAATAATATCATAAATATTAATCATAAATATAGTAATACCATATTTCAGCCAGAGAAGACAACAAATTGTAATACTAAGAGAAATGGATTCTCAAGGATGATAGGAAGATAGATATTTTCCACGTTAATCTGTTTTCCACAAAGCATCCCTTGTTTCACATTTAATAAATAAATTCCACAAAGAAAATAGCAAATGGGAATGAAAGTGCTTCTTTACAAATAAAGCAATAGCTCAAGGAGCCTCAGAAGTGATGGTCCTGTCTCTTCTACTGAACAGAACATCATTCTCTGAGCATCCTCCTATGTGAGCAGTAGTGCTAGTTTCACAAATAGGCTCTCTGAAATAAGGTCTTCAGTGTAAGGGTGAAGAAATCTAGTCAGCAAGTTTCTGGCTTTGCAGATCCCACAACAGTCAAAAGGAAAATGGATTCCTGAACTGTAAAGGAAACTTGGTTTTCAGACAAACTTTTTTTCTCCTGTCAAACCCTAGAGCCTAGTGTGTGGTTACACATTTTCAAATCTTGACACATGAATGCTAATGCAACAAAATCCTTTTGGTCTCTTATGCAGCTTTTGGATTGGGTAAAATTAATTGTTTTCATAGTCGTGCTGGATACAGTGTTGATAATATAGAGATGGCAAGGAAGTTGTGGGTGCATGGCAGTTTGGGAGATGACACAGCCAGGACAGGTGACCCAAACTGACCAAAGGGATATTGAATACCATATGACATTGTGCTCAGTATATAAAGCTGGAGGGAAGAAGGAAGGAGGAATGTTTAGAGTGATGGCATTTGTCTTTCCAAGTAACGGTTATACACCATTACGCCTGCTCTCCTGGAAACAGCTAAATGCCTGCCTGCCCATGGGAAGCAGTAAACTAATCCTTTTGGTTTTTTCTTTACTTGTGTGCATGGCTTTAGCTTTCCCTATTAATCTATCTTTGTCTCAACCCACATGTTTTCTAGCTATTACCTTTACAATTATCTCTGTGATCCTGCGAGTGGGGGCATGAGTGAGCAGTTGCGTATCACTTGATAGTTGACTGGAGTTAAACCACAACATCTCTGTTTAAGAAGAGTTACATCAGCCTCCAGGAGAAAAACAGCCCTTGATTAAACCTAGACTGCACTTTCTTTAGGCAGACGATATGAAAGAAAAAACAAGAAATCAAAATGTAAAATGTAAGCCAAAGTACCATTGGTTTCCTAGTCCTCTAAAAGCATGAAGACTGGAAACAAAACAGTAAGTGGCCCTGTGCTAAACACAACCCTGTGATAAACACAATGCCACAGAGGACTCCATACTCAGATACACCTTATAACAGATACTCCATTGCTCATAATCTTTTCCCTTAGCCCCCTCCAGATGCTGCCAAGGCAGGCTTCAGTTGCCTCCTACTTCTGAAACACCTTCTTCCATTGCAGCAATGTTCCTCTTCAGAGTCTGACACATCTATCACCACAGTCTTTTTCAAATGAAAAACAAGGGCCTGAGAAAGTCTGCAGTGGTCCATTTTCTCTTCCTGGTCCTCTCTTTTAAGCTACTGGGGTCCTCTCTGAATGATTTTTTTTTATAAGTACAGCTGCTAGATAAGTGTTGGAAATCTGAGCCAGAAGCTAGAGCTGCAAGAGGACAAGATTTTTGAGATGAGAAGTGTGAGACTCTGGAAGGGGGGAAGAAGAATGGGATGCCAGACATGGAGTTGCAGAGGCAGGTGAGATGATGACTCCCAGGGCAAGTCTACATTTAGTGGCTATCATCTATATTATCACACCCTTCTGCCTTCTGGGAGAAGAAGGGTGAGAAGATTTTCCCTCTGTGAAGGAGTCTGGAAGAGTATGTATAAGAGACATGAGGTTTACAGAGGAGATCTGAGAGAGCAGCAAGGGATGTTCATGGAGCAGTGCATCAGAAGCTCAAGGGAACAGGAATACACTTTGGGGTGGAGCATGCAAGCAGAAGGCCCATTGCCATATTACCTCCTGCTTACACACCTACCCTATGCACAGCACTGTACTTTGCACTGCCACCTGCTTCTCTTTACAAAGGAAGGAAAAGCCATAACGTATATCTCTAGCATGTGCAAGCACAGCACTACACTTGGAAATGTGTTTCCTCTAAAAATGTCTCAGACAAAACAGGTGTAAAGGTAAACAGCCTAATTCTCCGACAAAGAAGCAGGGTGCTGCCAATGCTGTCCACTATACACAGATGTACCAACACACTCCCACCAAGTATTGCTTATAAATTAAGTATTTGCACTAGCAGACATATGCCACAAGTTTCAAAATGTTGGCCCATTATATAACTAGGATTCCTCTCATTACGAGGCAACAGCCTTTTTTTAAGAAAGAAGAACTGCACTGCTAAATGGATACAACTATCTCCTATATTACTCGAGTTACCACAGAACATCTTTACTGAAATTCCACTCATTCTGGTTCATGTACTCTGTGGCTGATTTTAAACCCTCACATCTTACAGTGGATAAATATATAAAGCATTTTGTTTTCAACTAATGTTATATAAGACCAGACAGATGTTGTTTGACCCAAGCTTTGCTCCCAAAATGAGATCAAATTTTATAATAGACTTGTGAGAAATGACTGCTCACTTTTAAAATTTCAAAGCTGTATTAAACCTATAAGATTTTAATAAAAGCTTTATTAAAAATACAACAAAAGGACTAAGTAAGGAAAAATTGCAGCACTAGGAGCACGGATTATACCACCATGTGCTTGTCTACAAAATGGATGCTCCGCCTTTTATACTTCTAGCCCCTCCTAAAGTCTTGTGAGTTTACTCCTTCCTTGCCATCCAGTGGTGGAGATCACTTTCTTACATCTTGATTGGAGGTCAGGAATTACTATAGTAACAAGCCAACCCTCCCCAAATGCCCCAACTACCAAGGCATAACAATGCAAGGGGGAAGGCATATTACAATAACATAACCATACATCTACAAAACTTCTCTTAACATACACATAATATTCACCCCTTAATTGTGAGAGCAAACCATTTCATTACTCATCTATAACAGACTCAAGATTGAAGCATACTCCTAAAAATTTTACTATACTTCTATGTGTGTGTGTATGTGTGTATATATGTGTGTGTATGTAAAATACCTTTATCTCTAAATAGGACTAAGGGAAAAGTGAAAAAACTTCATTCCAATTACTTACTCTAGAGCTGTCTGAAGGGATTGATTCATAGGTCAAAAGAACTTGCAATGAAATAGCAGCAAAGCTATTTTCATTCTGCATTTTCCAAGAAACTATATTGCATTTATGTTTTACCACTAACTGCATTATGTATTCACCATTTGCTACCTGCAAAAGTCTATAATTTGGTATTATGTTCCTGGAATTAGAGTATGCAGCCTCTGCATCATGCTGCAGGAAAGAAATGCTCCTGCTGCCTTGCCGCCCTACCACTCCACAAATCGCTGGATACCTCAGGGCTCTGCACATCCACATCAGGTCTCCTTGGGTGGACATTCCCAGAGGAATTATGCTGCTTTAAGCATGCCTATGCATGTATAACTGTGTATACTTAGCTGTGTAACCTGAGACACATGAAAAAATAATTTTAAAAATTCATATACTTTCTCCTTAATAAACAGTCCCTCAGGTCTCAGAAGTCACAGTCTACCGTGTTCTGCAGAATATTGAGATAACCATGCATCAGTCACATCCTCCATTTTCTCTGTGTTGTTTTTTCGTTTGCAGCACTTGCCAATATCCATTTGCAAATATGATAATTCCAAAACACTGCTGCCTCTACACTACAGGGTTTCAACATTCACCAATTTGAGTAGTGTTAGTGCATTATAAAGTACTGGTTTGTTTGTACAGAAAATAACAACAAATTAGGAAATTTGCTGTATGAGCATTTTATCTGCCCTGGCTTTGACATACCATCTTGTCCTGTTCAAAAACTATGGTATTGAAATAAACTATACAAAGTTTAAACATACTCATTGCTTCTAGTCCTCTTCCTCACATTCAAATCCCTTTTCAAAAATATGAGAAGATGACAAGAGATGTAGAAAGCACCTTTGTAGTGGTTTCGGTTCACTAATTTGAGATTTCTCAGCCAACACACTAATTAATGTGGTGTGTTCAGTGTTGGCCAATCTAAGTCTATCTTTGACACCTCTATCTTTGTAGCCTGATCTACCTGCTTATTCTGCCCTTATTATCAAGGGCAGAAGGAACAGAGGGCTTCCCAGGGTTTTTTTGGTCTTTAGCATGTGTATTCATAGAGGTGTGTCCAGCTTTTTCAGTGGTTTAACAGATTGTCAATTCTCAAAGCTAATTACTGATTAGTTTTTTGTCAGACAAGGAGGATACTGCAAGCAGCTTCTCTTAGAAAGTTACTTCCGTGAATGGCTCCAAGCACAACCTTTAAGGTTATCTTTTTGCTCATCTAGCAAATTATGTGGCTGTCTGCCTCTGGACAAGATTTGCGGGGCTGCATCAACATGCAAAAAACTCAAAAGAAGGAGAGGATCTATGGCTGCTTTAATTGTCACACTGTCCTGAAACTGAGACCTCCAGCACAACAATGATCTCTAAGACTAAACAAAATCAGCAATGAACAACAATTAAGATGGTTTCCTAAACAAACTTCAGTCCTGCTTATGGCCAGTTAGAGGTAATTTGCTTAGAGTATAATTTTTTTCAAGCTGTCAATTCGGCAAAAAAATTGCCATCAAGTTAAAAATAATGTAACAGAACCTTGAGGCAGATGAGAAAATGGCTATATTGTCCCAAGTAAAATCAGATAACACAATCTGACTTCTTTTTTAGCAGTCTCATATGCATTTTCTTATTCCTAACTTAGAGTGGACAGAGCAAAATACGAGTTTTAAGAATTACCTGTTCTCACATTTCACTTATATTCTTAAAAGCAGAGGATTTTAAGCATGAATCTGCCACTCATGGCATACCTGTTTCCTGTCTATATTAAATTTAAAAGCAACCTCTCTTGAAATGATCACAAATTGCACACTGACAGTTGGTCACCTTCTTTTAAACAGGCACCTACCATAGCTTTACCACATCTGTCTATGGCCATCTCTCAATTTCTGTTGCTAAGTATTGCAACACATGTGGCAAAACAGCTGGATCACTTACTGTTCATTAAATGTGGAAATGACACAGCAGGTGGCTGTCAGGTTTTCTCCATTACTTTGCACTTACTTAGTCTGATATTCAATCCACTTAATATGCATTTTGGTAAGTGGAATGAGAACTATTTCTCTAAATCAGAATGATTCATCTAAGGATTATTTTTCCCTCCCCCATACTTTTTTCCCAAACTTCAAATAAAATTAAATTCTGAATTACCTTGTTGGTACATTTCTATTAATAACAGATGCCAAAAACACTTCATTCCTCTATCAGTATTGCTCAGATGAGCGTCCCATGCTTGAAAGGTCTCAGGATGACAATGAAAACTTTCTGCTTCAAAGACTGAAGACCTTGAAAAATACCTTAATGAAGCCAAGAAGATTTCCTGGAATTAAAAAAAAAATGAAAGAAATAAAAAAATTATAAATTGTGCTAATTGTTCCAAATGCTTGCATGAATTTGGGCCAGTTTCTGTCAAATTTTCTCTTGTTATTATTTGCCTTGTCATTCACAGACTTCAACTAAGTTATGGCTGCACACAGATTTTTGTTCAGAACTGTAAACTTTCATTAAAACAAAGAAAAATCTTGAAAGCCAAAATTATTTCCTTTTTCATTCAGACTTGAATACTTTTAAAGAGGCTCCACTGTCCAGAAGGCATGCCAAATTAACTTTTTTACATGTCTATGGATCAGCTCTGCAGCAATCTTATGTCAGTGGCAAAATATAATAGAATAATACATAGAAGTAGGTGCCTTGCAAATGCCACAAAGACATGCAGAAAGTTGCTTGTATTTGTGTTTCACAACTGATCATGGATTCTGGCATCTGAATAACAGGATGGTGGTCTGGAGGCTGGATGTGTTCCATCACCCACACAATGCCTGAGAACAATAAATGTATGTTGTTTGGGCTACAGCTAAACTATTTTTAAGAACTGAAATGAGAAAAGGTTTGGTATTTAACACTGAATTAAAAAAAAAAAAGTCTTCCATTAAATATAAATTAACACGACAATTCTTTCTTTCTGATTTTTTCATTGACCATTTCTTTGCTTTCGTGAACATATCCATGTCAAAATTTGTGAAGGATTCAGAGGGGATGACTTAAAAGTGATAAGAAGGGCTGTGTCCTGTGCCAAAAGCTTTTAAAAAGGAGAGCTGGTGAAGAATGACAACTGCAAATCTGTAAGTACATAAATTATCTACAAATGCTGGTTGATAGCCTAATGCGGTAAAAAAAGCAATGGTTGATAGCCTGACATGGTGAGTAAGCCTGCTTCTGCATTGACAAGGGGTAAGTGATTAAACAACTGTTACTCAGACATCATGAGAATGCCATTATTTCTGTATGTATGTTTCAAATTAAAGTACTATGGAAACAGTCTTAGGAAATGAAAATACAGAGAATGACAGTATGGAAAGATGCCACTCTACCTTACTTCAGGTGTTTGTCTATAGCAACTGAAGAAAGAAAACAACTGACATTGTATTTATAATTTTCTGCTGCTTTGTGTATGCCTGAACTGTGATAAAATCTTCCTCTGTGCAGGTGTGCTAGAAAGAAAATATTGCACCCATCAGTTTCTGAATTCAATTAAGTAGTTGCAAGTGCTAAGTTAAAAAACTGATCTCTAAATTTCCATTATTTTCATGGACAGATCAGAGTGTCTGTCCCTGAAATTATTTTAACCTACAGATTTGGACTACATTTGACACTCAAAGTTATTTCTGATTTCACTCTTGAACTGAACTGCAGAACAAAAACTGACATCCTGGATTCCTATCCCCACAGCTTGTAACTAGTGATAAAAAGATGACCGTCTTTTTATTGCAACAGTGCATGTTTTTAGGGTTTTAGCTGTCATTTGACAACACTTTCAGTTACACACTGATTAGATAAATACTAAAATTAGACACTGCATAGAAGTCTGGCTTACCAGAGCTATCACTTTTCTGTCATTCTGTCACAGCTTTGTAGACCCACAGCAAAGTAATTGCAGACCAGTATATGGTAAGAGGAGTTGAGTGCGATCTTCAGCCTCAAAATTATCCATGTCCATGATCCGAGTGTTGCATTCCCCCTTCCTTGGTATCAACTGAGGCTCTGCAAGCCAACAGAGATATGGGAATGCAGTGCCTCCTACAATGGAAAGTACACTGACACTGTCAACAGAATTGCAATTCTCCTGTTGCAGCATTAACTACTTGTATAAAATGGTAATGACAACAACAAAACACTTGAAAATACTTCCTGTATTTTACATGAAAGGGAAAAATTTGTGCTTTCCTCTAAACTGTGTTTCTTTTTGTTTCTTCTTCCCCCTTGCCCCACTCCCCTGTCTTTTTAGCTTAGTTGTGGGTTTTGCATTTTTTTGGAGTTGCACCCAACATATCTGGTTTGTCACTGGACCTGTTCATGACAAACATCACTGCCAGTTCCTGATGCTTCTTGCAGCAGCTAAATTTTGTCCTTCAGTATACTTTCAGGCTACCCATCTGACTGAGTTGGTGCAGTGTGTTCATAGGTTTCAACTTGCAACACTGCCTGGAAAGGAGTAAAATTTCCACTTGATGACAGTAGAGAGAAAAGCAGGCTTAAGTCTGTGACAGCCCACAGTTTCTCATCAGAGTAAAAACAGTGAGTACTTGATCCACACACCCTCCTTTCCAAGATACGCTACTTTTTTCACTTCAAAATATTCCTGAACTCTTACTTGCAGTTTTTGTGGTCTCAAAATCAAACTAAATCTGTTCCTGATTGGATTGGATCTGGAGGATGTTTTACCATATGTTTAAGGAAAACATCACAGTAGAACATACTCCTTAACTTTATTGCCATCAGATAGTCCTTTAAAAATGGATTAAACTGTATAGGAATTGCCTTTGAGTGCCTTTTTAATGTTTCTTGCTTACACAATTTAAAGAATTCAAAAAAAAGTTTCAGCAAAAGACTTTTATCTCCATTCATCACACTCTCTGACTGCTAAGAGTAAAAAAACTGCTTTCCTGTTTTCTCACTGGGAATAAAATATATAATGTAACAGTCTTGACTTAATAACAGGGCGAGGAACTTAGGATGCACAGGACATGCACAGACATCGGGACAATATATCTGCTCCAGAACCCACATCCCTTTCTCCAAAGTGCATTTCAATTGCAAATCACAGGCTGGAAGAATAGGACAGATGGTCTCCAACCCAATTTCAGTGTTATTTTCCTGAAAACTCAGCTGGTCCTTCCCATGATGAGACACTTCATTAGAGTCACTTGACATCAGAAAAGCTGGAACTGTGCATGTGCACAAAAAGACCATGCTGGGTATAACATGACAGGAGAGGAGGAGGTTGTGGCATACGACTTTTGAGATGTCTACCATTCTGTTAAGCTACTGATCAAGTTCAGCTATGTCTAAAAAGTTAATGGGATATGCATACAGAAATTTCCTAAGGAAAAGGATGGTCAGTTTTCCTTAGGAATCCAGGGTAAGAATTATGCCAACAGGAATTGCAAGGCATACCAGTTTGGTATGAGTTTGTAGAGGCTATTAATCTCTCATAGTGGATGTTTCTAAGTAATACTTTATTAAACACCTCCTTCCTTATCAAGATAAAGACTATACTTAAATTCATGTATTTTCCTATACAAAACTTCCCACCCATATGTGGTTTCTTCTTTAAATCTGAAGGGAAGACTGGGCTGGCAAATTCTGTTAGTCACACAACTAACAGTTCCTGGAACAGCCTTGTACATATGAGTGTTACACAGACATTTAAGACTCACATGCTCGTACAGGTATACAACATTTGGCTTTAAAAATATATCTTTAAAAATATATCTGCGTGTCAGGCCCCAACACAGTCTATCTATGTCAAGAACTGCAGTTGATCTGATGCTGCCAAAACCAGAACTGGAAATCTCGCACAGTTACAAAACAAATGCTCAGGATTCGTTATGGTACAAGATTCAGTTGATATACATCAGGCAGAGAAGTGTGGTCAAGGACAGGCATTTGTCA
Source organism: Camarhynchus parvulus (assembly GCF_901933205.1). Taxonomy (NCBI): domain Eukaryota; kingdom Metazoa; phylum Chordata; class Aves; order Passeriformes; family Thraupidae; genus Camarhynchus; species Camarhynchus parvulus. Next base: position 56,775,682 of record NC_044572.1, read on the forward strand.
GTCCTCAAACTAGGACCTTCTAGTCTTTGTTTATCCATGGAGCTTCAGCTCAAACTGTTGTTTCCATTTCAGAAGTGTATTTGTTCCCTGCTGTTCAGAGAGGCACAGTTCTGCTAGAACACCCACAAGTCACTATCTTGCCTTATCATCAGTAATACACTTATCCTATGAAGTGCAAGAAGACAGTGATATAAAAAAACACCCAAAAACCCAAAAACAACAACAACAATGACAACAACAAAAAAAACCAAGATATGCATTTCTCTTTGAACTGCCTAAAAAACACCTTCTTAGACCCCATGTGGATACACACAAAAGTAAGGAGAAAATGCAGCCTTTGAATAGTCTTTTTCCTTGCATTCCCCTTCTGACTTGTAAATCTCAATCTACAAGTCAGATTGGCACACACAAAATGGGCACACAGCTCTCATGAAACATAACATGAACCTAGATGGGAGACAATTAAAAGGAAGAGAGACAAACAATGTTTTAATGATAAATGAGACCTGGATCTGTTGTAGATGAGTTTAAAATACAAGAAAGTGTATTTCACATGTTCAGCTTTGTGCAATGATTTTGTTTATTATTTTAACAAGTTAGGGAAAGTGGAACTCATCTCTCTTATTTGTGTTGGGAGTTTTTTTAATCTAAATAAAACAGGCAGTAAACAAATATTGAGACCCAGCAAGGAAAGAATGTGGGCTTTATTCTACCCATCAATTAGCCTTAAACACCTGTTCTTTGCAAAGTCACAGCTATCCTGCACAACATGGCCTCCCTCTCCAATTTTCAGATCCCACATACTGCTTTAAGTAGACACCGACAAGCTTTGATGCTCCAAGATTGTCAAAATGTGACAGGTGGTAAAGCAGGAGTCCTGCAGGTCTCTCTCTGTTGAGTAACTGGAGATAGGCTTCTTGCTATGACTCAGACAAGTGAACTAAGGCTCATAGCTGTTACTCCCATTGGTGTCACCTTAAAACCATAGAAACATAAAATTATGTGAGTTGGAAGAGACTTTTTAAAGGTCATCTAGTCCAGCCCCAGGAATGTCTTCAACTAAATCAGGTTGCTCAGAATCCAGTCCAACCTGACCTTAATGTTTCCAGGGATGAGGCATCTACTGTCTCTCTAGGCATTTCAGTGTTTCAGTGTTTCACCATTTGCATAGTATAAACATTTTCTTCCTTCCAGCTAATATAAATTGACCCCCTTCAGTTTAAAACCATTACCCCTTGTCCAACAACAAGAGGCCCTACTGAAAAATGTGCCCCCATCTTTCTTATAAGCCTCCTTTAAGTACTGTAAGGTCACAATGAAGGTCTCTGGAGCCTTCGTTTCTCCAGGCTGAACACCTCCAATTATTTTAGCCTTTCCTCATAGGAGAGCTGTTCCACCCCTCTTCGTTGAGGCCCTGGTCTGGATCTGCTCCAACAGATCCATTATTTCTTGTGTTCGAGACCTCTAGAACTGGACACAGTATTCCAAGCGGGGTCTCATGAAAGTGGAGTAGGGAATGGAATCATCTCCCTTTTGGCCTTGGTCTTTGGATTCAGACCAGGACACAGTTTTCTGGGCTGTGGAGCACACTTTGTTGGCTCATCTTTAGGCTATTATCCACCAGAACTTTCCCAAGTCCTTCTCTGCAAGGCTGCTCTCAATTTCTTCATCCTCCAGCTGGTATTGTACTGGGAGTTGCCCTGAGCCAGGTGCAGAACCTGGTGTTTGAACTTGTTGAACCTCATGAGGTTCCCATGGGCCTATTTCTCAAACTTGTCCAGATACCTCAGGTACTTTAGATAAGCCAAACACTTGATCTGGTGTCATCTGCAAATTTACTGAGAGTGCACTCAATCCCTTTGTCTCTGACTCCAATAAAGACATTAAGTAGCACCGGCCCCATTATGGACACCTCCCTCAGGGGCCCTTATTGGGTCCCCAAGCTGTTGATTACCCTGTGGATGTGACTGTCAAACCAATTCCTCCTCCAGTGAACAGTCCCCCCCTCAAATCCATCTCTCTCCAATTTAGCAAAATGATGTTGTGGGGAACCATATCAAAGGCCTTAAATAAATCCAGATAGATTTTTCCTAAATCCAGATTAGATCCCTTTAATTGCCCACCGATGTAATCATTCCATAATAGAAGGTCATTAAGGTCTCTAGATCAGGCAGGACCTTACTTTGGTGAAACTGTGCTGGTTGTCTCAACTCACCTCCCTTTCATGTGCCTTAGCATGGCTTCTGGGAGGATCTGTTCCATTATCTTCCCAAGCACAGAGGTGAAATTGACAGGCTGGGAGCTCCCAGGATCCTCCTTTCTACCCCTTTTTTAGATGGGTATAATGTATCTCACCAGGGTCTTCACCTGACTGCCACAACTTCTTGAATATCATGGAGAGTTGGCTTGGCAGCTATATCAGACAATTCTTGCAATGCATCTCACTAGGTCCCATGGACTTAAGTAGAATCAGGTTCCGTCAGGTGGTCATGAACCAGATCTTCACTTAGAGTGGGAAATGTTTTCCTTCCCTAGTCCCCATCTAATAGTTCATCCATGCAAGAGATGTGGGAGAAGATGTTCCCATTGAAGTCTGAGACAATAAAGTTTTTGAATGCCTCAGCCTTCACTTTGTCCACCGTTACCAGTTTGCCAACCTTGCTTACCATTTTTTATCTTCCTTTTCTGGCTGTCGTACCTATAGAAGCTCTTCTTGTTATTCTTTGCCTGGGCAAGTTCAGGTCCAGTTTCACCTTTGGCCTTCCTCACATCATCCTTACAAAAGTGGGCTGTATCTCTGTACTCTTCCCAGGATACCTGTCCTTGCCTTCCCAGCCTGTGCATATACTTGCTGTTTAGTTTGACCAGCAGATCCTGACTCAGCCATGCTGGTCTTTTGCCTTCCTTGCCCTACTTTTTCCACTTAGTGATGAAGAGCTCTTGAGTTGTATGAAAGGCATCCTTGAAAGATCTGCCAACTCTGTTTTGCTCCCTTTTCTCTGAGGGTGGTTTCCCAGGTGGTCATATTGACTAACTCCTTGAAGACCTGTAAGTTTGCTTTCCTAAATTCCAGGGTCCTGACTTAAGTCTTTGCCTGACTTAACTCTTTGGTTTGGGTTTTGCCTTTTTTTTTCTTTTATATGTTCTCTGTTTTCTTCACACATATATTTGTTGCTCTGTAGCCTATTGTATTAGTGGCTAGATTTCCCAGTACTTTACTATGGACTTTCCTTAAGCAAAAGGACAAAACAAATTCCAGAGCTCCAAGCCCTGGGAGGCTGGAGAGCCCCAGTGCTATCTTGGTTTTTCCTGGGAGCCAAGGTTGAGAACAACTCTTAGAGATACATTTCATAGGCAGAGCACAGCTAGTGCTGATGGAGGGACTCCAGAGAAGAGCCTTCACCTGGGGGGAAATTGCATCACCACTTGTCCTCCGAATTGGTACTTTTTATCAATTATGCTAAACTCATCCTAAAACCTAATTAACCTAAAACCTATTCAAATATCCTAAAACCTATGAAAATGTATTCACCCCTGACAGGGGTGGGCTTTTGTGGACATCTTTCCATAACTGTCCCTGAAAGTCTTCAAATAAAGATCTACTCTTATATTATCTCCTTACTAAAATTACCTTGAGTTTCATTTTCCAGGTTGGGAAAAAGGCAATATCAAGACTGCAACTCCACAAGTACATGATCACTGTAGTCCAGTGACTCCAATCTTGACACCCCCAATAACTCACTTGCATTGATGGCCATCAGGTACAGTATCACAATTGGTCTGGTAGGACTGGTTATTACTTGACTTAAGAAGTTATCCTCCATGCATTCCAGGAATCTCCTGTGGTACTTTTCCAGTAGATGTCAGAGTGGTGCAAGTCCCCCAGAAGGATGACACCCTGCAGGTATGATGCCTCCTGCAGCTGGAGCAAGAAGGCTCCGTCAACAGGATCCCTGTGATGAGGTGGGCTGTAGTGGACACCAACCACAATGTTCCCTTTGTTTACTCAGTCTCTGATTTTTACCCATGTGCTTTAGGCCAGCTCATGGCTGTTCCCCAGAGAGAGCTCTTCACATTCCATCCATGTCTTGATATAGATGGTAATCCCTTTGCCCCTCCTTCCTCTCCAGTCCCTTTTAAACATCCTGCAGCCATGCTCTAGTCACAGGATTTATCCTACCAAATTTCAGTAATGACAATGAGCTCATACTTTAGCATCATGGTGGCTACATGCCCCCTGGTTTTTGCTCATACTGCATACACTGGTATAGCCACATGTTTGAGGCTCATGGGCTGACTCCAAACACATGGTGTTATGACTGGATAATTTTCAGAGCACTGCAGTATCACCTCTATGCTGTACATCAAGTGGCCAGAAGCTGGCAGGAGCAAGACTTTACATCACCCACAACCAAATAAAAAATAACTGAAAGATTAGCTGCCAATGAGATTTAAAACCACAAAGCAGAACTGAGGATGATAAGAAAAGCAAAACAAACTGTCTTTGGAAAGATGAACTTTGCAGCTGACATAAGAAAAGCAACCATTAATGTTATAGGTAAAAGTTAAGTTAAATTAGGGTATAGTTCAATTATATAGTATTAATTATGTTATATTAATTGTATTATGTTAAAGGGGGGGCTTATTAGAATGTGCTAGGAGAAGAGTCCAGGATTTGGTGGAACAGTGGTCTGTCAGGGCAAGGCGAGGTCAAAGAGGGATTGGACGGAAGACCTGACCAATCATTCGAAGCCCTGCAGAATTGGTTCAGAATGAACGGCGGTAAAGACCAATGAGAAGCCTGGAAATGGACCAGTCATCATGCATATCCAAAATGGACCAATCCTGGACTCAAAGGGGGCTATAAATGGGAGAAGTTCGGTTGGGGAGGGGGTTCTTCTTTTTGGATGCTTGTTTTTTTTAGGGAAGAACCTGGTGTGCTTGAGGTTAGTGCACTGTTTTGTTTTTGGCTCGCTGTGTGGGTGTCTGGGCTTATCCTGGGTACTCCGTTCCTTGTAGCTATTTTAATAAATGAGAACCTCTTTCTCCAGAGAACCACATAAGCTATAAGTTATAATAAGAACTCTGTTAGATTTATTATAAGATATTTAATTGAAAAGTTTTTAACATTCTTTTAACTTAAGGAAATAGTATTTATATATGAAGTGGAAGTATTTTGAAAGGTAACAGAAATTAAGAACACATGCAAGCCTTGAGCTGAAAAACAGTCTGACCTTGAAGTAACTGAATATGCCTTTCTGGTTCTCTGGTCTTATGGCCTTGTGAACAGACAATATGCATCACTTCCTGGTACAGCATAGCTGTGTAGGAATACCAATGTCTGTTATGAGACAGAAGGTCTTTGCCTCACCTGCTGCCTGCTACCCTGATTTGTCGTTAACATTGCTACTTCAAGGCCCCAAGTGCTAGACAAAGCCAACTGAACTGCTCCAAGATTCCAGGCCTACTTTACCTGTCAATGCAGGCCCTGGACCAAGGACAGGGAGGCTTCCCTAATAACTGTCTGGGTCTTTTACAGATCAGCATATTCATTCTGCCCTGGATGTCTCAGTCAGCTCGTGCTGACTATTGTCTGTCACAAGATTCAACACAGTCATTATATCCCATATGCACCACCACAGTCTTATGCATCTCAATGCAGATTTCCAGATCTCCAGACTCAAAATAACACTGAATCTCTTGTATACATTAAAACAAGTCTAGGAGAAATCATTACATCTTGGGCACGCGAAATTTTCAGCTGAAGCACTGCCACCCACTTGTGAACACTTGAATCATCCAGGCACTAGTCTGGTGACAAAAGCAGCATTTTTTCTTGTGTTGTCTAACATAAAGAGCTTGCACAAACTTTTAGGTGATGTTTGCAGAACTGTGTCCCAAAGTGTTTTTTGTTTCTGTGCTCTCCCTGGTGGGTGCCAGCTCAGCATTATCAAAATGCCTGCTTGGGTAGTGCTTGCAAGGACTAGAACAAAGAAGTTAAAGCAGCCTATAAAGTTGTTATAGAGCCTTCTTAAGAGTTCATTAATTACCATTGTAAATTCTTATTGAATTTACAATGGTGAATTGCACCATTGCTTATCACAGGGATCTAGCAGATCAAAATGCAGATTTAGGAGGAGAGTTACAGACTTCAAAGTTGGTAAGTACTGACACCTCTACCCAACATCCAGATCACATAGCCCTGAGAAGTCCATATGAATATTCCTGGGCATCAATTCACAGCCTTGCGCAGCTGCTAAAATATATAATGATCATGGCTTCTGTAGTGGTGAACTTGTATGTTTGTGCAAAAGAAATGATGTGTCAGATTGGAAGTATTAAGAGTGGATCAAGAAGCTAATCACTTCCATGTCTCCAATTACATTTTTCCCTTGTATAAAAAGGGATAAACCACTACAATTCCACTGTATTTTCAAATATAATTCAGCCTTGGACCTCTGCTGTCTTTAATAGACGAACAGACTAAATGCCAGTGAGAAGGGATTTTAAAATCTGTATTTTAAGCACCGCAGTAGTATAATCAGTCAGGACACAAAATTTCTTGTGCACTGCTAACTCAGTGCATTACTGCAAACAAATATATATGACAATCTCTTTCAGAAAAGAGATAGTAAAATAATTATACAAAAAAAAATAAAGACCATCAGAATGCTTCTAAATTATTAAAAGATCATGCACCACATGTATTTGGGATGTAAAGAGAGGACTGATTTTTTGGGGTTTTTTTTGCTTTACATCTGGATTACAATGGATTATTAATGCAGGAAAGCTAAACATGAAAGCATTGAAATAACCACATTCCTTCTTTTATGTTTAAATGCATTTCCAGCTCATATCTAGATGTTGACAAAATCAAATATTGATCTCTTCTTAAATTTCCAAGCTACAGAAGATAATTGTACAGTAGAAAACAAGATCTAATACAAGATATGGCAACATGAATTTCATGCTGCTTATATGCAGTCATTTAAAAGATAGGAAATCAGAAGGAAATATGACTCATTTTGACTTTGGAGAGACATTTTCTTAACTGTGTGTCTTTAGAGACAAATTTTAGGAGAAAACACACTGGAATGAGCATTTCCTCTAAAGAGAAGGGTTTTGATAATTCCATTTGCCAATGAGAGAAATTAATACCAGTGAGTGAAAGTAAAAAAAAAACCAAAAAAATGTTATAGATAAGTAATGTAATAGTTGGCTCGCACAAGTAAGAGATAGATATTATGGGTATGTTAAGATGTGTAGTGATGTTGTTGTAAAATGTGCCCCAGGGTCCTCTTTCCCTTCCCATTCCAATAGCTTTAGTGGTTGGGGCATTTGGGGGGAAGGCAGGCTTGTTACTAAGAAGCGTGGCATTGGAAAACCTGACCTCCAGTCAGTTTGCAAGAGAGCAGTCTCCACCAATGGACGGTGATGAAGAGTTAACTGACAGACTTTAGGAGGGGCTAGAGTTACCTGGTGCAACACCAAAGGTATAAAAGGGGGAGCAGCCATTTTGTGAATGACCCACCTGGCTGGTAGTCGCAGAGAGGGATTCTAGCGCTGTAATTTTTCCTTATTTAGTCCTTTGTCGAAATTTTTTGTTAAGGTTTAATAAACCTTTAAAATTTTAAAAGTGAGCAGTCATTTCTCACAAAATCAAGCTGTTTATTAACCAAAAAAAAAAAAAGTGTCTACAAAGCACAGAAAAGGATTGAATAAATGCTGGATATTGAAATTTCAAAACCTTAACCCCCCCCCCCCACCCCAGACCACATGGCCAGGAGGCAAAGATGGCAGCTGCCCCATTTGTCTCAGGGAAGGGGAGGAACAGGAGTTCATGCAGCTCCTCAGGCAGAATAGATGGGAACATTTTTGGTGTTAGTCTCCTCAAAGCCAGTGAAGCTGGTGGGTTTTTGTGTTCTTTCTTATATTGGTTCAGCTTCTCCAAGGTCTCAGATTCATGACAGCGCCTTGCCAGCTCCCTGGATCGACAAAAAAAAAAAAAAGCAAGCAGAGAGGATTCCTGGTACAGCCTCTACAGCTCTACAGCCTCCAGGCTAGGGGAAGGAAAAAAAGGAAAATTTCTTGCTTCAAGCTAGCAAGAAAAGCTAATCCAACAAAAGGAACAATGCAACATCCTGGAGAAGGATGGTTTGAACAAAAGCCCTGCCAGAGCCCAAGGCTCCCTATCCCCAGGTCCATCTTAAAGCTACAGCAAACATTTCTGGGCATAAAGCCGATGATTAGGGAATAAAATATCATCATAAAATCACCCCAAGACACTGTGCATGAAAGGATTTATATACTGCTTTAACAACAGTGAATCAGATGCAGTAAGGTAAAAATGACCATATAATATTGGCTTTCACTTTTATGTATTAGCTTTTGCATGTTGTTATTGATCATAAGTATTTAGATACAGTACAAATTATAACTCCTTTTAGCTGCTTGTTAATATAACATAATCTATCAGTTTAAGTATGCAATCGCTAATAGAAATAGTAGTGTTAAGAATATGATATCTATGTATCACTTATAGAAATAGTGGTGTGATGAACGTGTTGTACTACAGACCTTAGCAAAACATAAGATGTTTTGAAAAATGCATATATATGATTGGCTTTTCGCAAATATTAGAATGAATATTATGTGTGTTGTGTTAGAAAGTTGTGCTGTATTAATCCTTTTAAGTAGTGTGTTAAATACAGTTTTAGGCTACAACATAATATTAAAAAAAAAACCTATGTGATGTAAGATACTTTTTCTAACTAGCTCAAGGAATGGATAAGATAATCAAGAAATTCTTTGCATAGAGATAACAGCAACAAGGCGCTAAAATACCAAAGAGAAGAATTATTGCCTCCTTATCGGGAAGAACCAGGCTCCTTCTACCTCCTTACAGACTCCACAGAGCCAAACCATGATTTATAAGATGAAGGGTGGGGGAGTTGACAATAAACAGAAAAATCCATAGTTTGAAAGGAATGTTTGTATCATGTATGAGATATATGAATATGCAACAGGCTATTGCTTTTAAGGGTTAATCCTTTGTTAGCGGACATACTTTTTTGAGGAAAGCATCCGAACGTTCATAATTATTTGCTTTTTTATTGTCCTTTATTATCCTAAATCTGATTGTCCAAATTCTTATTGCTGTAATTTGTATTACTATTTTTTATTTTTATAATAATTTGTATAACTATTTATCTATTTTTATTACTATTTTTATATAATAGTAATATTTTATTACTATTAAACTTCTAAAATTTTAACACAAGTGATTTGCATTTTTCATAATTTTGTGCTGAAACCCAGAAATTAACACCTCGCTGCTGGGGCCTCAGAGGATTCTGAGTGAGGAAGGCACGCCCTGCCAAGTTTGGCAGCCTCGCTCTATTTCTTCTGGAGTGATTGGGCAGATGCAGGTTCCAACCAGTGGACAAAAAGAGACAATAAAACAAAGAAAAGGGAAAAGGCTCCCTAAAACCGCAGTAAGACTAGTAGTGTGCATGAAAACCCGGAAAAGCAAAAAGGATTGGTAAGTACTTTTTCAGGGGGCGGGTACGGAGCGGCAGGGGGGATGAGTATGTGTGTGAATGAGAGGTGGCTAGACCTCTCATTCCAGACCTGCTAAGTGAATGCGGGAGTCTCCCATATTGTGTTTCGGTCTTTTCGCGAGAAAAACAGCTAGTAAAGAGATGAAGTGAGAGATAAAAGGAGTGAGAGAATCCCCCGGGATAGCTGGGACTGGGTCCCAGGGGTTGGACCCCTCGGAGGAAGGGAGCAGAGGAGTTTCCTAGCACAATCCACTGGGAAAGTAGGACAAAAGGGAGGGGCCCCTAAAAATTCTGCTGGGTTGAGGGATGAGAATGCCTGAGAGCATCCAGGATTAAACCTGCTGGGTTGAGGGATTAATATGTCCAAGAGCATCCAGGGTTGAGCAAAATTCTGCTGGATTGAGGATATGCCCAAGAGTATCGGGAGTTGGACAACACAGCTGGATTGAGGGATAAAAATGCCCAAGAACATCTGGGGTTGGACAACAGAGCTGGACTGAAGGATATCCAAAAACATCCGGGGCTGGCCAGTAACATCTGAGATAGTAACAGGTGATTTGAAAGTAAAAGGTACCTTATTGTTGTCTTGCTGTGTGTGAGAGTGAATCACACACAGAATCAGCCTCAGCTTCCCAGGCAGGTGGCGGGGGTGGGGCTGTGGAAAAAGGTGTATGTGACCCGCAAACAGTCCATTGTTCCCCTGGGGAGTGTGGGGGGCCGTGGTGAAAGAGTGTGAGTTACACACAAATTAGCCTCACAGGTGAACAGGCGCCAGAGGCAACCAGATTCAGGGCCCTTGCCAGAGGCCCAGGAGTACTGAAGCCCAGAGGCCAGCCACAAGGTGAGGGGGAACCACATGGACCAGTGATTCTCTGGCAACAGGGGTCCACTTCAGGTCCTGAGGGTGTGAAAGAATGTGTGAAAGTGAATGAGAAATAAAAGCGAGTAAATGTAAATGAATGAAAGTATATGTAATGTAGATTGTTTATTTTAAGCTTCACTTTATCTCCTTGGAGGGAGGTGTATTGTATTGAATAATATTGTGAGAAAAAAGAGCTTTTGTGTGTGTAGTCAGAAGAAGGTGGTATTCAGAGAAAGTGAGAAACAGAGGCAGGGGACGAATAGATAAGATCTTGAAAAATGGGACAGAAAACCAATAAGATGGGTACAGGAAAAAAAAAAAAGAGAAGAGACAGTAGTTGATAGGATAGTATGCAGTAGTTGATAGGAAAAACACGCAAACTGTTGAAAAAGGGAAATTAACCATAAATTGGTAAGCTCAAACTTGTGATGTAAGATAGTTTTTGTAACTAGCTCAAGGAATGGATAAGATAATCAAGAAATTCTTTGCATGGAGATAACAATACCAGGACACCAAGATCCTAAGAGAAGAATTATTGCCTCCTTATCAGGAAAATCCAGACTTCTCCCAGACTTCGAAGAACCAAGAAACTGATTTATAAGATGGGGTGAGGGAGCAGAAATTAAGCAGAAAACACCCTTTGTTTGGAACATGTATGAGATATATGAATATGCAACAGGCTATTGCTTTTAAGGGTTAATCCTTTGTTAGCAAAGCCTGCTTTTGTGGCAGAGTGCAAAAAGCACCTGGACATAATTCCTTGCTTTTTGTTGTCTTTTATTGTCCTAACTTTGATTGTCCAAATTCTTATTGCTCTAATTTTTATTACTATTTTATTACTATTAAACTTCTAAAATTTTAACACAAGTGAATGGTGTTTTTCACAGCGCTGAATAAATACATACCTACTTTACAATTTCCACGAGTTGTGTTTTCCACAAATCACCTTTCCCAGCTGCATTTGGGAACCCAGCTGCCACTGCCCAGCCCTGCCACTTCTCTGCCACTGCTCTGTTTTTCACTACACTATATCTCCTACCTTCCAGGACACCCCATCTCCTGCTACAGCTGAGGAGTTTCTGCTACATTTCATTTGCTACCCCGGCTGTGCCCGCCTCTGTCATTCCAGCTGCTGCTCCAAGGTTCCTGCTACAACCCATTTCGCCATCCAGAGGGGCACCAGGACCGGCTGCCCCTGTGAGTTTGTAAAGGAAGGCCCTTTTCTCTCTTCTGCCCACACCCTGACCATTACCCATGTGGAGAGAGGCAGCTGGGCTCCTGCCGCAGCACCTCCTGCAGCCACGAGGGGGTCATCGCACCTGCCCTGCCCAGCTGGAAGCCAACAGCGCCCGTGCTGGCTGTGACCATAACTACAGCAAAGGTTGTCAGAGGCTGAAATATTATTGTTTATGAGTTAAACATTTTCATGAAAGACTTTTAAAACTGTATTACTAAAGCTGCAAAGAATACCACCAGACCCTGAATAGGCTTCCGAGTGAGGCCCTGGACTGTTCGGTGATGAAGATAAGATAAAGTAACAACTCAGGATTGGGGACATTCACAAAGCACAAGCTTAGCACCTTCAAGAGGAGACCACAGCCCCAGGGCTATCAGCTTCCAGGCTTTGAACAGACTCTTGCACCAAAGAGTGAGGGGAGAGCACTTTGGGTGCATGTTGGAAAGGTCTCTGGTCAGAGGCAGTGAGCGCCCATCCTCCAGTGTGCAGAGGGGCTCAGCTCTGGGGCCCTTCACCTGGAGAAGCTTATCCACAGCAGAAGGGAGTGTCATGGCCCACCAAAGACTCCCCCCATGGGGTCCCCAGACCCTGCACCAGAGCGCTGCAACTTGATGCAACAGACCCTCAGTGTTGCAAGGGACAGTGTCAAACTTGGCATTCCAAACTAGCCCGAAGTGTATATTAATCCACTGAATTCTATACTCTTCAGTGTGTGGCAGCCTGTGGTGCAGTGTGGTGTGGTGCAGTGCGGCCACAGTGGGGAATCTTCACCACCAAGAAGACCAGATGGAGGTGTGAAAAGCAAGGTTCATTCTCCTGGTAAAATTTAAAAGTTTAATCAAGGACAATAGGAAACAAAGACAATAAAGCAAAGATACACGGTTGGGTGCTTCTTGGCGTCAGCCAAGAGCACACCAGCTATTTTGGAAACACCCTTTATATACAATTTCTATTGCATCAGCAGGTTGCATATTCATAAACAATTATGCATATTTAAACTTTCCCCCAAACTAGTTTACATGTTCCAAGAACTGTTTAGTAGGGTCCCTCCTCGGGTCTGCCTTTTAGAGCATGCACATTTCTTCATTGTGGTTTTAGTCCATTCTTATCACTGCCTCTAGTTTTTGGGTTTTGGTCCATACTGTCTTCAGACAATGAGTGCTGATAGTTGGCATATCAGGAGCAGGGGTCCTCATCATATGTTCATTGGATATTATCCCAACCAAGCAGGCATTTTAACACAAGCATACTTATATCAGCTATTTCACTACTATATCTAACAGAAATAAAGACTACATTTTTATAGCAAAGTTACTTTAACATTATACATATAGCATCCATTTTAATATTTGCAAAAAGCCAATAATATAATATATATCTATAACAGAGGGGAACAATGTAAGGATCCTTGGATGGGTGATATGCTTTTACCTAAGCCCTGTCGCTCTCCCCATCTCCCTGGTCCCTATGCACGCTTCTTTCCCTATCTCTTTCTTTCTTTTCCCTTTCTTTCTCTTTGCCTCTTTAACTATTAAATAAAATATATAATTTTTTTTTGGTGCCAGCATCTAACCTCATTTGGCCTTAATCTCATTTTTGGGTATATTTTGAACCTTCCAAGTTCTTTCTGGTTTATACACAGAGGTTTATTTATTTGGTTTATACACAGTGTTTTCTTTGCTTTTCTGAGTTTAGACCAGATCACAACAAAGGAGAAAGTGTTTGACAGCTGAGAGAAGATTGTTTTTGGGTTTCTATTTTTGTTAGGTGTTGCTGCCATTGTTGTTGTTTGTTTGCCCTGTTATCACATATTAGTAAAGAACGGTTATTCCTTTTCCCAAATCTTTGCCTGAAAGCCCCTTAATTTCAAAGTTATAATAATTTGAATGGAAGGGGGTGATATTTTCCATTTCAAGGGAGGTTCCTGCCTTCCTTGGCCGACACCTTTTTTACAAACCAAGACAACTCTCTTACCTTCCACTCCTCCACAAAACTATTAAGCACACACAGGGCTTTGATTCTTTGGAAAACTAGGCATTTACTATTTATTTTGTAACAACAATTTGTTTGGATTTCCATCTATAAAGTCCCCCAAAATGCCACATTATACAGTAATATCTATATTGATACAATACAAAGATCATGTGATGTTTATAAAGCCTTTTTAAACTGTACTAGCAAAACTGTTTTGTTAAATTACATTTTCCAACTCATCAGTCCTTATTATGCTATACTATTCAGAATGCCGTCACACTATTTTGCTGCATTAAATGTTTCAAATTATCTTGACAATAGCAATGTAAGGAATGCTGCTACCCATATATTGTTATCCAAAGTAAAAGCTGACAAATACTTAGATCTCTTGAAATTATAGATTTTAAATATCAGAGGTACAAAGTTTTAAGTCATTAAATACCATAGGCCATCATAAAAGGATGGTAAGGTTCGGAAATCCTTGTCCTGTATAATTTAAATGTGAATATTAAAGAATGAAAATCCACTATGGAATTACAGGGTTATTAATATAGACTGGCATAAACTCACTTTATGGTATTATGCTTTTAAACATCAATCAACATGAACAAATAGCTGAAATTACTACCTAATATAAAGAATCAATCAAGTACCTTCAAAATGATCATATGAAGAGTGAAATAAGTTTCACAGACTCAGGTATAATCAAAATCACTGTAGTCAGAGAAATTTATCCAAATCAAGGAACATTATTTTAAACACAGGTATGTTTAATACAAAAGAAAAGTAGAGCACAAATTTTCAACAACGAAAAAATAAGCTGAAAAAAGATTTTGAAAAATCAATTCTGCCACTCACTTTGCTTTTTCTGGGCACACCAATTTCACACCAATTTTCAAATTTCAGTTAAAAATCCATTGTATGCCCTATGGATTCTCTATTTTACCTCACTTTGAGAGACAGTTTTTCAGAAAACATGCTTCCAAGAAACATATGGTAACTGTACATTGACAGCATTAAATAAAAGAGTGGAAAACACAAGAATATATAGATATTTATCTATATAGAGATATATAACTCTGCAACAGCAGAAATCACTTTTTTGCAAGACTCTGGTCAGAGTTCTTCCCCTTCATATATTAATGCCAGGCAGTTCTCGAGACATTACATCAATAGGAAAAGATGTAACTCACCCTTGCATCAATGAAGCACATCTGACCTTAAGTGCAATTTTTCATCATTTAATGCCTTGCAAATGAAACAATACCAACCTTCAACGACATAATCATATAATGAGCTGTGTCTTTGTTGATTTTTTGACTAGTTACAGACTTTCTGCCTAGTAAATAATCTTTTGGGGAGGCTAATGAAGTGTAAGAAATTAAAGACCAATCCAGTCACTATTATTTATGGATTTATTTTTACACTCTTTTTTAGTATGAAGATATGCAGCATTACAGAATCTTTCGGTATCAATTTCTGTCACCAAACCCACACCACAGATTTAATCTTAAACAGACAGCGTCTCAAAGATAAATGAAGTAAATTCATATCAGTCAGACCTGAAAGATGTTTTCACCAGTGCCTCAGGGCTGTCCACTGGCAATAGTTCATCTGCTAAAATTTCTTCAGGAGGTCTCGGGTCATTGATAATGGTCAGCTTTGGCCTTTCCTTGATGTTGCTGGTCAGCCCACCGATAATGGTGTTCCGCAAGCAGTTTTGTGATTTAGACCCTGAAAAAACAATGAGAAGGAAAATAAATTCATAGGCTTATTGCCCAGCATGTCAGAATTCTGAAAAATAAAGGTGGTCTGCTATCATTTTACCTTTGCATAACCACAGTTTGGGAATAAGCCTGAAAACCTAAATAAAAATTCAAAGTGGAAATAAGCACAAACATTAGGGTCATTCCAAATGCAAAAGTGTAATGCTTCCCATAAAAATATTTTATTACATAACATGAGGCTTTCACACCTGTCCTGGGTTGTCCTGGTGTCTCTGAAGTCAGCAACTGATTTTAATTAGGTAAAATTTTCTGATATTTTCCCAGCTTTGTGGTCAGTTATCCAGTGGACCTAATACACAGATTAAGGGTTACTTTTTGATGCAATACACAGTAAATACACAAGATGAAACCAATCAGAAGAGCTGTTATCCCATGGGTCATGAAAATAAATCACGAAAACTATCCTGTTGGAAGCAGCAATATCTGCTGCTGTGGACAGGAGCCAGCAGCATTTTTTTTTTCTGATTGTCTTATATATCTTTTTTTCACACAGTCTAGATGTTACAAAGACAGAAAATCAGCAATAATTCTTATCTACTTTCTCCATTCCATAATTATGTTCAGACAATTTCCCAGGTAATCAGGAAAACTCCATACTCTTTGCTCTTAAATGTGAGCAGCTACCTAATGTGCAAGAACTGTATTTACCCAGAGTTACAGGTAGCCTTGAGATTCTGTGCCAAGCCCTGTAGCTGTATTTCTAGCTACAATAGCTAGAAATATAACCTCTCACACCATGTAGTCCAAAGCCAAGTAATGGCTACACAAAAACAGCAGAAATTTTTGCAACATCAACACAATATTATTATTCAAGGGCCTGTAATGTTATGGCTGTTTTTTAGACAACACTTTAGCAAACTTTTCTGTCTAACCATCAGGAGCTACTCACATTCCAATCATCTAAGACTTTCATTGTTGGGACTGAAGCCCCTTTGCAGAGGACAACTCTGGTGAATTGACAGCACCCCACTTGACTCGCTACATACATCACAATCACACAGTCTCAGAGCTCAGTCTGATACTTGAGAATTTCTGGTAAGTTGGGCAGTTATTTATGATTCATTTTGCAGCAGCAAAAATTCTTGTAGCCACCCATACTTTCTCTACTGGTTTAGCTATTGCTTCCATCCTTCCATGGGCTTTCTCATGAAATCATCTAGCCATGCTGAGGAAGTATTTCTTTGGCAGAATTGATTTTGCTCCAACTGACCATAATTCCATCATTATTTTGATTTGCCTTCCACTTTTCCCATTGGCTTTTCTGTTCAGCAGTCCTTCTCATAAGTAGTCTTCTGATGTCTTAAATTTAGCCATTCCGTCTGGTCAGCCATCAGAGTCAATGTTACATTGCATCAGAGCTGCCTCTGCAGTTGCATCAGCTACAGGACTCCCTGTTTCTGTAATACCACTAGTGTGGGCTGGTCAGTTTCTACAGGTAACTTTACTGATTTACTGTACATTCCTCATTTCCTCTCCATTAAATATTCTTTTCCTGCTAATGTGAAAAATCTCTGTCCTCTCCATAATATTCCTGATGCATGACAGAGCAAAGGTGTGATGAGAACAGCAAAGCAACAATCAGAACAGAAATACAGGGGATGCTAAACCTGCATTACTAGAAATATTCCTGATACAATTGAGATAACCTCTGCCTGGGAATGGTCCAGACCCAATGCAGTATAAGGAAAGGATTCAGAAGCAAAGAGCATTTCTGCATTTGCTCACTGTGAAAATCTTAGAAGATTTTACTTGATGCAGTTTTTACTGTGGAAATTCTGCATAGTTATCCTACATATATGTAAATAAGAATTTTTCTCCAGATGGTCTGAAATCTTCTCAACACCTGGTTTATTCAAGTTTATTAATAGGAATAAGTTTTTGGGTGAAACCAGGTATGAATTAATAAAGCTGGGGAAATGTCTTGGTTTGGAAAGGCAGGTGTCTGCTAAGGAAGGCAGGAGCCTCCCCTGAAATAGAAAAATGTAAACTCTCTCCCTCTGAATTGCTATAAATTTGAAATTAAGGGGCTCTCAGGCAAAAATATGGGAGCAGGAATAACAGTTCTTTAATAGGGAAGAAAATAAAAAGATAAAATAAACAATACAGTAAACCAAAACAACACTGACAGAGTCAGAATACAACCTGACACCCTGGTCAGGGTGTTGGTAGCAGTCCAGTTGGAATTGTGGCTGCAGTCCTCCTGGAGTGCCAGGTGCGGTTCTGTTGGAGAAGTGATCCTGAAGAAGGGGTGTAGTCTTCCTCTGAAGATCCAGTGGAAGAGCCAGCTGTTCCTCTGGGAAATCCAGTGGACAAGCCATGCTGGTGTTTCAGAATGTCAAGATTATATGCAGGTAGGAATGCTTGGCTCCTCCTTCTGGGCAGAGCATCTCACAATGGGATGCTATAGTTCTTATCAGTCATGCAGTGACATTCAGTAGCCTGTTATCAGCAGATGTCTCCCCGGAGGGAGGACTGGTTGTGGAAGAGATAAGGAAAACTGCCCACGTAACAGAAGACAATTGCCATACAGATGGCAAATAGAATACATCTTGCCTTGCAATCTGGGACAGGAAAAAAGATTAATTTCTGACAAAAAAGTCACAACCAATACCAAAGATGATTTCTAGTATTTTCATAGATTTCCCATACCACCATTCCTTTAGATATGCTTATTGTCCAGCCACACTCTGTGGAGACCCTGAGAGGCATTCCCTGGGTTAGAGAAACACAAGAAGCTTCCCTCAAAAGCTCTCCCAACCCCATTGGCTCCTTCCTTTGAATCTATGTCCCTCAGCTACTCCCTCCCTATTCCCCCATTGGCCCTCATCTTTGTATTGCCCCAATACCACAGTTCAGCCCCTACCTCTCGAGAGACAGGAACCTGGACTCTCCCCATGAGTGTGCACTTGGACCCTGAACATCTTACTGTGTGGCTGAATTAAACATCTGTGGATATTATGCAAAGGCCCTTTTTGCTTCCTTACCCCAGACCTTATTAGCAGCTATTCCAGCTGCAACAACACTCGACTCTTGAATGAAGTCTAGGCTGATTTTCATCTGATTAGATGAGACTGTCAGCATGAAAACTACAGATATTTACTTTATTCTCCTAAATGGGTGACACCTTTTGACTTACATTGCAACATTTCCTAATTTTTTTTAATACCATGCACATTTTCCATTCCAACCTGGAAGCAAATAAATCTCAGTAAATGGTATAGCAAAGTGCAAGTAGTTTGTAAGTAACAGCTGTTCTTTCAGAAAGACAGCCTTTACAGGCAGGAGACATCATCCTATAATCAATCCACTATGGGAAAATATTCACATGCTCTCTGTACTTTCTTGTCCAAGTAGACAACAAAATACTAGGCCTAGACAAATTTCTTCAATTTCAAAAGTTTTATTTGGTATTGTAACTGCCTGGAAAGTTCAAAAGCTTCAAACTGCAATTATTAAAATATCTTCATGAGTTCTTTGATTAACATAGATCACTCATATTCAAGTTCACTATATGCCCACCTTATTGGCAGGTTCCTTTTTTTAGTGATTGCCTCATTAAACTATTTCCTACAGTTTGCCACTATTTTCTACAGAAGGTATCCATTTCACCAGAAGGTATGCCACCTCAGTCAATTTAGCTTTCCAATGTCCTTTGCCTAACTCCTAGTACAATGCAAAAAAACCATACCACTTAATAGCATTGATTCATCAACACTGACAGACGATAACAAATCATCTATATTTTGCCATTAAGCAGCTAAGAGTCTGTAACAAGAATGTCAGGTGTTTTTCACACACCAGTAAAGATATTCTTTCAAGGAGACTACTTTTTTTAATCTGTCAAAGGGCAGACAAACTTAACTATAAATTTCACACTTTTAATAAGATGGTCAGTGTTAGGAAGAAGAAAAATACATTAGATAAGGCAAGAACACAGATACATAGATGAATTTACACTGGATACACAATCTGGATAAACTCTTCAGTAACATCATTTCTGAAAACTCCAGCAGCTTTTTCTCTAAGACTATGATATTAGATGTTTTATAAACTTCCCAAACACAATCATAAAAGTAGATTTCTTTTCATCTTACATTATGAGATCTTGCTTACATCTTACATTATGAGATCTTGCCAAAACCTGACTGCGGTGTCAGTTATGGCCTATCATTTAATTGGTTTCACTTTTTATAAATTTGTTCTTTCACAAGCCATCTCTTTAAACAGAAGGTTTTTGGAAGCTTTTTTTCTGTTGATTAATCCTCCTCTGATTTGGTCATGGAAAGACTGAATTTTCTCCTTCTGCCATCTTTTTGTGGACTGAGCTCACCATGACCATTCAGTCTTGCCTCAGAGAATAGCTATCTTTATATCCTCTTTCCATCCTTATTGAACCTCTTCAGTATTAATTTATTTTTTCACAGATACCATATGCAAACATGCAACGTAGCCTCTTCTTGCCTGGTCACATATTAGTGGATGGCTGTGACACATCCCTTATATAAATAATGGACTCTCACATATAAAGTCCTTATCTACCTGATGTTTCACTCTATAAATTCCATATGCCCCGGCTCTCCAAGTTCACAGAACAAATGTCTCTGGTCACACAATTTTAGGCAGCTCTCATTTCCAACTTCTGCCGTGGTAGTCTTTAGAGTGTGAACAGGATAACCTCTTTGCTTCTCTGGACATACAGACACACACACACATAAACCTCTTGGAATTCCCAGTTGTGAGCAGCATGTGATTGATCTGTAATTGCTTGCTAAAATCCTGAGAATGGCCAGCAGAAAAGTTGCGAATCAGAAGATGACAGAAGAATAACTATATAAATATATAGACATTCTTCACAGCAAGAGAAGTAGAAAAGTTCTTTTGGCTTCTGGAATATGACTTCCTTTTTTTCTATTTTTTAACCTTGAAGTGTCTGGGCTGATTTTCTAGACTTGTACTTTTTGCAGTCATTGTGGGGGGCATGGTTAGGACATGAAGGTTATTCTATACCACCTCACATTATTGCCAGGGCTGGGGGAAGGCACTTTCTTCTGGGGAGAAGGGAGTTCTTTCTAATGGAGCAAGTGTAGCAGCTGGAGCAGTGGGATAACAGTGGTTGTTAGCTGGAGGGACTAGTTTGGATGGTACCAATCCTGAGCTGAAGGGAGTGGTCAGGGTGATGTGGTGTGGCTGTGGTCAGGTCACAAGATCCATGGTGAGCATTTTTGCATGTGAATCACTTTCTCTTTCATACTCTTTTATTATTGATATTGTTGTTACTGTTCATTTTCTTATGTCATTTGATATAGGGAACCTATAACTGAACTTATGCAACTAAAATTTGCTATGTAATCAAGTGTGTTAAGAACAGATAATCATTTGCCAAGCAACAACAGGATTTCCCCTGTAGTTTAAAACTGATAAAGTAGGAACTAGTCCTTGAAAAACCAGTAAAAGCTGGATCTTCAGTTTGGACTGTGGCCAGAAGCCTTGAATGATGAACAGACACCAAGAGAGCCTGCACAAGGACTAGTTTCATCCAGAGGGCATTGTCAGGATGACTACTTACTTCATCCAGCAACCCCTGCCCAAGACCACGAGAAGAAAGCAGAAGATAGGGTGCAAGCGCAGAACGAGGAAAACCTGATTACCATACGAAGCAAGAGTAGGTGGGGATAGGTCATGAATATGTATAGGTGATGTTGAAATTTTCATGAATATGTATGATCTTAAGTATATATAAACAGAGCGTCTGCTCTGTTCCAAGGCACATGTTTTTGGTGTGACTATTCCCCCATGTGCCCAGTGCTGAATAAACATGCTTACTTCACAAATCCGCTGGTTGTGGAGTCTCAAATTCTGCTTGTCCCATTGCTGTTTCCAGTAAATTGTTCTTATCTCAACCCATGAACTTTGCCTTTTGGGCCTCCAATTCCCATCTCCAGCCACCGGGGGGAGGGAGAGAGGGAAGGAAGGAAAAGGGGAGCAAGTGGGGGGCACATGGTTTGGAGAATCTCAGTGGGGGCATGAAATTGGGGGCTATCATTCCTTAACAATGACAAAAGTAAACCCCCTCACACATTTCTCCTGAGGATAAATATACATCTGAAAACCAGGTCTAGATCATATTTCTGTGCAGTGAATCTAACTCACATAGATGGAAATAATAAACAATGAGATTTTTAGAAAAGGAATCTTCCCATGTAGGCTACTGTGGTGGGTTGAAATAGCTTGGGTTTTAGTTAACCAAAAAAAACCCACGAGGCATGGAAGTAATTATTCATACACTTTGGACCTGATTAGCATAAGAGATTTGATAATCAGGATGCCTTGGCAAGAACAAACAGAGCTTTGAAGTTTGCAAGAAGATTGAATCAAGAAAGAAGATTATATCAATACTTCTGCAAGCAAGAGATGTTGCAAAATGTGTAAGTTTGTTTATGTGATGATTAACCCAATCATTGTAGTAAAAAATTATTAAACTTCCTAGAATAGTATATAAGCATATGTAATCCACAATAAATTCAGATTCTGACCACCACCACTCAGTCTCTCTGCCTCTCTCCATCACCGATATTTCTCTCTGTAAAGAACATTACAGCTTCCTCTATGCCTGGCAAAACCAATTGCTGCCTGGCTTTGAGAACTGATAGACTGATTAGCCAATTAGAGGAACTACAACCGCCTCTATGAATACCATATTTAAGGAAGGAGAAACCATGAAAGGTTCTCTCTAGTTCCTGCTTTCTGAAAAAGAGTGGAGGCCCTCTCTTTCATCACTCCCCTTCCCAGTAGGGCCAGGCCAGACCCTCCCAGCAGGCTGCTGGGTGGGAGGAGGGGAAGCCACTGGGCCTCCTGCTGCCTGGTTTGAGCCCCCATGCATGGCACAGCTGCTGAAATCTTGCCCACAAGAGCCGCATCCACAGCCAGTGGGCCAGGCCAATCCCTGCCCCACAACTGGGCAGGGCCAGGCTGGGCCACAGCACAGCTGCCAAAATTTCTGCTGCCGGGAAACCACCCTGCTGCTGTTAGACACCATGTGGCTAAGACTGGGGGCAGCTCTGCAACTCACACAGGGGGCAGCCCCAGAGTGACTGGGATGTAACATATCCCCTTTACAGTCTATGAGACCATTCCAATATTGATACTTATTCTGTAGACTTCTCATCTTCATTGGCTCTTGGAGAGTCTATGGGTGACCAGACACCCCTCTCCATGGCCAGCACCACAGAATGTTAGGCAAAGAGTTAGCAGCGGTTCACAGCCCACTGCCAGGGGCTCCCACCTTTTCCTTGCTCCCATGGCATAACCTGAATCTTGCATTGCATCTGCACTTTGAGCTACCTGCACTGGGTATAGTCCTCAACAGAAAGACTATTTTGCCTATCTAGAAGAAAGGATGCAGAACAAAAATCAAGTGTTTGTACTATTTCCTACATTGATCCATAAGCAATTGCTGTCATGAGATACTCAGATACCCCAGTCTGATTGACACAGACTTGGATAAAGTGCATGATTGTAGGGGGATACAGTGTAAGAAAGTGAAGGTAGTATAGAAAGTAATATTACCCCATTAAGGAGTTGCAGCTGAGCTAATTATTAGAGAATAGGAGCAGGCCTGATTTTAACAGGCCACAGCTGTAGCCAATAAGAAGGGTGTTATAAAAGAGTAGAACTGGAGTTAGCCGGCTACTGCGAGGACAAGGAAGAGTCAGTGTCTAGAGGAGCTGCCTACAAGAAACATCAAGGAACAACAACATTCTAGCAATATGGAACCCTTGCAATGTAATGACAGTAGGACTCTTGCACTGTAATGACAGCACATGATGAAATCTGAATGAAAATCTGCAGAAGCAACTTTCTGCAGTACTTTCCTTGAGGCTTGCCTTCCCTTCCATTCCCTTGCCTTGCCTTCTCTTGCTCCAAAAATAAGCTCACCATCTGAAACAGACCACTGAACTGCCTTAATCTGGTTCAGATCAGCAACTCATCTGTTTTTGAAATACTGGCTTGTCTATCACATATAGCTCTTATATATAGTCACCAATTATGATGTAGTCATATGTATGTAGACATGATGTAGACATCAAGTCATATTGCTCCAAACTAGCCCCCTTGTGCAGGGGTGTGAGGGCCACCTCCACGAGGCATGAGTTGCTGGTACCTGGTCAAAATGGCACAAAGGAGCCCTGGCAAGTGGCTGTGCTCAGTGCTACAGAGGAAGGCAAAAAAACCTGGAAATAGTTGCTAACTCACCTTGAAGGGATAAAAAACGTTCCTCCCCACAGCTCTTATGTCATTACAGACCACCTTCCTTGGTGCATGAGCAGCAAGCAGTAACCTAGCCAAAAGAGATTGGAGGAGGCCTGACCAGTAGTCATGCTCGATGCTGCAAAGGAAGGCAAAACCCCCTGAGGAGCAGTGCCAATCGCCCCAGCCCAGCTTTGACAGTGGGACGTGGGAGGATGCTCCTTTCTGTCCTGCTCCAGGCAGGCCAGTGAGTTCTGTATTGCAGGGTGGTGTCACTGAGATATGGGGGTGATGGGGCCCCCCATGCCCAGCCCTACCGTACAGCAGCCCTACCCACTGGTTCTCTACCCAGTGTCCTTTAGAGCCTTTGGGGAGCCTCAGGGAGGCCCAGAATGCTGTCCCTGCCCTTGGTTGCCACACACTGGGCACATCTGCCGGGCAGCCCTGATGCATCCTCTGCCACTTGGCTCTCAAGGACCAACCAATGCTGTTACTCATCTCTCAGGTCATAGCAGAATCCATCCCTGCAGCCGAGAGACCACCCATAATAGCAGACCCCTCTGTGCATCAGAGCTAACCTCCCTGAGACCATACCACAAAAAACTTGATCTGTCTGGACAGAAACCCTTTTCCTGGAGGTCAAGGGGACTGATTTTGGCAATTGCAGTTTGGTGGAAGGCCAAAGACTAACCAGAGCCATAGATGTGCATGTGTGGTGCCAACGGACCACCATGGATTTTACACAGGTTTGGAAAACAAGTGAGAGGAGATAACACTATTGAGGTGGAAAGGTCAGTCATTTTCAGACCTTAAACATTTATATTTGTGCCCAAAGGACACCAGTTTACAAGGAACTCATTCACTTTATTGTCTGATTTATGAAATCTAAACATGCATGTAAGGCTCAGTTTGAATCCCATCATAACCTTTAAAACACTTGTTTTACCTATGACCTTATGCGTCATGAAATAAGCTTGCATAAGTCTTATCAACTCCAAATCAGCACAAATTCCTTTGATAAAAATGACCTACTGTGATGGCTGAGCAATCATAGTTAAATTATACCACCACTTACATACAGCAAGTGACATTGTAAGTGCCATTTGCAAAAGCAGTGGGATGCTTTACTGTCAACATGCAAGGTAACTGTCATACGCAGAGGGGGTGCAAACCTGCAAACCCATTCTCTGATGCTACAAGCTGCATTTCAAGACAGATAAAGAAAAAGGACAATACAGAAGTGTCAGAACCCTGGATGTTGAGAATTTTAAACTTTCTGTGCTTAAAGGCACAGACCTGCAATAGAACACTGCAATTAACCTGAGACTGTGGAGAAGGCTTCCAAAATTGATTAATAGCCCTGGGATTATGGGTATGTAGTTGGTTAGAAGTGTGTAATATGACAGGGTGAAAAACCTAAGAATTTGGGGTTTTAGAATATAGTAATAAATATGAAGCAAGGTGAAGGTTTTAGGGTGTAGACAGGTCATTCTTCTTTACCTTCTTCTTCCTTCTTCTGAGTTTGGGTGGTATTTTGTAATTGGACAGAAAAGTCCACATTCCAGGCTTTGAGTGATCAGTTAGTGGGTTAAAAGGTAAAATAATTTAGGTGTCATTTCTTAATTGGATAGTTTAGCCTTAAAAGACCTTGTAACAAGAGATAGCCAGCCATTTTGTGCCTTGCTAATGAAAGACTGCAGAGCTCATGGCTGTGAGGCTGTAACACTGTTAAGAAAAAATAAACACCTCAGTCTGAACATGAACTATCGTCTCAAGTGCCTTCAATCCTGACCCCAATAGAGTTATAGAAAAAGGAAGCAGAGAACCCACAAACAAGCAGACCCTGCAGAACGGGGTGGTACTTTTTATCATGCTCATTTCCTCTCTTACTCAACTTGCTCAGGTGTAAAACATCCCCCCTGTCCCCAGAGAGGTATCCGGACGCTGACATTCACACATAGGCCTGAAGATGTTCATCCCTTCCAGTGGGGTACTGGCTCCAGTACCCTGATGTGAGAGGCAGCTGTCACGTCTTAGAAGGTGTCCTAAACCATCCAAGACCCTCAACCGTGCTCCCTGACTCATTTCTGGGGGCTTCCACCAGAAGACTGCACATGATCCACAGTTTTACTTCAGACAGTGTAAACTTCCCCTCCAAGGGAGATACCTGGGCATTGCCACCTGAATCTGAGTGTATATTAACACATTGAACTTTGTGTTTTGTGGGTTTCCCCCAACACTGATAAATCAAGACTGCAACGATCACTTTGACCAATGGACATCAAAGTTCCAAAAATCAAGTCTTATCACTGGATCCACAGGCGGTGATATCTTCCTACTCTTAGCTTTTCTTTCTCTTTCTTTTCCTTTGTCCTGGTTTCAAGGCCAAATGTCAGCTAAGGAAGGTGTGAATCTTCCTGGAATGGAAGGACAATCTGTTCCTCTAACTTATTGTAATGTTGAAATTACAGAGCTTCCAGGCAAAAGTGTAGGAAAAAAAAATGGTTCTTTACTTTTTATACATATAAATATATATATACCAGGACAGAACAAACAGCACAAGAACAGAAGTTTCCCCCCCTGCTCAGCAATTTCACGATTGGTGTAATTATGACCATGTCTGGCAGGGGGAGCTGTCGGCTCTGGCAAGGCAGAAGGCTTTTACTGACCCCCCCAAGGCCAGCACGGGGGATCTCCGATGTGAGCTCGGCAATCTCCTTAGGTGGTGGCTTGGGCAAAGGGGAAAAGGGGAAATTGCTCCTTTTGTAAACTTAAGGGCAGCAGTCGGTCTTGGGATCACTAGCAGCTGGCAGAAGGCATGGAAGCCGGCAGATCTGATCTTAGTATAAAGTTACAATATAGCAATATCCCAGGCCATGCACACACCCTCCACAGTCCTCCTGATCCCAAATGGAAGAAAGCCGGCCTCGGCTGGCTCCCCACACAATTTGCTAGACACACAAACTCAGTCCCCAGCTGAGTTTACACCTATTGCAATATTCCCCAAACTGCAAGAGTCAGGGGGGAACAGTGACAATTCCCAGCACAAATGATCATGGGATACCTCATTGCCATGAGCCCCCCCCCACCAACATCCTTATACATTTTCTTAAGTGTTATTTTTATGATTTTATGCTGCTATATTTCTACAGATAATAAGCAGAAGGAATGGAATCCTTCCTTTCCATTGCAACCAATTTTTTATAAAATAAACCCTATGGATATGGTTATAGATATAGATACAGATGGATATAAACAATGGTCATTCAGCGTCATTTCACTGTAATCTGCCCCAAGGGGTCTATTAATAAGAATCCCAGTTACCCTGCCTTCAGGGATGAGTAACAGGCTCAACACACATAAATCTCTAGGCCTGGCAGGGTGGAAAAAGAAGTGGCCGACCTTGTTGCAAGGCTGCCATCTGGAATATTTGAAAAATCATGTTGATCAGGAGATATCCCTGAAACCTGGAAGAGAGCAAATGACATACCCTTCTTTAAGAAAGGCCCCCATGAGGAAACTATAGGCCCATTAGTCCTAATTTGCTCCTGGGAAGGTAACAGAACAAATGCTGCTAGAAACTAATACAGAACAAATGATGCAGGTGACTGGGAAAAGCCAGCACAGGGAAGGGAAGTCATACCAGACTAACCTGACTGGATCACCAGCTACAACAAAATGCCATTTTTCACCATGGCACTACATGGTAGAAGCAGTGGGTGTTGTTTACCTGGACTTCAGCAAAATGTTCAGTGCTGTTTTCCATCATACAGCCTTCTTCTGCCAGAACTGACAAGATACAGACTACATGGGTGGTCTGCGAGATGTATAAGATATTTGCTCAAAGGCCATACTCAGCTGGTGGTGATTAATGGTTTTTACTCAGGCTGGCAGTATGTCACCAGGGAGGTTCTCCAGGTATCGATAGCAGGCCCCACATTGTTCTGCATCATAATACATGATCTGTATAAGACTGAAAGCACATGCACCAAGTTTGCTGATGACACTAAACTGGGTAATGATGTGGACATGTTAGAAGGAAGAGCCATCTTACAGAAAGATGTGGACTGGCCAGAAAAGTGGGCTAGCAAGACCAAGTTTAACAAAGGCAAGTGCAAGATTTTTCATCTGAGACATCATAACTGGAGCCCAGGATGGGCAACGATCTGTGTGGCTGGGAAGTAGTCTTGCTAAGAGGGACCTAGGGGTCCTTGTGGACAAGCTGAACATGGGTCAGCAGTGTGCCAGTGCAGCAATAAAAGCACATCTGATCCTGGGCTTCATCTATAGAAATATCACTACCAGAGACAGGGACACAATCATCCCATTCAGCCCTGCACCTGAAGTATTGTTTCCAGTTGTATCTCCACAATTCAAAAATGCAGACATACAGGAGAGATTCCAAAGGAGGGCAATGAAGATGATCAAAAGGCTGTTGAGACTGCTGTATGAAGAAAGATGAAGAGTTAGGTCTTTTCTCCTTGAGGGAGAGAAGGCTCAGGGAAGACCTCATCACAGTATTCCAGTACTTAAATGGCAGCTCATAAGAGGATGGAGAGTGTCTTTTCACAAGTAGCCTCATGAAGGATAAGAAGGACAACAGGTACAGGTTGGACAGGAGATGTTTCATCTTGGTGTAAGAAATTTTTTACAGTAAATCACAATCAAATCACAACTTTCTCATGGGCACTAGAGAGTCCCCATCACTGGAAGTTTTCAGGATGCAACAGCATAAGGTGCTAGATAATCCTGTCTAGGCTCCTTTTGTTTTGCGGAGATAAACAAAACTCTACAACTTTTGTGAAAGTTGTAAAGCCGGTATGTTTATTACAGCGCTGGACGCATGTGGGAATCATTCCCCTAAAATGATGTGTACTTCTGGGAACTTCAGGTCTCTTTTTATCTCCCTCTCAAATACATATGCATACAATTTCACAATAGGTTCATATTGGAATTAAATACCAATATTGCCGGATGGAACGTGCCTGGGCTTGTCTGGGCCTTGCTGCTTGACCAGAGGCAGAAGCTGTGGTGGTTTCATCTCAGAGACTCCTTTGGCTAGCTGGATATTGCAGCTGGGCGCTAGAGACAAGTCCAGGCATGCAGGAGCTCAGGTTTACCTCTGGCGGAAAGGCTTTAGGTGAGGCGAAGGAAAAAAAGGAATCGGGTTCTGCTGGAGGGTTTCGATACAGAGCTTTATTCCTGGCACACAGGCCTCTGAATCCAGCAACAGTTCCAACAGAACAGCAGAACTGCATGGTTGATGTGTCTTTTAACCCCAGGGAGAGAGGGAGGGAAAGGGTAGGGATCCCACCAACCCGGTAAGGGGGGGGGGGGGAAGTCTCAGGGGACAAATGACACCTGGATGGCCCAATGTCCCCAGGGCTGAGAGGTATATTTTGAACTTCGCCAATCACATGACGCCCTTTCTGGAATGCCAAGATTGACGGACAGCACTTAGCAGGGGCAAGGGAGGGGAGGGGTTATTGGCACACCTGGGGAAAGAACCGGGATGCTGAGACAGGCTATTACATCACGCTGCAACAGGTTCATACATATTCATTTTTACGAATTTCACATAACATTTGCTGCTAGTTCTTCTTTATCAGAAAGAATTCCTAGGTCAGGTTCGCTGGCTAGCTATATACAGACATGAACAGGACGGGACCACTGATGGATGCGTCAGGAACTGTTTATTTTCTAGAATCTGTATAATACATAGTTTTGTCTGTGCAAAGATCTTGACAGTTCGCATCTAAGCAGCAAGCTAAAGAAACTCACTTGTTACAAGTCACCAAATACTCATCTTAGCTAATTACACAGAGAGAAAGCATATTGGCAGTGATTCTATCTAATCAACATAAGCACACGTAGCTAGAGTTAAAACAATGCTTGCTTGTTCATTCATAAGAAGACAAAGCATAAAACTTTATTCATAATTTCAACTTTGCTATAGAAACTTTTTGCAACTTAGAAAGTTATTCTGAATCGCTAATACATAGCTCTATTGTTCTATTCTTCACGTCTTTGCTACAGCTTATATGCATCAGCAATATCTATAACTCTGCTGCACTGAAGCCTGTCTTTCTCTCCCACCAATATAGAACCCTTTAACTTTATAGATTCCCACAAGGTTGACTTGCTCTCACAGCAGTCTCTGTCTCTTTCTATCACCCTCTGTCTCCCCCCCCCACCCCGCCTTATCTCTCTCCTTCACTGAAGCAGTTTCTCTGAGCCTAGGCTTTTTGCAGCCAGACTACACAGCAAGCCACATACTTAAAGATGTACATTCCAGCTAAATCAAAATGGATTTCTACCCTGGAAAATTTCCACTCTGCCTCACTTTTCCCACAAAATGTTGGGTGAGATGTTCCAGCCTGGGCTGAAAAAAAAAAAGTAAAGCAGTATGCCTGCAGGAACAGCCTCACTGTACCCACGGCACAGCCAAGGAAATGTCAGGCCTTTCCCACTGTCCTGGTTTGTCTCAAAGAGTGTGCTTGACATTACCCACAAATCACCAGAAATCAGCCAAGGAGAAGATTAATTTTTTGTAGTAGCTGTGAAGGTGCAGAGCCTGGGGCCTGTTAAAAGTTAATCAAGACAATCTCGCATCATTTGTGGGAAGCAGGGCAGGGGGGAGGGGGTGGAGAGAAAGGGACTTATTTTTTCTCTCTCTCTCCCCCCACTTCTAAAAAGAAGGGCATTCCTTTCCAGGGGAACAAGCATTGCAGATGGTGGGCTGGTTCCACACTGTTTCATTGTCCCAGGCTTGGTGAACATTTTGCACGTAAATCACCTTCTCTTTGTACACTTTTGTTATAAGTATTGTTGCTATTTCTAGTAAATTACTCTCATCTCAACCCTCAACCCATGATTGTCATCTTTTGTGCCCCCAATTCTCAACTCCGTCCCCAGAGCAGCAAGGGGAGGGGAAGAGGGGGAGAGATACAAGCAGTATCTGCTTTGGGAGTCTTGGTGGGGGCACTGAACTGGGCAGTACCACTCCTAAACCATGACAGCCAGTCACCTAACTCTTTGTATTTTCTAAGGTCACGTTCGAGGATAGTAATAATAATAATATAATAATAATAATTCAAAACTGTAAAAGAATGCTTTTAATCTCTTGAGGCTTGTCTAAAGAACAGTATTTGTTGAATAAGAAGTATCCCAGCATTCAAGCCAGAATGTAAGCGCAGTATATTCAGAAGGAAAACAAAAATTTTAAAACTTGACACAATTATAAAACTTCAAAGAACAATTCCAAACTATCCATATCAAGATTTCTTGAAATATCATCAGTTTCAGCTGCAGATATAATCAGCCACAGCAAGATTACAAGATTAAGTCTCTCAGAGTAGAACTGCAGATATAATTGATTATTTCCTGAATACATGCAGTATCTTTTCAGTGTCAAATAAGAAGGCTTTAATGTACTCAGCTTCAATATGTAGATTCTTAAAATGCACCCTTAAGATGCAGGAATTTCTTCAAGAGCTGAATAAGAAAAGCTCAAAAAATTAAATATGTACATTCATTCAATAAAAAGAGTCGCCTGAGCTAGTTGTAAAAGGAAAGTCATGAAAAATCACGAATCTAAATGAAGTATACTGCAACCTGGCTTTAGATTGGTCTGTGCATGTGAACCCTAATGTACACATTGAACAGGTTTAGCATACAATGAAAACAGCTCAAGATCCAATAGTCTTTACAGTGCTTTTGTCCCTTTCAAAACAGCACAATTTAATAAAAGTTTAAGAGGTAAAATTAGTAAGCTTTCAGAAAGTGTTATTTTTTGAATATGACAGGGTGATAATATAATGAGAAGATAATTTCCAAGCTGAAGTCAGCTGGGGTCCCTCCACTTCACAGCTAGCTTGATTAAGTTGTGTATGCAACTTTATTGACATTCACTGAGGTAAGTCCACATCATGTTTTGACACTGGCCAAATGCCAGCCACCCATGAAAGCTGCTCATTCACCCTCCCCTGCTACAGCTGAGCAGGGGAGATGTTATAAATAGATAATGTGATAGTTGGCTCTCACAATTAAGAGATAAATATTATGTGCGTGTTAAAAGAAAATTTTATAGAGGTAAAATTTTATAGTTAAATTATTTTAGTATGTTCTCCCCATAGTCCTTTTTCCCTTCCCCCTTGTATTGTAGTCACTAGTCAAGGCATAAGAGGAGAGGGCAGGCTTGTTACTAGGAGGCACGTCATGAGAACACCTGACCCCCAATCAAGTTATAAGAGAGTGATGTCCACCAATAGACAGCAAAGAAGGAGTTGACTGACAAGACTTTGGGAAGGGCCAAGAGAGCCCTTCCCAAAAAAGCAGAGCATCCATTTTTGTAAACAACCATGTGGCTGCTTGTCATGGAGACTGTCAGCGCTGTAATTTTTCCTCATTCAGTCCTTTACTGTTTTTTTTTTTTGTTGAGGTTTAATAAACCTTTGAAATTTTAAAATTTCATTTCACACAAATGGGGACTTGTCCAGGATATAAAACCTCATCTCTGTGGCCCTAGGAGATTTTGGATAAATGTTGCACCCTCACCAAATTTGACGGCTCAAACAACCTCTCCTGGGGCTATCGGTGATTGCTGGTTGACACCCCAAAGACAACAAAGACTGGATAACAAAAAAGAAGAAGGAGAAGAAGGGAAAAAGCCCCTGAAAAACTGGAGATCTAGAGGATTGTGAGTATTTGTGCGTATAAGAGCTGGGAGCATACTTGGAGTGTGAGTGAGGTAGTTCCAGGAGTGTGCTTGGGGTGGGTATGAAACTTAGAAGATCCTCATAATTGTTTTGGCCAGATTATTCGTCTGTAATCTGGGTGTACAGACGTCAACTCCAGACAAGTTGTACATGGGATCTGTTCCAGGAGTCCATTGGAGCTTAAGGACAATTGGACGGTTAGAGAATTGGACAGTTCTGCTTGTGAAAAATGCCAATCACTTGTTTTTAAAATTTTAAAAGTTTAATAGTAATAATAAACCTTTGAAATTTTAAAAGTAAGCTTTGTTTCTCACAGGAGAGAAAAAATTAACAAAGGGGTCGTGAGTTGAGATAAGGACAGGGAGAAAACTCTCCAAGGGCAAAAAAAGGCTCATCTTAGAGATACAAAGTGAGTTTATTACTAACAAAATCAGAAGCTAATAAGGAGAAGTAAAATAAGGCCTTAAAACAGCTTTTTCTCCCTCAACCCCTCCCTCCTTCCCACTGACAGCGCAGAGAGACAGGGTATAGGAGTTTTGGTCAGTTTGTCTTCTAAGGTTTTCTTCCACTGGTCAGGGAGAGGAGTTCTTCCCCTGCTATACCATGGGGTTCCTTCCCACAGGAGACAGTTCTCCATTAACTACTCCAACATGATTCCAATCTTACGAGCAACAGACCTCCCAAAACTGCTGCAACGTGAGTCCCACCCACAGAGAATAGTCCTGACAAAATAGGTACAGAGTGGGTCACTCTTCCACAGGGTGCAGGCTGCTTCAGCTTGGAAGCAGGGGCTCCCTCTCTCCACTGGATCTTCCACTGGATCACAGCTTCCTCCACGCATCCACCTGCTCTAGTGTGAACATCTTCCCCATGGGGTATGGGTGGATCACTGTATCCCCCATGGACCCCCACGGGCTGCAGGGCGCAGCTGCTTCACCATAGTCATCATCATGGCCTGCAGAGGAATCTCGGCTCAGGTGCCTGGAGCACCTCTTCCCCCTCCTTCTTCACTGACTTTGGTGTCTCCTGTGTTGCTTCCCTCACATGTTTTCACCTCCTTCTCTTGTCTAGATGGAATTCAAATGGCCCCTCACTTTATTTTGATTTTCTTCTTAAATATATTACCATCAATGAGGCATTACCATAATTTCTAATTGGCCCAGCCTTGGCCAGCAGCATGTCCACCTTCAGAGCCATCATGGATTGGCTCTGCTGGATATGGTGGAAGCTTCTAATAGCTTCTCACAGAAGCCACCTCTGTGGCCCCCCCACTACCAAAAACCAGGCCACGCAAAACTAACACAGTGCACCAGCCACTCATTAGAGGGTGCCTGTACAATTCCATTAGTTCTCTCCAAAACTTCCAGTCTGCCACTAATCTGCAACATCCATAGTCAACATTCCAGCACATATCATATTTAATAGCCTTTGACACATAAAATGTGCCTGCTTCCAGTGCACGAAGATGTACTACTGTCCCCGAAGCAAATCCCCTACATAAATCTGTTTTTCTCCAAGTTTCACTATCATCTCCTCATTCACTGGTAATGAACAAGAGGTTTGTGGTCTCCAGTTTAAGAAAAAGTTTTGAAATTCCCATGCATTTTCTTTCTGAGGTTTTAAAAGTGGGAGCAGTTTCAGTGGTTTCCCTCCCTCTCACTTTGTTTCTTCTGCAAGGAGGATTCAGATTGTAAACCTTTGCTCCATCTGATGTTCTAAATGCTGATGCATAATAGCTATGAATTTTAGACACTTGAGGCAAGAAAAGTACTCAAGGTAATGGTCAGAAAGTCTCAAATTCCATAGTATAACTTTCAAAGTATTTCAGAATATATGCTATTGAATTTGCACGCATGTCCTGCTCTCGGTCTCTGAACTGAAAAAGGAGTTTGAAAGCTTAAACATTTTAAGGAAAGAAAATTATGTCACATTGACTAAAGCTTGCACCAACTCACAGTAAATTTTAGGCTAGCAATCCAGAAATAAAATGTTAATCTCTGAGGAAACTTAACTATTGCAGAAATGAGCATGTCCTCATCATGATCAAATTGTGCAACTGATCTCTGGGTCAAACAGAAAAATAATAGAGGACAACGACCAAATTTGAAATGACACTTTCACCGTTTCAAATGTATCTGCTTTGCTTTGAAAAAGCACACTGGAAAATAAAGCTTAATAGACGCAATGTCAGAACTTGGCTGTCCAAAACAAAATCACAGTATTTTTGACATACATTTTTGTAAGTAGGGTAATATTTTTTCTTTTATTTCCAGAAGAAATTCAGCTGTATTTGTAATGCTAAAACTACAGTCTGAAGTAGCTCTCTACACAACAGAGTAGTAGCATCCATGTTTGTCATCTCAATTGCTAAATTTCCTCTGAGTCAACTAGCAAATGGCTTGCTGTCCAAATAACAGGAGGTCACTTCAATGAATCTAAATATTGCTTCACCTGTAACCACGTGGAAGACAGGAGACAAGTATTAGTTAGATTCATTCAGCAATTTCACAACAGCAGGTCTAGGTTGCCACCACCACTCTAAAGTCATTAAGCGAGTGTCCTTGGTTTTCAGATGATGCCTTGATGAAAACAAAGGAAGATCAAAATGTACTTTCTTGTTATAGTACAATTTGCTCCCAGTATTTTGCAATTAGAAGAATATTTAAACTTCACCCTTGGCAAAGTTAATAAAGTATGTCAACTACTGATGAAGGCAGCAACTACTGACCACAAAGTAGTCAAAATAAACAAGTATCATTCAACTGGATTCCTGCTTTCACCAATATTTGACATTAGTGACCAAAAGAAGCAGTCCTGTCCTTTCGTCTTGCATTTGTTTCCTAATCTGCACCAAGATGACACTGGAAGAAAAGCAAAGACACCGACTTTATCCAGGATTAATTCCTAATTTTGGTGCCTTTACCAGACACAGTACTATCTGCAGTTGCTGAAGGTGATGAGAAAGCAGAACTACTTCTTTCAATGGTACCAGTGGTTTGAAACACCTTGTACAGTTCAAAAATCTTTTCTCTGACTGACTCACTTCTACTGGTAAAAAGGGACCAAAAAAAGCAATATACAGAGTAAGAACATCCAATGTCATATTTCTAATTATCTCACTAATAAATATTCCTATGAATGCAACCAGTAAACCACAGGAATGAGAAAGAGGTTTTAAACTTATCTTTAATAGCACTATTGCTGATTGCTTTGAACCATGTGAAATCTTCCCTGTGGAAAGCTGGCTGGGGATAAAATTAGAGGAAACTGAGAAGTTATATTTGCATCCTAACAGAAGTTATAAATTTATGGGTATTACAGGGTAAAGTATAGTTGCTACTCCAGGATGGAATATGGTTGGCATGCTCAAAACCTATTCCATGATGATTCCCTATGCATATGGTCTGCAACTCTAAGCTCCTGCTAAGCAGGAAGGAATGGAGGAAGGAGTGGAGTGGAGACACTGAGGCCAGTCACTGTTGAAATGCTTGCAGGGAAGGGAGCTATTGTGGCACTGGTTCCATGAATGGGGGAATAATGAGCATTGATTCCATGATTGCAGAGGGCTGATCAATTGCTTTATTCTTACTACACTACACTGTACTATACTATATGAAAAACCCATCACCCTTGCCACAGTCTGATACAGTCTGATACAGCTTTGACCTCATTGGTCAATCAATCAAAACACTATCGCCAGAGTCCAATTAAGAAACCACCCTTTGGTAAACAATCTCCATAACACATTCCACATGTGCACAACAACAGGTACAGCAAGTGGAGATAAGAATTGTTTTCTGTGAGCTTTCTCACAGCTTCTCACAG
The DNA here is from genome assembly GCF_901933205.1 of Camarhynchus parvulus. Taxonomy (NCBI): domain Eukaryota; kingdom Metazoa; phylum Chordata; class Aves; order Passeriformes; family Thraupidae; genus Camarhynchus; species Camarhynchus parvulus. Next base: position 56,811,891 of record NC_044572.1, read on the forward strand.
CTTCCCAGGAAAATCCTGGGAGAGAATTATGGAATTATGTCTCTCTCTGTTCAGAGGATATGTGATTACCACAGGGAACACAATAGTACTCTTCAGCTAATAAACCACATAACATCTGCCAACCAGGAGATATAGGGAAAGATGTCCTGCTGCTGAGCCAACAGCTGTGGGGAAATCACTCTCCTCAGATGAACATGGTTCATTAAAGCCTAACTGTAGTATTAACAATTGCAAAGTTACCCACCTACATGGTACAACTACACCTTACTGGGTACTGTAGTAGCCACAGGGCCTGCAAGGCCTCCCTGGCGGTCAGTTGCCTAAGATAAGAAATGCCTAGTCATGATGACTGGACCAAAGAAACTCCTCTTCCACCTTTGAACCCTCATTATCTCTCTGTAAGATGATAGGTCATACTCATCTCAACCCTTACTATTGGACTTTTTCCCAAAACCCCTACACCCTATATGAACCCCTGCCTCTGCCCAGTTTGGCAGAAGAGCTGTCACTGTCACCCTTCGCAGAAGCTGCCAATAAAGACACATCCATGGAACTTCATACAACGCTTCTCCTCTCTCACCTCTGTGCCTGCTGAGGTACTTGCAAGCAAAGAGCTGAAATCACTAAAGAGCTGAATCCACCAAAGAGCTGGTCTCACTTAAAAGCTGAGCTGCTTGCTAAGACTGCCTGCAGCTGGGAGCCTGCCTGAGGCACCTGGACAAGTGTTACTTAGCAGTACTTCTCTATCTGGGACACCAACGGCTGCTGGGGTTGAACTGACCCCAAAAACCCCAAGCCGTAATAGGGCACATGCTCTATAATGTTTTTGACTGTATCTTTAAAAGCAAAGCAAGATAATTTTACACCAATCTCTAACGACGGTATGCATGACTAGAGTCACTCAAACTCTACCTAAACACAAAGAAATAGTATAAAAGTAAGTGAAGAATGAGGGAAGATGCAAAAAACAGTATAAAAGCAGGTGGAGAATGGGGGCAAAGTTAAGGAAGACTCCATCATAATTGCTAGGATTAGTTGATGGGCTAAATCTGTCTTCTCCCCTATAGGGTGAGAATCATACTCTATGCATGCCGAATACTTTTGCTGGGGATTAGAGCTTGTCTGTGTATTGCTTTGAATATGTTTTTACGGTCAGCTACTATCACTGACTTGTCACAATTTTATATTAATAAAGAGTGTTATTCCCTAAACTGTTAGTGGGAATCCTTCATGGGCACTAGCATTCACCAGCAGTGAACAGTATACTCAGATAAAGAGGAAGACCCTCTGAGGAGTGTCCCATATGCTGTTTTGGTGTATTTCTCTGACTAAGTCAGTTAAACCACTCTCCAATCCAGCAGGACTGCTCACTAAAGGGTCACCCTAACATGGTGCTGACAGACTGGTTGGGCACAGGGTTCTCAGATTTCCTGGGGAACTGACAGCCAAATTAAATACTAAGGGTCAAGTACATTTCCCCGTTAAAAGTCAAGGAAGCATCCCCTTTTCATGCGACATCCTCCTTTATGTCCAATGAGGCCCTGTAATTTGTAGATACTAAATACACTTTTTAAATAGCTTTTCTGATATTTTAACCATACTTTTCAGAATTTATTTCCATTCAAACACTGTTACATTTCTTGTATCCTATGTGGGCAAAAATCTTTGGCAGCCACTCCCTCAGAAAATACCAACATAAAACCCCTTGCTTAAAAAGTCCCTTTACAATGAAGGAAAAAAAATTGGAAAATAAGATAAAAGAAAAAGAAAAAACTATTTGCTTGGGGTTTTTTACATTCTTGAGAAAAAAAGTGAGGGTGTACAAGCATGTGCAGTCAAGACAACAGGAAAAAAGAATATCAGTAAGTAACTTTCTGTTAAAGTAGAAGGCTGGAACTTGCAGAATTCTGGAAAATGAAACAAACTGTGGAATGTTTCAAAATAAAATTTAAAAAAAGTAGATTCTCAGTAATTTTCAGTGAAACATTGATGTCTCTCTATCCTTATTAGAAGTCTTCAACCCACTACTTTTGTCCAGTTTGATCACTTTTCCCTTCTCCTCAGAAGACTTATGTATTTGAAAACTGTTGCATGCATGTGCCTCATTTTACCTTTCACAGACTATTTAATTACTCACTCTACCCTTTTTTTGCTAAAAGCATATTTTCTAGACCTCTAGATTACAAAAGTTTATGGGGAGTGAGAGGGGCAGATACAGATATTTCTCTGGATACAGATATCGACAAGTATAATACAATTATCCAGCTCCTTTTAAAAAAATAGAAAGTGTCGCTTCTAGGGCATGATTCAACTCAGCCTAAGACTGATGTCTAAAACAAGTCAAATGAACAACACCTTAAAAGAATCTATTTCTCTTCATTGATTCTAAAGGAAGCCAACATAATTACCTCAGCTGATGATGCCTTAAATTAAGTGAAATCCTGCCCTGACCTGGTTATGTATGCTGCTTGTACAGATCATGCTTGAGATTCTCTCATTGAAAATACTTGGGCTATGTAGAAACTACCAGCAATACCATGTAGCAGTTGTAGCTACAGCATAGGAGCTCAGCCTCACAAATGTCTAATCTGATGGGGAAAAGTTCTTCTTGAAAAGATTCTCAAGCAGATTCATTAGAAAGTTACCATGGAAACTTTTTTTTAATTCATTGATAGAGTACAGTTTGACAATAAGCTCTTGTGGCTGTGACTCTTTGGATCTGAATTTTGTAACAGCAGCTAATTTCTCAAAGGCACATTTTTCCCCTTGCCGCACATGCACAAAAAACATTAAACAATGTGTGCTGCAGGGATAAAATAGAGTGATTCTTAACAAAGAAAGAAGAAGAAGAATAAAAAAAATAAAGGAAACTCACTGAGCTGTGCACAGCTAAAGGAATGCTAGACTAGAAGTTCAGCCTCTGATATGTGATGTTTGGGGTTTCCTGTTCATCAAAGGAACTGGCTTTCAAAATAAAGGATCCGGTAACCATCAGAGAGCAACAAACCTTCTTAACCTCAAGCACCTGCCAGCTCTAATACAACATCAAATCAAATTATTCTCTAGCATGGGGAAAATGCAGTAACTCCAGAGCACTTTATTGATAGATACTTAAATTGACAGTGATACAACTGCATCCTCACTCAGCCGAAGAAGCACATCTGTTACCTGGAAATACAAGACTCATAGATGCATTACTCTCTGTCAGTACTAAGTGATGTTTTGGGAGGGCAAGTCTTACTTTTAAGAATCACAGAGACATAAGTGCTTGTATTTACACCTGACAGCAGAGCCCCAGCTGCCACTTGATTAGGAGCTTTTGTAAATGTCATCTACTATGAAGACAGAAAGGTTCTGATAACTATCAACAACAGCATGCATCTTTATGATCTTAGTGCAGCCTGGTGTAAACAAGTTGTTCCTGAAGAATTAGGAGAGATAGAGCCCTGTATCCATAGTAAAGGTATCTTAGGCTATGTTTGCAGTGACAAAACATTCAAAGAATAAAAAACCTAACCAGAGTACTCTGCATTTCCCTTTAACTCCTGATTGCCCTGGATTGTTTTCAACTGCCCTGATTCTGCCCAATATATGCCACAAAACAGAACATAGGAGATCATGCAGTATTAGATTGATTCCCCAACAGCAGTTACAGCACAGATGTGCACACCTTCTGTCCAACAGCTCTATTTCAACTGCATAACCCAATGCCATGGGAGGAGTCATTTCAAGGCTGGAGAGGAGCTACAGGAGTGCAGCCTGAAAATACATTTTCCAGCTGGGACACCTGAGGGGAACCAGTACACTGTGCAGTGCCACAATTTCTCTCTTCCCTAGCACAGATATTCACAAAGGAGAGGAGATGTCACAGTAGTGTTATGTCAAAGATGCAAAGCCTGGCTTCACTGATGGGTGAGATGGCTATCTGCACTTGAACATGAGCCAGCAACTTGCCTTAGCATCAAAGGCAGTTAACAGTGTCCTGGGCTTCATTAAGTGTTGCCAGCAGGTCAATGGAGGTGATACTTCCCTACTGTGCCGCACTAATCAGGTCACATTTGGAGTGCTGGGTCTAGGTCTGCACTTCCCTGAGCAAGACATGGAGAGAGATGGACACAGAATCCACCAAAAGCCAACAGAGATAATTAAAGCACCTCATGGATAAGCAAAGTCAAAAAGCTGAGACTCTTCAACCTGGAGAAGAGAAAGCTTAGGGGGATCTCATAAGTGTGTAGCCATACCTGTAGGACCAGGGTGCAGAAAGGACAGAGACAGGCTCTTTACAGCGGTGCCCAATGACAAGACCAAAGGCAATATGCGCACACTGGAGAACAGGGGCTTCCCTCTGAATATAAAGAAACACCTCTTTTTTTCTTACTGTGAGTTTGTCCAAGTACTGGCACAAGTTGCTCAGAAGCTTTTGGAGTCTCTCCTCCTTGAAGATATTAAAAAGCCATCTGGACATGCTGTTAGGCAATTCTGGTATAGGTGGGTATGCCTGAGCAGCGGTATTGAACAGGATGGCCGCCAGAAGTCTTTTCCACCCTTAACCACTCTGTGATTCTGTATGCTTTCACCTTTTCCCACAGCTACAAGATGCACTGAGCAGACAGACCTCCTTGAGAGTTCAGAGGCTCTAAAAAAAATGGTCAGCTCTTGTGATCTTCCTCTATATTGTCTCCTCTATGTACATTAGATGAATAGGACATACTTTTAGGACACACATCATCTTTCATCCTCCCCCTACGCAAAGACTGCAATACTCAATAGCCTGGATTGGACTGATTTCCATAACAGTACATAAAGACAAGCATTTCAGGCTAGTTGATTTACTAAAAAAAGAAACATGGCTAATCTGACTGATTTTTTTTTCCATTAGTTGGATATACTTCTGCGCTACAATGAACAAATTGTATAAATGCTGAGTTACTATTCCTATTAACTATTGCTATTTTTCCTGTAAAAATGTGAGTTCAGAAGACACATAAAAGACTTTCAGGTACTGGGAAGCATGGCTGACATAGTTAGCTATATGTCAAACCCACATTTCAAGCACCAGGCTATGTCTACATTTTCTCTCACTGGGTCTATTCCAAAAGCCAAAAAGAAAAGAAGATCCACTGTCTCTGATTTCTGTTGTTTGTATCAGACAAAGAGATGACTGGGAAAGGCAATAGGCATTTCTGAGTTTTCTTTCTCAAGAGATGAAATAATTATTTTCATATTTGCATAATTTGCATATGATTGACATCATTTTTTTCCAGAATCCTATTTTAATTTTTAATCTGTATGCACCCCTGGGATCATCACTTTTCCCACTCAGATTTTCATCAGATATCTTCCTACAAATGAATGGGCTCTGCAAAACTGTAGCGTGCTGTGGGCTCTGTCTCTCAGCTCCAAGGAGAGTTCACTTTAAAGGAACTTCCAAACATGCAGTCTCTGGAAGTTTTATTTATGCAGTACTTGTGTTTACAAGGCAACAATCCAATTGTTTTCAATAGGGACTAATTATACACCATTTCCTTTGCCCTTCTATTTCATTCTGCAATCCCAGGGGATCCAGATTTAGCCCAATAGGGTTAAAACAGATTTAGGCTGTGAATGGGACTTCTCAGGAAGTTCCTCTGGTGCCTGCTTTCCCTCCCTTCCTGGATAGGAAGGGGGGCATCATCCAAGCCCAGAGGTGACCCAGAGCACACCTAGATAATACTTGAGGAAGCATGTGCCAGGAAGCCCAAACCTTGTTCTGTGTTTCCCTCGGAGGACACCTATATCTATTCCTGAACATGTAATTTTCCCCATTCCTCTTTTCCTACATATCACTTCTAATGTTTCCCCATGAAATTCGAAAAGCCAACAGGACAGAAGAGGTAAACAAGGAAGGCAATTAAGTGTGAATGATGCCTTTACGACTCCTCTGTTTGGATCTTCTTTAAATTCCAGGTCTTCTCTGACTTTAACCGTTGATCATTTGTAATTCTCCTAAATTTTTGTACAATTGCTGCATGGTTGCTTTACCTTTCTGTTTTCATAAAGTTGAACAAATACACACATGCATATTTAAAATGAGGCCTAAGAAAGTCCTTTCTTTGCCAATAACATCAGCACTTCCATCTGCATACTGACAGAAAGACAAGAAGTGGCAGACCTGCTAGCTCCTTTAATCACAGGAATCCTGTATAGCTGATTATTGCACATGCCATACAGCAGAGTGGATTCACAGCTCAAGTATATTAGTGGTAGCTCTGACTGAAAATGCCCTGAAGTTTACTGCTTTTTCATCTACCAAGACGAGTAGGTTTGCATGGGCAGTAGAAAAGGAGCATTTCAACTTCTTTTTTGAAGAGGCCTCATCATAATTCCTCCCCTTAACTGTCCAGCAACTCACTTTTAATCATCAGAGAATTCTCCCTTCTCACTCTTCTGTGTACTGTCTCAGGAGCAGGAGGTTGAATGTGAACAGCTTTGTGACTCTATAAATATTGCAAAAGTTGTTCACAATGGAAATGCACTAAGTTTCTGACTTCCTTCATTCACTGTCACTCTATGGATGTTGCTGAGGATTTCCATATAAACACTTTGGTGTATGTACTCTTTATGTACTTTTGAAGCAGCATGGGATCAGATATAATGGACTTTAAGAGTTTTTTAAGATTCCATTCAGGAGTCAAAATATCTGAGTAATAAATCCTACCCTGGGGTACAGCATGGCCTTAAAACCAGGATACAAACAGACTGCATTTTTGCCTGTACTTCAGAGAGGAAGTACAGGGCAGGATTTGCCACCTTCAACTTATGAAATCAATCTGATTTAATAAAACTTAATGCTGCTTTGGCTCACCTGCCAGGTGGAACAAATACAAAGGGTTTCTCACAAAGCACAATATGGGCAAAAAACTACAAAAGATAATCCTGGTAAATAAACTTCTCATTAATATTCAATACAGCAAGTCAACCATACCATACAGTAACACTACACCACTTCCTAAGCTGCTGGTGCAGATGTTAGGACTATGACCACTGGTCCTTTTTCTTTTCAGATTGTGTGCTTTCTAAAGCTTGTAGCAGAGGTGGGCTGGTGTCATGATGCCATCTGATATAATTGTTTCAAGCAATTGAATTTAAGATTGATGACTAAAGTGTATATAGAAACTTCTGGTTTATATAGAAACCAAGTGCTGCTTCACAGTTCACTGCCACTGGCAATCTGCTGGTGAGTACCAGCAGACAGCTCTTCTCAGAGACACCTTTCTAGCAACTGGTGTCCAGTTGTGATGCAAAAGTATTTAGTCACACAAATATGCTCTGCATTTTAAAATCAATACTCTTTTTAAACTCCTTCTTTTAAATCTCTACATTGAAGCAAGTATAGCCAAACCATTAAGCACTTCAGACATGAAAAATGCCACTAGGAAGTGTCTTGCCAGAGTTACCAATATTACTTCACATAAACTACCAACACCCATAAAAGTAGTCATGAGTCTAATGTAGTCTCTTTCCCCAAAGCTGCCTTCCCACTTAAAAGGATACAGTTTTGTCTTAATACTACATTAATTTAAAATTTATACCTTTAAAAGGTTCACCAGGCTTCACATCAATTTGCTGCCAATCTGTGATAAAAGAAGAAAAGACCCAAGGCTTGAGTCAAATAATTTATTGCACTGTGCTTGCAAGGTCCTTGATAAAGGCCCTGAGGAAAGACACTGACACAGGCTAAAACACAGTATCAGTCTTAGTTAAGTTACATATGGCTCTTTAAATTGAAACATTAACCAATGAAAAATACTTTTGTTTGTTTAGTTCTTCTGAAAGCCACTAAATTAAACACCTGTGAAAAGCAGTCAATTTTTTAGTAACGCCATAGGATAATTTATTGCAGATACCATGGAGATTGAACCAGGCAGTAATACATGCTACATCTCCCCCACATCTCCCAACAGACACCTTGGTTTTAAGGCACATCACTAATTCTGGCTGGAAAAATCCTTTAAGTCTTTTTAGAGACAGTGTTATTTCAGCAGCTTCAAAGGCAAGCCGGCCACAGTGAATGCTGAGTCAGTACAACAGAAGAAATATCAGGACAAACCAGTTTTGGCCTCTTGGTGGAGCAGGAGCTATCTGCCAGCCTACAGGTGCACAGCAGAAGGTATATGTACCTTCAAGGATCTCTGACAATGATATAAGGCCTTCAGCCTCAATACTAGTGCTACTGCAGATGCAACACAGAGACGGTTAAATCCGTTCTCCCTTAAAAGGTCTTAGCAGCAATAGCTCTCTGCAGAGGAAGAAGTATATTCATACTGAACTGAGTAGTTCAGAGATGACTGCTCCCCTGTGTAGATCACCTGACCTATGACTCAGATTGAAATCAGCTTTGATTATTTCTTTGTAGTTTAAAATTTCAGATTTTGGCAAAGGAAGAAAATGTTTGGTTTTTTTTTTTTTCCCTTCAGCTTTGACAGCGATTTCTTAAATTTGCTTATATAATAGTTTAAAAAAAATAATACCCACTTGAGACCAAATCATATTTTGACTTACTGGGGCTGCATAAGAGTCAGAACAGAATGTGGCCTGAAAAATCTGTAATTCTGAATTTATGGTGATGTTCGAGGTGGAAAAATCATGAATTGTTTTTAAATCAATGGCCAGCAGTTGGGGGAAAAGACCATGTCCCTCCTCTAGGCTAATATAATGTGGTACAGGGTCACAAAATAAGGTCTGTACATTCTGAAGATGCCTTTTTCAGAGTACATTTCATAGCAAATAGTGATTATTACCAGTATACTTATTTGGTAATAATTACAGATTTGGGAGGGGGGAAGTAAATCAGTATCAACTAAATGAGCTTAGTATTCTGCTACTCATATCACTTCAAGCATAAACATCCTATTCTGCCAAATGTCAGTTTTACTAGGAGAGGAAAACACACTTTGCACTTGGAGCACGTATATATTGGCACCTACATATTATAGCATCTATGAGTTTCAGAGAGCCTTTTTTCTCCTTGGCTTTCCATTCTTTGCTCACTTCCTAGAGAGTTACAATTACAACAACTTGACATTTAAGAATAGCAATTACTCTAGTTTAATCATGGAGCACATTTGATCACTATGCAACAGAGCTTCACATCCTGTAACTAACTGAAGACCACTTGTTTGGAAAATCCTGTTACTTCAGTAAGGTTTCATGTGCAAGTCTATCAACAGAATCATGTCTTGAATTAAAATCTCCTTTTAGGTTTTCTTAAGGCTGTCTGCCTCATACGTGTAAATTATTTGTCTTCATCTAAAGATCCATTTTTTAAAAAGAAGAGAATTGAAACTCAATTTTCTAAACAGCAAAAATTACTGTAAGTAGTTTCAGAGAAAGTTAACATATTTATAATCTCTACTTCAAGTCTGTTTCCAAAAGTGTTAAATGACTTGATCCACTTGAGCAATAAAAAAATTCCCTAGAAATTCTCTGTATATGATTAGCTGTGTGTGGAGACCAGAGCAAGAAAGTTTAGTTTTCAGTTGACTCCATTTAAACTAAATCACACTGGCATTTACAAAGTACAAAATAAAAGAGAGAAAAATATAAAGACGAAAACACTAGAACAAAATCTGGGGACCAGATCTATTACCACACTTCAAGAATGCAAGACCCAAAAATGGAAAGAAAAAAAAGAATGTGAAAAATTTAGTCCATAAAAAGCAATCAGCATGCCATATAGCAGAACTGCAAGGACCTCAGCTACCCATGTATGTGGGGAAGAAACAAATAAAATTTGATTTTGGAATGCTTTGACTCCTAATAATGACTGACTATCAATACTAAAAGAGAAAGAATATGCAACATTAACCCAGAATCCTTATTCCTATCTCCAATGGCTATAAATCTACTTTAAGTCCTTGGAGTTGAAACAGAATTAAGTGGTACTGACTGAGCAAGTTGTGTACCCTCTCCCCTTTCCCAATACACTTGGCAGGTTTCATCACTCTGTACAACAGTGAGAAGGAGGAGTGAGGTGATTGGAAAGGTACTAAATCAACAGACATGAAATGTATCATCATGCAGCAGTATCAGCAAAAGAAAAACCATGCACTGACATTTAATGGAAAGAGATGATGTTTGCACATAAGAAAAATGTTCAGGGGACTGATTGCAGCTGCTATGACAACGAGAGAGAGGATGTGACATAATGACCCAAGTGACTGTTTCATGTTGTTCCAGCGAACCATTCTACTCACCAGCTGGGAAGCCAGTAGAGACTTCATTAAGTGCTACTATTCAGTAATTACTGCATCCTTCCCTGCACCACAACTCTAAATTTCCATAGTCATAGCACAGAGCTGTTGGATGTAATCATGAGGGTTCATTTCTCAGTCCTAAAAATTTCAAGCCTGTAGCTGTTAGAAATTTGGAATCGAGTTTCAGCAGATTTGTTAGGTACAAGCTCTGTCACCTGGCAAGGAGAAATAGGGAGCAAAATGATACCAGCATAGCCTTGCTGAAGTCTTGCAAGCAAGCCATGGAAAAGCTGCATTATTTGCCTACCTTGTATTTAGGATAGTTCCTTCTCCAACAGCAACTTTAACTGGAAAAGACCAGGACAGATCCTTTTCTCATTTAAATCATTGCAGTTCTCCTGACTGCAGTGGCGTGATGAATATTTACTGCTGGTTAGGATTCTGCCCCTTAATTTGATTTGCACTAGTACACAAATAAGTGAATTATATGTCCAGGAGCCTTTTGCTTTCTTAGTTATGCAAAGCTACAGAACTAGGAAAAATGAACTTGTATTTGCACTACATGAAAATTTACACTACATGAAAACAATAGACAAATTAGCAGAGCACAAGGGTTTGAAAGCGAAAATTTGCAGCAAAAACAGAAATCCCCAAAGACAGTTAGTTTGAAAGCTTCTAGAGTTTGAGCAGCAGCAAGGGCAGGGGGGGAAGGGCGGGAGGAAGAAGAAGACTGGGTCGGGGGGGAGGGGGAGGAGGAGGAGATCTAGTTTTCAGCATGGGAGAAGGAACTGTCTTGAGAGAAGGTTCTCCCTGTCAGAGCCTGCCTGCTCAGGAACAGGCCTGCCTGCTTGCCTGCGTAAAACTGCTCAAAAGGCACAGAAGAGTTCACGCCTCTTTATTTCTTTTGAAACTTAGGGATTCTAGAAAATCTAAATCTTTAAAATAATACCTTTGTATCAATTCAGAAGGCACTGTGAGCAGGAATAGTTAGCCAAAAACCAGAGAGGAAAAAAGCAGAAGCAATATTATTTCTCATCATGTTTATATCGGGTCCCTCCTTGTAGGGAGTAACATCATTTGTTGTCTGTAAAAGAGGCCTGACTGCATTTCTTTCCTTCCTTCACAGAAGATGGATACGGGGACAAACTCTTGGTATGAGGAGAATAGGCGTCCTCATCTCCAGCCAGATGTCTCCAGCTTCTGCCCTATTTGCACCTTGAGTTTGGATCAAAAATCACCACAAAGCAAAACTCAGCACTTCCATAGTAACTGGAGGGAAAGCTTTTACATGCAAGAAATGTAATAGAGTGTTTTCATAAAGAAAATTACCTACAAGATTTATAAAGAACTGCTGTGAGCTAGACTAAGTGCTTCAGTGCCACATCCTTCCTCGGCGACAACACCTAAGTTACAGTAGAACTCCTCACCACTTCACCTCATTGTATAAATCTATTTTTAAAACTTTATTTTATACAATGGATAGGACAGTGTTGCCAGATGCTTCTGGATATAAAAAGCAGAAAATTTGAGTGTGAGGAAAATATCTTCCTATTAATATTTATGTTTATCATTTTCCCAGGTTTAAAGACAGTGGATCAACCTCAGGAACGTCAATTACAACAGCAAGTAACAATTAACTGGCATTCTAAGTTAAGAGTCTCTCATTTGCACAGCAGTGATAAGGCAATTCACAGGGGAAAAAAAGGCCTTAATTTCCTCTCTGTTATGCTTTATTGGGGGAAAACTTAGTTAAAATCAAACAAGAGCTCAAATACAGTGTCTTGTGTATATAAAACTCCATGTACTCTGAAATTTGTAACATAAACAATGGCAAATAAAGATCTTGAAGCCTTCATCTGAGACAGATTGAGCTTTCTAGATCAAATTAAGTTGCATGATTCCAGTTCTTGAATAGTCTCACTAAATGGCTCACACTGTGGCTCCAATCTGTCCATCAGCTACCAGTGCAAGAAGTGCATAAAAGTGGAATATTCAAAATCCTCACTGGGCCAGTGCACTTCAATCCTCCTCAGAGTCTCTGTCAAAACAGTTGCATCTAGAGGAAAAGGATTTGCAACTACCTTGTTTCTTTATACAAAAGAAAGCTACATAGTATTGTCAAAGGTTTGCCTTTCTGCTGTGGCACATCTCTCTCTTCTGCAGGGATCTGTGAAGTCCTTGGCAAGTGTGTAGTTCCCACACCTATTGTGTCCTGACACCAATGTGGTAAGCAGCCAAAGTGAAAATTAGAACAGTTGAGAACCTAGTTTGCTCTGCTCTGTAAGTAGATGCTGTCCAACTCTAGAGACACAAGGGTATTTAAGTACAAGCCTTCAGCAAGTAGCTCTTCTTGCACCAGGTTTCTTCTTTGCTTTCATAATTTCATGTTCGATGTTAGAGTCTGGTCTTTCACTAATTTTCATTTAAATTTTTATTAGGTCTCATGATCAGTATATCAGTCAGTATAAATGTGAATATCAAGTTTTCAAAACACTGTGAAGATCATGATTTCTTAGAAGTCGATATAAATGTGAATCAGTATGCATAATGTTTTCTCTTCATAGTATCATTTTGGTTGGAAAAGACATTTAAGACCATTGAGATCAATTGGAAACTGTACACTGCCAAATACACCAAAAGAAGCAATGGAATGACCAAACATCCTTTTCCAGTGCTCTCAACCATGCAGTTACAGATGACAATAGTGAAGATAGAAGTTACAATTATTACCATGCTTCCCTTCTAATAGTACAGATATTTCATCATGAACCTACCCAAACTCCCAGTGTGTTATTCCCACTCTGGCTGCAACAGAGTTGGACAACAATTCGCAAATCTTGCATGACAACTAGTATGATTCATTTTGTACCCAAAGGGAAGCTACTTTCTCTCAAACTAATATTTCTCTGTTCCTCAAGGGTATCAGCCTTCTCTCTCAGCTAATACTACAGTAGCAGATGCAGCAGCTCAACATTTCCCAAGAACTTCTTAAAAATCATCAGGGCACAAAAAATAGAATTCTCGTCTGATGGAAAAAAAGACATTTAAGCCCATCCCTAACACACTAATGTTACAGTGGGGTTTCTTGGATAGATTTATTTTCTTCAGTATAGTGATTAACGAATACTTGAATCATTTAGGTCAATCTACCACACAGTGATGGTAATACTACACAGCATGTTTACAATGTTTTTGTGCTTATGTGATTCAATACAATTCACACTTGCCCAGATACAAGAATAAATTTTATATAATACACAGGTCACAGAATTAATACACTGTGTGCATGAAATACAGATGCACATGAAAAAAAGTAGCACAGAAGCTGCAATGCAACAACTGTCCCAAGAAGCGGAAAAAACTTGAGTCTTGCTTTAAGACAATTTAAAGGGGATCACTCTAACATGATTTCTCCCCCACTGTTTTAATCAATCCCTTTCCACCAATAAGGAGAAACTAAATTTGAGTAGATATAAGTGAAAAAAAATAACAGATTACTAACAAGCAAAACTGCAACAGGCAGAAAATAACAGTAATTATTCACTAGATACAAAATTGATAAATCTCACAGACTCCCTGAGAACAAAGAAAAATCCAAAATGGCAAAGTACCCCTTTCAATATGGCATCCATCACAGGCAACTACATGTAGGGAGACAAAGCAGAAATGGCATCTGACCAAGATGACAGCATTTGCTGGCAACCACGCAGTTTGGGAGACAAAGGGGAAAGGATGGCAGTAAACCTTTCTGGGAAGGTATGAGCTTACAAAGCAGTTCTAGTGGCGTGTGGGAATTGCCAGCACATGTGGGATCAGCTCCACCACTCACCGCTTCCTTCTGCCACCCACTTTATTCCACCAGTGTTGGTGCTGCTGTCCTCTGAGCCACAGGTGTGTTGAAGTGGAGAGAAACAGTCTCCCAGAATCAACATGGGGTGGCCCGCTGAGGTACCAGCTCAAGCTTTGCGCTGCCAATAGAGGTTTGCAAAATTCACTCTGAAACAGTTTTGTTTTGCAGAAGTGCAGTTTTTTCTGGGTAGCTAGCCCAGAACTCCTTCCCCCTCCCCCCCAAACAACCTCTGCCTTAAGCAAAATGCCACAACACATGAGAACACAAAAAGGAAGCCTCTGCCCACACTACCTCAGCTTTAAGGTTAAAGCCAGGAAGTGTGCAAGGGATGAGAAAGCAAGCCATCAGGTGAAAAAGGGAACTCTGCCTGTGTGCCCCAACCTTTTAAAGTGTACCACACCTGCCTGCCCCATGAGTCTGGCTCCAGACCGCCAGATATGCCACCTTAAAGAGACAGTAACAATTTTTGGGCTCAGAAAGATATGAAATACTATAACATTTTTGATTACCCAAGACAACCTTCAGTTCTAAACCCTTAGTCATTTGATCCTAAAATTGGTCCTATTGTATTGCGAGCATGAGTAACAATAAAGACAACAGAGCAACAACACAGCAATCCTGTTGGTTTGTTCCTGAATTAAAAAAAAAAAAACCCAAAAAAACCTCCAAAAACAAAACCAAAAAGCAACAAACCACCAACCAAAAAAAAAACAAACCTGAAGAGAAAGAATATGTTCATCCACCAGACTGACACAAAGTGATAAAAACCCACTACTTATAATGATGCTGAGAAGAGATTATGATAGGGGATGCAAAAGTGAGCATATTGCAACAACCTGTGGAGGACCTTCCCATTAGAGAAAGAAATTTCAAAAGTAGCATTGGCATGGCAGTTTCACCTTTAAAGTGCTGTTTGAACATTAACAGATAGTTAGGATATCTTAACTATGTAAAGATATTTTAATGAAACATATATCTCCACTTTTTTTCAACAAGCCTGTTTGCATGATGTTAATGATTGCAAAAACAAATTCTTCATGAATCAAAGGGCTAAACAGGTATGTCCATCCACACCAATAAAAGCTTGTATCCATCGTTATTAGATGAAATACTGGCCCAATTATGTTAGTATCACCCAGGAAAAACTTTCCTGATTTCACAATGGCAAGGAAGTGAAATCTCTGTCTTCTTAAAAGTATTCAAAAGGAATTTCTATTGATTATTACATGTAAGTTATCCATATACTTTAACTTGGATTTAATCTAAAAATTCAAATGTGATATAAGCTTGCTTTTCTTCTAAGATCTATATGGATATGTATGGGGGTACATATATATATATATGCACACTCAAGTAAGATAAGCATTTGTAGCAAAGCAGTCTGCTCAGAGACTCCTCAAATTTTGTGTACCAAGGCTGTTGGAAAAAGCCCTTTCACTTTGAGAAGCCTCACTTTCCCCTAAGACATAAACATCAAACAGCACTCTCCAAACAACTACAGCAATCTATCCTAAAATTCCTAATCTTTCCTCAACATTTCTCATTGCCTCAGCAATTTTACTTCCTGTGTTTGCGAACTGTTACATATATACCTTTGTGCAAAGTGAGAAATGACAAAAGATTACAGAATTTGGAAATACTGGCTAAGTAAACAATAAAATATTGCAAAGAAAGCCAAGGCTCCCAAGGATGACATTCTGGGCTCATAGGAAGGAAATGCAGCTAGCAAGCTGGAAACCTGCAATGCCAGAGCCCAGGCTTTCCTGAGGTAAGGTTCCAAAACAAAAGTACTGCAAACCTCTTGGTGAACTTGGGCCAAAACCCAAGCAAAAACAAAAGAATGTAGAGTGGCTGCATATCAAAGGCAAGTTTCTTGGGCAAAAGAAATACAGAAGATGGAATGCAAAACTAATTCAGGCAAAAATTGCAGGTATCTGTACATTTTAGAGGCACTTATTGACAAATGGCAGTTGACAACAGCTATCTTTTAACTGTACTTACTGGAACTACTAAGAAAGAGGAGAGGAGAGGAGAGGAGAGGAGAGGAGAGGAGAGGAGAGGAGAGGAGAGGAGAGGAGAGGAGAGGAGAGGAGAGGAGAGGAGAGGAGAATGAAAGAAGACAAATTAAATCAGGCTTACCAACTGTAAAGTTATAGCCATCAATACTGAATGTAGCACTTTGGCATTTTTTAAATGCTTCCTTTCTGCTGCTTGGGTCTGTCATGATTCCTACCAGCTTGTACTTTCAGTAGCTGCCTCTCTCTCCCTCGTGGAAGCAAAGCACTCGAGCTCACTCTTAGCTGCCCTTGAGTATCTCTGCCTGTGACAGCACACACACACCACGCCTCACATCTTACAGGGATCTGAGAGGCGTGCACCCAAGAATTTTCTCCTCCCCCAAACACTCTAATTGGCAAGTTACCTACATGCCTGCTCAGAGTTCAACTGGTTAGAGGCTCCCCTATCAAAGCCAGCAGTCAATTAGTGCAAGACTACCAAGTCAATAAGCCAGCTGTAGCTGTCAAATCTCTGTGTAGGAGGTAGCACACAAAAAAACCTGAATAAAAGGTTAGATTTTGCTGTTATCTACCCACTGATGCTCCCTGTATTCCTTGCTATGCTGGAACTAGTTTCTGTGGCTCCTCTTACTCATAGGGATTTTTGACTTGCAGCAAATTGTGCTCAGATTTCAGCTCTTCAGAGAGGCAGTGTGTTTTAATAATTCAAGATATAATTAATCAACCCAAATACATTACACCATCAGTCATCTGCTACTTATGTAAACAGCGAGTCTCTAGAAACTCAACTGAGAGCACAGAACTAGAGATTATCAGTAAAGAAGAACACAGGGAAACAACATGTAATTTAGCAGTACTGTTGATAAGCTAAGCAAAATGTTCATGCATGCACACACACAACAGAGTCTTCCTTCTCCTTGTTGCTCATCATGGTTTGCAAACTCATCTTTGTAGTTTTTATACTTAGTACTGTTTAGAAATGTTGACTCAGAGTACATGCTAGCAATCCACTGAAAAAGGCAGGCAAATCCTAAGAACAGACAAAATTTAGAGTCAAAGCTGGCAAAGTTTCCACAAGAAGGCCAGCTGCAAGCCAAAGTTTTATGAGTAGGCATCTAAGGAAACATGGTCAACATCTAAATGATTCCAGAACACATAAATCTGTGCAATTCTTTCTTTTTCTTGCAATATATGTTAAAACTATAAATGTGCTATTTAAATGGTCCAGTTTTTATGTTCCAAAAAAACCCCTTAAATTCCACATAAATGCATCAAATTGGTCTGGATCAAAAGCACTTGGAAACACTAAGTTGCAAGAAGACTACCATCAAAACAATAGCCAGGACACGGTTTACTGAAAGCTTGGTCAATGCACTCCTAAAGGTTTACAAAATATCAGCAAATGTGGTCATGTTTAAGGTATAAACGCCAGCCCTACCTTGGGTTCTCAACAAAAGCTCAAGTCAGATAAGAATGCTGCACTTTTAAAAGTGTGAAATACAAAGCTGTGTTTCGTGTCAGGTACAAACAGGTGACGGTGTATTTGTGAGCGCACCGACAGTGGGAGAGCTGTGAATTCTAATAATAACTGAGGAAAATAAAGCATGGAAAAGGCCTTTGAAATTAACCCTAGTTGATTTAGGAGCATTGGAATTAAAGCGTTAAAGATGTTGCTTTTTGCTTATAGTTAATCCATAAAGAGCTCTGCAACAATAACCTTTTGAAGTATAATTTTAGAATATTACTTATATCTTTGAAACTATAGCTTTGGAAAATATATAAAGGAAATATGCTTATCTCACACCCTATTGAAGCAAAGAAAAAGAGCTTGAGAGAGGAAGATCACCACCACCTCCAGGGTTTATGGTTTCGACCAAGGGAAGATGGACATCACTGTTATTAGATTTATAGTCTCTGCAATTAGAAGGTGGACCCACATCTGGGGAGCTGGACTACACCAGATGGGATTCGTCTTCCTTCGATCGGAAACTGGACCACCACCATCTGGGGATACTCCTTTAAAAACACATCCTGAGAAAAACTAAATCACAATAGTGTATAGAATTGTGATGTAATAATTTGGAATAAATATTGCTGATGAATAAAAAATTGGAAAGAGAAACTGCTGAAAAAAACTGATGAGTACCCCTATAAATACCTGTAATCCTCAATTATCGGTGTGCAGTTGGAGGGAAAACTTCCCCCACTGTACCCAGCGCTGTATTGCTCATACTTTACCATATTAGATAATAAATTGATTGCTGCTTGAATATTGGCCTAGTCAAGCTTCTTATTTATAACAAAAGGATGGAAGAGAATCACTACTGAACTCCAGCAGTTAATTTAAATTCCACTTAGTTCTACCACAGTGGAGAGCCTCAGCCAAGTAGAGCTTTTTTGATTTTTTTTTTAATTATTTATTTGGATGTTCAATAATATAAGACAAGTTCATTAAGAAAACAGCTTCTAGCAGTGAGGGTTTGTTGGGCTTTTTTCATAAGTCATTGTTTTGAAACAAAAACAACTACTTACATATAACATATCCAACACTTGCAACTGCAATGAAAAATGTAAACAATAGTTCTGGAATTTAAGAGTTGCTGCTCTTTATAGACACTTTATAGCCCCTGCAATGAAGACTGCTCATGCAGTTTACTGAAATCCATCATGTAGCTGCCTCTCCAAAAGAAGGTAGGAAAATAATCCAAGTATAAAATATTTTTAAGGAATTATTTTGTCTGTCACTGTCATATAGATCATATAAGCACCAATGCTCTTCCTAAGACAGCAAAAGCACAGAGAATGATTCATAGTATATTTAGAAAGCAGAAAGTTAAATGTTACCTAAATTAAAGGTAAGGAAACCTAACAGTTTCAAAATTTTGGAACTATCAGGTTTGGGGTTTTTTAAAATTTAATTACTTGCTGACACCATTTTCTTCCTTAAGGCATAAAGCACTTATCATGAAGAAAAATTCTGGGAAGATACCAATGATGATTTGATGAAGTTTCAGTCATGAAACTGAAGTTGGAGGAGAAATGTTCTTCTCAAAAAACAGCAAGCAGAGACACTCCTGCTTCCTCCTTGGCTTTGGACCATGTACTCACACACAGGAAGCAGGAGAATTATATTTGCATTTCTCTTCTGAGGAGAGCATCCAGATCACCCACTGCTGTGATGCTAATTTCTGGGCTCCTTCACTGGTGTTTCAGCCACGTTGTAAGATTGCCAGAGAGAAAATGATCTGGTCCTTAAGTGGCTGAGTACTTTGAAGCTACCTTACAATACTTGTTCAAGGTCCACCTAATACTAAGTCAAACATTTGTAGTAGTTTGATAAACTCATTTAGGTCAAAGTGAACATTTGCACCACAGAATAAAGACAGTCACTCAGGAGAGTAAAGTGATCAAATAAGTTTAGAAGCCAGATTATCCATACTGTTGGGGAGGGCCCTTAACTGGCTGGTTGCAGAGGGATCCTCTCTCAATTCAAAACTGCAGAGGTAATCACTTTGGGGTGAAAAGAGAAAGGTTTTGATCTGCAAATTTTCCAAGAAGAAAACAATTTCTTCCCAGCCCCAGTTAAAATTTAATCCAGCTGCTCAAAGAATTACCAAATTGTATCAGAAACTTGATAGATGGTCCTGTCTGATTCTTTGCATTTTGCTGTTCAGTTCTTGGCTAGATTTCAAGTCTGCATTTACATCCTGCTTTCCCAAACAATTCCTACAGATTCATTCAAGGTATAGGTGGTTTACCTTCCACTGCCAGGAAGTACCAATATAGATTACCAGGCACTTCTTGTGGCTGCAGCTCACTGTCATGTAGAGCAGTAGATGTGTCATTTGTAAACTACTTGAATCCTTTGAGGTAAAAAGCACAGTGTGAATCAAAAATATTTTTGATTATTGCTGTAAAAAGACCACAGTCTACATAATAACTTTTGATTTGACAGCCCATTAAACAGCAGTTGCTTTGACATTTTGCCTTTACTTTCCTATGTGTAGAAGAGTTTGCATGTTTTCAGGAAGTCTATTTTAACCTATGATCATCTCAAATTAAACAAAATACCAATCTGTCAGTAAAATCCAGAAACACCAGAGGTTTATGTCCAAAAAGAGACAGAGGTGTCCTTCAACTTTATGCAAATAAAGGGAGAGTGTTCACAGGGGCACACATCCACGGGGTTTTCTCTCTCTCACTCAGGGTTTCAGAGGCTGCAGCCTCCCTTTTATCCTAACTCTCAGCCACTTGTTGCCTTCTTTTTTCCCCCATAGGCTGAGGTACTAGGAAGGTACAGCCTTCTTGAACTACCTAGTCCATATTCCCCCTTGAACTTATTGTTTTATCCCAAAATTCAGAAGGTCAGGCTTGTGCAGATTCTTGTCTCTTTCAGGAGCCAAACTATCTGAGTCTGGTAACAAACTTGCTGCCCAAAGTCAGTAGAGACATTAGGACTCATTTTAAAGATGTTAACACCCATACATTCACCCACCAAATTATTTGTAAAAACAATAATGCACATCTTATGTATCATATCTTAATCTCCAAAATGCATACTAGAAAAAGTGGTGAAAAAACAGCCGCAGGAAACACTTCCTATTTCTAACCAGTCCTTTTTCTGCCCTTTAGCATGAAAAAGTATACTATTGATGTAAATTTGCCTCAGCAAGACTGAAGGATTTTTAATTGCAGTTTACACTTTCCAAATATAATCTAAAATATCAGTTACATGGATAAATACTTCTTCATATAAACTAAAGGCATAATTTATTCTTTCAGTCTTGTATCCCCTAACTCATGTAGCATGAGAATTTGAAAATTAGAGCATTAAATAAAATCCTGACTCCACAAATGTCAAGGGCAAAATTCCCACTCACTTCAACAGGACTGAAGCTCAATCCTCCTGGTTTTTCATATCTGTGCTCCTCTTCACTTAGTTCCTAACGCAAGCAAATTTCACAGGTGCAGTGATAAAGTGATAAATTTAGGTCTCAGGTACCCATATGCCTTTTGTAGTGCCAGACACTAAAGTTATCAGAATTAGGATCTCTGAATTTATCTTATCAGAAATATTTCTGGTATCCTAAATCAGTGGACAACTTGACTTTTAATACAACAGCAAAAAAACCCCCAAAAAAAGCCATCCTAGATAAGACCAAAGGTCCATTAAAAACAGTGCCCCATATCAAGCTTTGTATCATATCTCCATCAGTGCTCAAAAGTAAATGCTTCAAAAATTATAAAGATGTTAAAAATTATCAAGAACAAGGTAGACTGTGGTGATACTTGGTATTCAGTCACCGCCAGCTCGGGTACCTTATGGCCTGCATATATTCTGTGTGTTCATAAACAGTCCAAAATTTTCTGTTCAATCGGCTTAAACGTTAGCACCCTCAGCATCCTCCATCAGAAACGTCTGCAGTTTAACTACAAATCACATGAACACTTCCTGCTATTGTTTGTTTTGAACCTTTCTCCTTCTCACTACCTGGTTGCTCTTTAGCCCAATACTCAGTATCAATTCTGAAGTCTTCTGGCTATAAATCCAGAGGTGATGTGTGATCACATGAGTGGCAGAGGCATCCCCAGCATGCAGGATTTCTAGTGGTAAGGAACCCCTGAGATAGGAGATTCCAGTGAGGGACCACAAAAGCACAAGGAAGCTCCTGCCTTTGAAAATATTGATTCCACCACTGAATTTCCACAAACTTCAATTGAATAATTTTTATAAGCATATATTTTTGAGAGACGTTTTAAGGGACTGTCTCACCACTAATTTCAGTATCACCTGAAAACATTTACTATCCCAAAGAAGTTATATGAATGAGCATGATGCTCTAAAAATTGATAAATCTTTTAAGAAAATTTCTAACTTCACAAAAGAAATTCAGCTGTAATCACTGAGGTATTTGGTGTATTTCTCACAATCAGCAATGAACTTAGGTATTGCAGGTTGTTTATGCAAAGATGCTACTCTTCCCTGAAAGCTTCTACCATTTTCTAGACACATTTCATCTGCAGGTTGTGATGATATTATCAGAGGTTGGCATTGTCAGGACTACTCACCACATACAAGTTTTTTTAGGTGTAGCAGCCAGAAGACGATATGACTTTTTAATGAAAGCTGTTTAAATCAACAGGTTCTGGTGTTTTCTGCTTGCCACCATTTTTCCCTTGCCACAAGCTGAAAAAAGGAATAGTCTTCAACTTGCTGGAGTATTTTCTTGCTTCATGCTACTTTATATTTCCCAATAAACACACATTTTGTGCTATTTAAAGTGACTTTACACCATAGGTGAAAATCCAAATGCATCCAGTAAATACAAAGCACAGAAAAGGAATAAAAAATGTAATATTATTTTGAGCTTGGACTTCATCGCAACTATTTCAAGCAGCTCCACAACTCAGAGAAAGTGCATTATTGTCTTTAAAAGCACAGAAGGAATCTACACCATCTAGTTTCAGTCACTTGGCTGAGTTGCCTAAATGAGGAAAGCTGTGACTCCCACTGCAGTGAGCAGGGAGTCCCAAAGGTGAGTTGGAGCTCCTAAAATCTGAATCACTCTCTAGAGAAGCTCCTTCTTAAATACCCAGAGAGACTGAAACATTTGAGAGCTGGAAGAGATAGTTTAGTGAAGAGGCTTAGGCTAAGCATCAGGATCATCAGCAATAGCTTATGCTTTCTTCAGATTGCCTGCCAACAGTAATATTGTAAGTTTGATCCTCTTCAAACTAGATGCAATTTGCTAGCAGCAGTGATGCCCATCTTTTGTACTGTGTCCAGTAAAAATGCAATATTTGCAGCTAGTATAATCATATAGCTTTCCAGTGCAACTTGCAATCAGGAAAAACAAAGTGGTGGAGGAGCATCTGGTCTGGATATTTGCAAAGGTAAACAATGGGAAAGAAGCTCTAGTAGGAAAAGAGAACATGAAGGCCCTAAAGATTCTCACAAATACACTTATCCCTGTGTATTTTCTTCACACACTAACTTGCAGTCCCTGGTACCATGAAGACCAAAAGCAGCTCTGCCTCCAGGTATAGTTTCATTTTCTAAATGAAAATTTTCTCCTTGTTTGGGGGCAGGTGGAGGGGGAGGGTTTAAAAAAAAAATAGAGTTTCAACAGCAAAACATTTTTAATCCTCTAAAGCCAGTCTTTTCTAAACAGTGCTGCTTGATCAGATTTCATTTGTCTTTATATTTTTGTTTTATTTCTTTGGTCTTGTTCAGCATACTAGTTAAGTATGATTCTCCAGCGTAATGTGATTCTTTGTATTACAGCAAGCAGCTGTTGAAAGCAAGTCAACCAAAATCAGGACCAATAAAACTTATACCATTACTCAGCAAAATAAAACTTGAGGTAGCAGTGTTAAAAACAGGTTGCAAAAGAATTAACACTACACAGTTTTGTCATACACATGTGGTAAAGACAGGCTCCTGCTTCCAACAGTATTCATGGGAATATACCGTAATTAAAGTGATACTGAAAGATTTCCCTTCTATCTTGCCAGAGAGATTTCTGATCCTCTTGGTACTTGCACCATGTTTCCTTTGTTCATGGTTTTGCCTTTATTCCTTCCAGCTAGCCCTCTCGAAAAGTCATCACACAGTGGAACATCAGTAACGAGCTAGCCATTGCAACCCATTTGATTCCCCAGTACGTATCATTCTTACTGATGTTTTGGGCTGTAGCCAGTTGTGTTGATTTTGACTGGTGCAGAGTTAATTTTCTTCACAGTAGTTGGTATGTGGCTGTGTTCGTATTTGTGCTGGTAATGCAGATGTTTTAATCACTGCTGAGGAGTGCTGACACAGCCTTTTCTGCTCCACATGCTGCCATGCTGGCAAAGGGACTGGGGATGCATGGGAAGTTGACAAAAGACACAGCCAGGACAGCTGATTCCAGCTGACCAAACGGGTAATCCATACCATAGACATCATACTCAGTATATGTGACAGGGAAGAAGGAAAAAGCAGGGGACATCTGGCGTTATGACATTTGTCTTCCCAACTAACCATTACGTGTGATGGAGCCCTGCTTTCCTGGGAATAGCTGAACACTTATCTCCCCATCAGAAGTGGTAAATTAATTCCTTGTTTTGCTTCGCTTGTGTGCATAGCTTTTTCTTTACCTATTAAACTTCGACTCAACCCAGGTGTTTTCTTATTTTCTTCCAATTCTGTCACTCATGCCACTGGTGGAGGAATGAGTGAGCAGCTGCATGCTGGGGCTAAACCACAACAGCAGTTAAATATAGAAAAATAACTTGCTTTCCAATTCACACATTATACCACTATTCTGTTTCCTCTCACTTAACCCTGAAGTTTTTCTTCTTCTGTCCTCCCTATTCTACAAATGTAATTTTAAATGTATTCTATTTTACTAAAGGAATTCACCGACATGTTTTTTCTATGATGTAAAAATCTTGAGTGCACGATTCAACAGACAGAGTTAGAAAGCAGATCATTTGATGGTGCAAATCAGTGCAAGTTCACCAGATTCAGAAAAGTTGCCTTAGCTCTTAGAATCAAGATCTGCTCCTTTGCCTCCACCCTGGAGGAAAAACTGAACTTTCATGCTTGAACAGCTTCTTAGCCAATGTCCTGAATGCCAGCCTACTCATGTCAGTATATGGCTTTTAATATACTGTTGTTCCACACAGTAAATTAATTACATATCCTTCCTCCCAAAGGAGTTGAGAGCACTGCTTTTCTCTATTTTCATACACCCTGAGTGTATACTTGTATACCTGAACAGCAGATGTTACTTCTGCCTAGATTTTTACACTTGATGCATTCAAAAACACAATTTGAATAAATGTGTTTGAATTGCCATGAAAGCCACGCTCGTCAAGTTATCTAAAAAAATTAAGAAGCATCCAGCCTAATTCTCTACAGGTGCTCCAAGCCATTCTCTCCCTAAGGCAACTGCTCCTTCTTCAATCATACAAACACAAGTAAGTAAAATGAGATACAACTACAACTTTCAAAAGGTATTAAAAATTAGACTGGCTGCTACAGCTATCCAGTTCCTAGATCTAAGGATTTTGACCAGAATAAAGCACTCTTCATGCTACATGAATGCAGCCTATATACTATTTGCAGAACTATCTGTTTTCTGTGTTGATACAGATCTACTTCATGAAATGGAAATTAAGCCTCAGAACGGTGATTTAAAATATACACATAGCACAAACCCACACACCACAACAACATACACACAAACAACTTTTTATAGCATGTGCAGTACAATGGTCATTGTTCTACACAATCTCTTGAGAGAAGGTCAGGCAAAGCTGCCTTGTTCACAGAGGAATTAGATCAACAAATACTACTCTGAAAGGAAAGAGAGGAGAAGAAGAGGTTTGCACGCTATCTGCTTCAGGTATATAATAGTAAGTGCTGAATTTAAAGGCAGTCACTCTGGGTTCCCTCTAGCGGTATAGTGGCCATGCTACAGGAAATGAGCAACAGGTATCAGACCTACCATCAACATGCATATAGCAGATTTACTTCCATTTCAATTTTAACTAATTTTATTTCTCTGATCAAACTACCAAATCATTGAAAACAAGGTTCCCATAGTGAATGCTTGAATCATTGGCATACTACAGAAGTGAAAAGGCTTCCCTTGAATTATATACAGTGTAAGCTAATATCTCACTGCTACTAAAAAGTCAGAGATTCAACAAGCATATTTTTCATAAAGAGAATTCCATTGTTGTCAAAACCCGTAATGAGATTTCCATTTATCTTATTCTTTTAATCTGGTTGTTAAAAGTTATTTGAAAAGCGTGTGCATCAAGAACTGCCAGATAGATTTTTGTTTTATATATCTATAAAACCCCACACCTTCCTAAAACATCTGATGCAGCAAAAGTAGTTCAGATATGTTGTATATTATTTTAAGAGATCCTGCACAAAATATAATTCCATTTGGCTGCCACCTACTTCTTGCTAACAGACTGGTCTAAGTCTCTGTATTGCAACTGGCAGCTCTACCCCAGGACTCAGAACTTTGCAGAAAGTTGGAAGCCTAGAAAGCAATTAATTTCATTTAAATAGCAGCCATCTGAAAAGCAGACCTTTAGCCTAAGTTAATCAGGTAGATACTCTCTGTGATCAAGGAAGAAGCATAGGTACCTCCAGAGATGGGATAATACAACACTGGTTTTTTTCCATGACAAAAGGGCCTATCGGACTAATTTATCTGTTTGCCTAAAAATTGAGTCTGTGGCTATACAGGAGCTGAATCCTGCCCTTCATTGTTAAGTACCAGAACAGATCAGAGTAATTTTTTTCACTTGCAGATTGGAAATAGTAAGCACTGTTCCACTGGCTCTTCAGAATTGCTACATCAGTGACCAGGTAGGGGTTTGGAGTTGTCTGTACCCATACAGCAAGGACTCCTCCATGCCACCTTGCCTTCCCAAAATCTGGCAATGTCAAGTGGACAGCTGATCCCCATAAACCTACTTTGGATGGGCATCATGTTCTCAGCCTACTCAGAAGGGCCAGGAGCAGAAGAGGCATTGTCTGAAAACCACCTAAATAACCAAATACTTTCAGCCATGCAAATTTTTTCTCTGAGTTACGTCATACCAATGGCAGAAAAAACAGAAGAGATCCTTTTCACAGGATCATGCAGCTACCAAGGCATGGTAAAACAGAACTACCTAGCTATGAAACTGCTACTATGATATGCTATGTGTAACTAAACTATCAGATAACCTTGTCCTGATAACCTGAATGAATTCAGGAGCGACAAGGGAATACAGAAGAATGCAGAAGAATGGATGGGCAGAGAAATAAACATCTTGGACTGCAGAGGGAGCAGTGTGTCAGGAGAACTGTTTTTCTGTTTTTTTTTATTGTACCTACACACTAACACACAGAGGTATTGCTAGAGTTGGGGGAAGGCGAGCAAGGAAGTAGGTGGATTAAAAAAAATTGATTTAGTTTCATTCTGTTCATGGACATAATAAGACAGTCTGGTTTCTTCATGCAACTCCAACATAATTAATTATTTACTAAAGTGTTTTAGCCTTACCACTTTTCTTCTCACCAGATGTCCTGGTTTTGGCAAGGACTTAATAATTAATTTTTCCCATTAGCCATGAGGGCAGCAGAGTCTGGAAGCATGTGGACATGTCTAAGTTGTTATTCTATACCACCTCACATCATCATCGGTGGGGAGAAGTAAGGAACTCTTGCTCCCAAAGAAAAGGTGAGTGTAGTTTGATGTCAGGGGAGGTCAGGGCAAGTGGAGGGTCTGTCCAACATTGTTTTTCATTGCCCCAGCCTTGGTGAGCATTCTTCATGTAAATCAGACTCTCTCTTTGTACAGTTTTGTAATTGTTGCTGCTACTGTTTGTTTCCTTTTATCATTGGTATTTCCAATAACGTGTTCTTATCTCAACTTGGAACTTGGAATCTTTTTTTTGTGTGTGTGTGCTTCCAACTGGAAGAAGGGGGTAACCAGGTACTAGTATGGTTTTTGTTAGAGCACTGAATTGAAGAATACAAGTCTTAAACCATGACAGCCTCATTTGCTGTGCAATATGGGGCACAAAGGATTATGATATCAACAGATCTGCCCAGAGCAGGTTGGAAACAAATTTGATCTAAGCATTTGTGTATTAGGTGCAGAGCCACTGGTGATAAGGTCTGTTCATGTGGGTGTGGTACCTAATCCTGTATATATTCTTGTCTGTGCTCCTCATGATGGTTTTTTTCAGAGTAGAGAGAAGGATCGGAATTACTTTGTTGCTGTAGTATGTGATATCAGCTTAGGACATGATACCACCAAAGGCAATGATCATCATTTGGGATGTGTATTCAGTGTTGCTCTACTGTCCTGGCCTTGGCTGCCACCTCTGGAAATTCAGTAATAATCATACCCAGTCTGAGGGGAAAGAGAAGAATTATTTTCCAAGTCTTCATTCCCTCTTCCTCCTTCAGGACTGCTACAACAGCTTTTGAGAATTTTGAATTCCCTTTGGATGTTCAGGAAAACATGTTCTTGTTTCGAAGTCTGACAGGTCTCCTCAGTGCAGTCCACACCATATCAAGATGGATATTTCTAGGAAGGTCATTTTAAGATCTACCCTGAGGGTGAATTGTCAAAGACTGGCATAGAAGGTGGAGAAAATGGGCTGGTTTGTGAGGAAATTCTCTGCTCCAGTGGTCTGGAAGTTCACCCTTGAACAACTACAGGATCCTCTTAAAGTGACAAGGAGAATGATATGGCTGCTCCAGAGACAAGTGATTTATTGCAGTGTGGTGGTGCCCTGGTTGCTATTTATCACACTGCTCAGTACTAGACAGCACCCTCAGTGGGAGAAGGCAAAAGCAAACCAATACACACTCCGGCCACTCAAACTACAGAGGAACCTGAGGAACTACCTGTGCCGATGGCAATCACTCCTACACAGAAGAAGAAATCCAAGATAAATCAGTTCACAGAGTGAGGGATGAAGAGGAAGTAGGGCCCTGTCTTGGGGATAGGTTTTATCCCATATCCATTTTTTGGTTTTGTTTTGTGTCTTTAATGGTCACTGCCTCCCCCAGCCCCCAGCACTGGGAGTATTGTGATAGGTGAGAGGCAACCTGGCATCCTGCAAGGACTGGGGGCCAGAGGCTGCTGCTTCCTTCTGGTGGGAGGGAACAACTCAGCAGCCACACAGCATGGATGTCTGACTGGAGGTACTGTTGCCTTGTGATCTTTTTTGGTGTCTTTTTTTTTCCCCTTTTCCTTCAGCACTGTGCCTAGGGCTTGCTGTCTTCCTTCTCTGGTCCTCTGCTTACCTGGGGGCCCAGACCCAGGGTGTGCTGTACTAGGAGCCAGGAGGCCTACCCGTCAGGATGCTCCCTCTGTGCAGCGGCCTGACCCCAGGACCAGCCTTTACTGGTGAGCTATGCAAGGGAGAGATACCCTGCTCAGCCCTGCTTTTTCTGTCACTGCTTCTGGGCTTTTTACTATGCTTTAACCCACCCACCCAGACACCCCTGGCTTCTGGCAGGGCTCTGGACACTTTGCTACACTTTGTTTGCCACCCCAGGTGTGCCTGCCTCTGCTGTTCCAGCCTGTTGCTCCTAGGTTTCCTGCTGCAGTCCATTCAGCTTCCTGAGTGGCACTGAGACCGGCTGCCACCCATGAGTTCGCAAAGGAAACCCCTGGTTTCTCTCCCCCTGGCTCAGCTGCCATCAACCAGTGGAGAGGCTGCTGAACTCAGGCTACAGCGCCCCCTGCAGCCGCAAGGGAATCATTGTACCTCTGCCCTGCCTGGCCGGGAGCCAACAGCGCTCCTGCTGGCTGTAACTACACCAAAGGGGAAAGTGCTCGATGGCCAACAGAAGGCTATTCCTGGGTTTCTGGTTTTGATTGTTGATATTGCCATTGCTGTTATTTGTTTGTCTTGTTATACATATATATACTAGTAAAGAACTGTTATTCCTTTTCCCATATCCTTGTGTGAAAGATTACTCTGTAATTTCAAAGTTATAATAATTTGGAGGAAAGCAGGTCATGTTTTTTCATTCCAAAGTAGGTACCTCCCTTCTTTGGCAGACACCTGTCCTTTAAACCCAGACAGGCCATCATGACAGGTAGAAAAGGCAGGGCCAGAGATAACCAACTGATCCCTCTCCCTGAGTGAGCTGCGAGATACACAAAAATAGTTCAGGCTGAGCTTCTGGTGACCTAGCTGCTTTGATGCTGGGATATTGCAGCCGATGTTATAAAACATAGTGGTAGTGAAGCCATGCAACTGGGATCCCTGTCCTGTGAATGTGAACATTGGCAAGATTGGGAAGAGGACAGAAACTCAGCCTCTGGAGGCTATTCATGTGAAGTGTGAATAAAAGTTATTCTCTCAAGGATGATCTAGTAGTGCACCCAAGCAGGGGAATACTGTGGAGAAATGTATCCAGTACCTGAGAGAGTTAGCTGTGCTGAAGATAATCTGTAGGGATTCAAATAACAAAGCAGTGCCCTGCAAGTTGACTGTATTTAATCCATGTCATGGAAATTTTTATGAAGCGTGCCATTGCTGTATGTCTACTCATTAGCATTGATGTCAATGAAAGAAGGAGAACAAACATTGGTTCAGGTGATTACGCAACTTGGACAATATGAAGACCATTTTTTTCCTCCCTATCTACCTGCACCTCACTGTAAAGGACTGCAGAGAGATTTGAAATACTCAAGCAAACTAGAGAGGAAACATCCTGCATCCTGTCAGTGTGGACCAGAGTCTCTGTTACTAGGAGTAAGCATAACCACAGGGAGGACAGGAGGAAAGTGGGAGTGGAAAAACCCACCACTGCTCCAGTAGCATGGGTACATGAGTTGAGAAGAAGAACAACCACCACAGGAAATTCTTCAAAGAAAAATGCCACTCCAGTTTCCAGTAGGCAAATCCTCAGACCAAATAGAAAGCCCAATTTTAGTTCTAATGCTCTGGAAGAGACTTTCCAGTCATATTTACAAGAAGTGAACAATGAGTACCATGACCAGAACTAGAAGGCCCCTGCCTCCAGCAAAGTGGAGGAAAGAGACAATTGAATCTATTGCACTGTATGGATCTCATGGCCTGGAACATCAGACCAACAAGAGTGTAAGGCTTTAGTTGACACCTGCAGACAATGTACCCAGATGCAATCAAGATCTGTAGGGGCATAATCTGCCACTATTTCTGTAGTGACAGGGGAATCAGCACAGCTGACTGTACTGGAAGTTTTGGACATGTCTAAGTTGTTATTCTATACCACCTCACATCATCATTGGTGGGGAGAGGTATCTTGCTCCAAAGAAGGTGGGCATGGTTTGAGGTCAGGGGAAAGCATGGCAGGTGGAGGGTCTGTCCAACATTGTTTTTCATTGCCCCAGAAATTTTTCATGTAAATCACCCTCTCTCTTTGTACACTTTTGTAATTGTTGCTGCTACTGTTTGTTTCCTTATCTCACTGCTGTTTCCAGAAACTTGTTCTTATCTCAATCCATAATCTTTGTCTTTTGTGCTTTCAACTGGAAGTCCCATGTGGTTGGCTGCTCCCCATTACAGTGCAGACCACCAGCTGACATTTCAAATGTTCATGTGGGCAAGGCTCAAGGGGGTATGGGTGCTGTGCACCCACCTTGGCAGAGCTTTCCATGTTCTCCAACCACTTCACCCCTGGTTGTTTTGAGCCTGGCAAATGCTTCTCCAGTTTTCTACAAAAGTAAAATCCTGAAAGTTAGGGGAATATAGTCTGGTATTCTTGTATCTGCACTTTAAATGTAGCCGGCCAAAACTTTGCAGTGATTCAAGAAAAACATCCTTATTAAAGAGACACCCTGATCTCTCTGATTATTTTTATATTAAATAATTACTCTGTGAAATTCTGCTCAAAACAGAAATCTCCTAGAAAGAACAATATATATCCATCAACTATTCATAAATAAAATAGAATGCCATCTTTAGTGCTTACCAAGTCAAGGCTCCTAAAAAATTTATTTCTAGTACAATGGATCTTTGAAATACTTTGAAACAAGCAGTAAATTAATTTCTTTCAAGTTTATTCCCAACATCCTCCAGTTGGGCTTCATGGACTCCCTGGTGTATGAGGTGATGTGAGGAGAGACATTCTGTGGGATGCAGCTTCCAGTGACGAGTGCCTCCCAGAACCATAATTTTATGTTCTGGGCCCTGCTAAGCAAAGTGGCCCTGGGACAGTCATTCCTTCTTTACAGCTCCAGGCAACAGCTGCAGTTGGTCACAGATCCTCCTTCTTTTTGATGCATGAGAAAACAGGAAGGAGCAAAGAAATGCTGAGGTGCTGGGCCGCAGGTACAGGAGGAGTAGTCCTTCCTTGCAAGGAACATGATGCAAGAAATTTGACAGATTTGTAGTTTATCACATCAGAATTGAGGGGTTTTTTGAGGTTTTTTTTGTTAGTTGGTTGGTTTTTTGCAATAGTACACAATAACCCTTGACACTACAGCTCAGTGAATGTGCTTCATGAAACGTAGAAATTGTATCTGTTCACCTGTATGTCACAAAGCTACGTGACTAATGGTGAAGTAATTTTCTTTATAGTTTAAACAGTAGTTAATAATCCTCAGGGCTTACTGCATTTTCTTCATTAATTTTACTGCAAGTCTTTTAACCAGGTCTATGCAGTTGAAAAATCATCGTTCCCTCTCTTGTCACCCAGCAATTCTTCAGGAAAAAGAAGCACATGGTAAAGTCAGCTGATGAAGTTATTTATCTAACAAGTGTCACAATATCTTTGCCTTAGTTTCACCAAAGTTACAGAACCAGGAGAACACTCATGGACTTCTGAATTTCAGGGGTGTTGTCCATTATGCAAAAAGCATCAGGCACACATTATTTACCACAGACTGATAGCAGTGTTATAGATGAGTAATGTAATAGTTGACTTTCACAATTAAGAGATAGATATATAGTAATGTTATTGCTATATGCCCTCCCCTTAGACCTTGTTATAAATAATCAATTGAGGAGTCAAGTTATCAAAAATGCGAAAAGATTTTATTTATCTTTTCCTGCAACCAAAATACAGTCCTCAAAACCACCACAGCCAAAGAGACAGCGTCGAGCCCGAGTTCAACACTGGGTGAACATAAATCCAACCTCTATCACATTGGACCCTTCCCTGTTCATGAGAGCCACTTCTAGTGGGGATGTTTTATACAGTTTATTATGCCCGAAGCAGAGGAGTCCCAGTTTCTTTTGTAACTCTGCATATTCAAAGCTGGTTCTTTCACTGTGCAGATCTGGAAAATCGCTGTTTCCTGGTCTATAGCCAGTGTTAGAGTCCAGGGAAGTTGCATATTCGGATGTATCTTTCTGGCGACTTCAGCTATCTTGATTGATGTTATCGACAGAGTGATGATCACTCTTAGGCAGATGGATGACTCGGGATAGCGGTGATCATTGCGCTGGGCATGTCTATTCATAAGCTAAATGCCAATTGTTCTCCTGCCACCTCCAGGAATCTCGGAGTTTGAGTAGACAGTAGACGTCTGCCTTTTGGGCTGCTTGTGGTCAGACACTCGTTTGGATTTCACAATCTATATAAAATACATTCTCTCTATAGGATTAATTATTTCACAACATATATTACAGACCTCTTTTCTCTCCTCCTTGTAATAGCCTTAGTAGTGACGACATTTGGGGAAGGCCGACTTATTACCAGGAGGCACAGCATAACAACACCTGACCTCCAATCAAGATATAAGAAAGTAATCTTCACCAATAAACAACAGAGAAAGAGTTTGTGAAAAACGTGTATTATATGATTGGCTTTTTGCAGATATTAAAATTAATATTATGTGTGTTATGTTAGAAAGTTATGCTGAATTAACTCTCTTAAGTAGTGTGATAAATATAGTTTTAGGTTATCACATAATGTTAAAATAGAAACTGTACAATGTGAGATATTTTTTAACTAGCTACAAGATAAGCAAGAAATTCTTCACACAGAGATAACAGCAACAAGCCCCCAAAAAGAAATATTGCCTCGTTATTGGAAAAGACAAACTTTCTTCCACCTCCTTTTCATCTTGAGGTGCCAACAGGAGTAAGGTGGAGAAGTTGACAATAACCAGAGAATACCCTTTGTTTGAAAAGAATTTATGCATCATGTATGAGATATATGAATATGCAACAGGCTATTGCTTTTAAGGGTTAATCCTTTGTTAAGTGTGTGCTTTTGGGGCTTAATTGCCCTAGGAAAGCATCCAAACATTTGTAATTCTTTGCTTTTATTGTCCTTTATTGTCCTAACTCTGATTGTTCCAGTTCTTATTGTTCTAATTTGTACTACTATTTTTATAACCATTTTATTACTATTAAACTTTTAAGGTTTTAAAACAAGTGATTGGCATTCTTCATAAGTTGACTGACAAAATTTTGGGAAGGGCCAAGGGTATAAAAGGCCGAGCATCCATTTTACATAGAAGCACATGGCTGGTAGTCACAGGGGCTGCCAGCACTGAAATCTTTTTCCTTATTCAGTCCTTTGCTGTAATTTTTGTTAAGGTTAATAAACTTCTGAAATTTTAAAAGTGAGCAGTTGTTTCTCACAGCAGTATGAATATTTATTACTAATGCCCTGTCAGGCAGCACCTTGCACCCTTGTCTCCTGAAGCTCTCCCTGATTGCAAGGTCAGCTTGTTCAGCTCTGAATTCTCCAGAACAGAGAATATTGAATGATTGCTGCTTCAATGACGAGTCAAAATTTAAGACCAGTAGGACTGTCATACATTGTTTTAGGATCAGAATCAGCAATTTCCAGCACAACAGTGTTTGTCTGCTGCAAAAGGCTGTGTTTGTTACCTCAGGTACAACACCTCCAGGCAGAATTCAACACCCAAAGTGTTTCTTAGAACATTGGACATGTAGATGTCTGACATGGACCAGATTAAAAATAAGATTATACTGGGAGCACTACAGGACAGCACAAAAGTGTGAAACTAAAGGAAAGGTAAAGAATGACCCTTTGATCAATTTTATGCAGGTGCCTACACTAAGGTGGGCCACCCATATGAAATTATCACAGCACCGGAGAAAGGCCACCATCTCCAGTACAAGGTAGGAGCTAGAGGTCAAGCTTTGAAATGGTATTGTGGTAGACGAGCTATGTGGGCTGCTCTGAGACATGGACTTTCCACTAGTGGTGGAAAAGATGGGCAAAATATGGTTTGAAAAATGTTGATGACTGAAAAAGCACAAACTGCTTGGGGTGCTATTGTGGGTTTGGGTTTTTCAGGGAGTTTTCCCCCATCTGCTAACAGAAAAGAAGAGGGGGAGGGGTTGTTCAGGAGATGAATAAGGGGTAATTAAGAAACAAAAGAAATGGCACAGCACTCTCACATACCAGTGTAATTGCTCCACCAGGGGAACAAGAGTTTGGGAGTTTTGGCTGGGGAGTCAGCTCTGAGAATGGGTGGATATTTTTTCCTCCAGAATTTCAGTATAATGCAAGGAGAGGTGTTGGGATTAACCAAGACTTAGCTGGTGAGTGGGGGGTGGGTCATGGCCCTCCCTTTTTTGGCTTGGTGGTGGAGGAGAATTGTCATGTTACAGAGGGCGTTTGGCTGCTCCACAGACATTGCTATAGTTTAGCTCACCACCCTACTCAGTTTAGCTCACCACCAAGGTTTGCAAGAAAATATGTGGACAGCTATTGACTAGGTGAAGGGGATATTAAATGGTAGCAGCAGGAACCAGCAGCATGGCCACTGCGCAGTGCTTCATGAGACTATCTTGATGCTGTGCAACATGAAAAACGCGTAAGATAGATCTATGGTGCAAGACATACAACTACAGACAGATGGAAGCTAGGAAAGCTTGGAAAACACTAGGTAAACATTACATGCTGTTTTCCGTTACATAATACGTAACTGTGGAAGAGCCTACATTGATCCACGTCTGAGATTTATCAGTCAAGTCTACTGCACCCTAGGCCATTGAAATGAACTATGCTTTAGCTGTTGTAAAGCAGCTGAGGATTTGGAGGAAATTGCTGAAGAACTGGTTCAGTTTTCTGTTTAGATGAACTGTGAAGTTAGTTCTATGAAAAACAAAGCAAAAACCCAGCCCAAAAACACCCATGAGAAAATCTCCAAAATCAAGAACTTTAAACATAAAGATTATATAGATGCATTGGTCATCTTGTCCCTTTTTTCTTTTTCACTACTACAGTAATTATTGTAGTTGCTGTAGTTTAAGTCCCCGTCTCAGCTTTAGTACCCTCAAATGCAGTTTGGGTTCCTGCCTCAACTACAGTCCTCTAAGAGTACTGCATTGTGGCCCAGTAGGCACTGTGGCCAGGCCTCAGTACAGAGTGAGAAGCTGCTGGTTTTGATTGCAGTTGGCAAGGCACCTTTCTATCAGAGGAGGCATCTGTTTGCCAGGGTTGATCACCTGTTCAGGTGTAAAGTCACAGATAAAAGAAAGGCCTTCCACTTTTTGTCCAATATTTAAACAGTTTTGGATTACTTAATAGTTTAGCATAATAGTGGTAAATTTAATCTTAGAGAATAAAAAAAGAGAAAGTATTCTCCATTTACACATAATCCAAGAAGGAGAGACAAAAGAAATATATATTTAAAAGTCTCTCAAATGATATAGAGGTTCAGCAACATCCTTCTAATGAAAAAGAATTTCTAATCAAATAGAAAAATAATCTAACCATTGAAGAAGTAGTAAGATAAAGACTTATTTTAAGTTAGTAAACAAACAGTAAAACTCCATAAATGTTTATATCTATTCTCCATAGGTGACACATTTATTCCATTTGTATTCATCAACATACAATCATCAAGCCAGATTTTGCCTGTTTGAGAAGAACAGATTACAGCAAACCATATCTAGCCATATTTAACCATAATTTTACAAAACATGTTGTCCTTAGATGCCCTGAGAGAGTTCAGTACTCTATTCAAACATCTCATTGCTATTGTTGCTTTGGATACAAGAACTGCTTTGAATCAATTTATTAATTAAGTATTTGAACTTGGAAGACTCTTCACATTATGGCTTCAATCCAGCAAAGCACATAATGCACCTGCGCTCTTTAAGCACTAACATGGTTTCAATAAAGTATAACAATTTATGACTTTAGAGTTCAATTGCATGCCTATGTCTTGCTGGGTTACAGCCAGAGCATTCAATACCTTGCAAGACAGACTCCAAGCAAGAATTTTTATTATGAAGGTAAGTAGGACAAATGTGATACTTTTTTTACTAAGTTTTTGTAACAGAAAAGAAGCATAAAATGCTTGCTTCTTAATTTGCAAAATATTTTTACCTGATTAAAAACTTTAATACATGACAGTTCATCTAGTGCATAAAGTCAGCTTTATAGGGTCCAACATCATATGATGTAAATAAACTAAGTTAACCATATATGTTATTGTCCCATGATCCACATAAAACACACAGCATTAACAGGAGCACAGACTGGTTGGGCTCTGCAGAGTAAATTTGCTGTCTTCAGATTCACAGTATGATAAAGGACTACTGAGTTTACCAACAAATTTTATAAATTAAAAGATTAATTTTAAATTATCTGCAGATTTTAATGTGAAACCTTTCTCCAATACCCTTGTCTTCAGATCGACCCTTACCCCTTACAGCTGAAGCTGGTCCATTGTTATGAACGTAGGAGATCAAAGGTAATTATAGGGTTTTTTTGCTAAACAGAATTACAGTGTAACCATGGCAACAGGGGAAGGAAAAAAACCTCACAGTAGTAGATAACTATAACTAGAAGCTCTTAGATCACTCTGCAGAGGAGCAACCAGGCTGGGTTCTACATTGCTCACACTCCCCATTTCTTGGAACCCAGGGCTGATGTTGCCTTCCCTTCCCAGAAGACATAGCCTCACTCTGCCCAGGGGCTTTCACTGGTACAAAAGATAATGAGTAACCAGCTGGAGGAGTTTGGGGCACTACTGGGAATGAAGCTCAGATATGTGACCTGCTGAATTTTCCACTGTGAACAGTCAATCCACCCTTCACAGGCAACAGGTCTTGCTTCCCCACCTAAGGTAGAGCATTAGAATATAAAGATGTAGTATTCAGGCCCCTGGGTTTTCTCCTCAGTTGAGCTGGACACACATTCTAAAAGCAGAGTCAGTGGAAAAAGGAATTAGGATTTCATAACATTTGTCACACCAACATAGCAAATTACCCTACCATTCTCCATCCTCACGGCCAAATGAAGAATATCCACTGCCCAGCTTCTTTTCTTCCTCACTCCTTTAAATAATGACTGAATTGGCCAGACAAGCTTTTTGAGTCCAATTACACTCTGCCTTGAACCATGTAATTGACTTTCTGAAAGAGATACTGTTCTGGTTGAAAGCATTCCAAATGAAGAGGCACAAGTGAAAGTGCTCTGTAGCCCTCACGAGAGTGAAAAGTCAAGCCTGGGTAGCAGACATTTAGAAAGTTTATTCTGACATCTAGCCTTTACTAAAACAACAGAGATAGCAATGCTTTCCTAGTGGGGAGGGATGCTATGTGTTTTTGGAATACAGTCCAAGATCCCAGCAGGTAATATAAATTTTTTTAAAAGGTATTTATAGACAAAGAAAATAATTTTTCATTTGTCTCTTAATTTCTGCCAAAACAGATTTCAAACAGAGTTCCCTCACTCTATCCTTGCATTTTTTTAAGTTCAGTGTCCTCTGGAGAGCATAGAAAATCCTGACATATGGGAAAAATCAAGAACATAATAGGAAGTGTCCAACTTGTCCCCCTCTCTCTATCTTTCCTACAACTAAATAAAACCAGGAGAATAATACCTGCCGACCAATTAAACTCAATAGGCTGAAGCTACTCGCAAGGGACCAGTCATAGTTTAAGCAAACAAATCTTGTTTAATACTCTGGAGGACCATTAGCAGAAGGCTGCATTCAAGTTTTACCATTCTCTTTTCAGCTGTTTAATTGCCACACACTGAAATATGTTTGCCAGTTCTAAGAAAGGAATTCAGACAGATCAAATTGGAGTTTACTAATTAACTTACAGATGGGGGGTTATAGGGGTTTACAAAATTGTTGTCTGAAGCCAGATAAGGCTTTGCTCAGTCTCACAGAGGATAGGGCCTGTATGAGGATAGGTCAGCTCTGCTGACCCCTTACTCTTCCTCAGGACCACTTGGAGTTCATTCAGGAAGCCTGAATTATTCCTGGGATGTGTCCAAAGACCTTTTAAATGCTCAGCCTCACACACTCAAAATAACTTCATCTGATTTCTCTGCTCACACATTGGCCATAACTCTCTTCCTTAGACTCTTCCCAGTGTGTAGCCAGTTCTCACATCTCAGAGATGGGGAGGCTTATGCCCTAATAGCACGCAGACCCAGACCCAGCTCATGGCCGCTGATCTGCCATGTGCCAGCG
Source organism: Camarhynchus parvulus (assembly GCF_901933205.1). Classification (NCBI taxonomy): domain Eukaryota; kingdom Metazoa; phylum Chordata; class Aves; order Passeriformes; family Thraupidae; genus Camarhynchus; species Camarhynchus parvulus. The sequence goes on from NC_044572.1 coordinate 56,850,919, forward strand.
TTGCTACCTTCACTGGCTTCACCCCCAAGAACCGGCCAAACCACATGCTGTCTGTTAAGCAGGCACAATTCTCTCTAGACCACCAGGAGCCTACCCACAAGCTTCTTGTACACTGCTATTCCAAAAAAGGTACATAACAAGGAAAAAGGATGAAGGACATAAGATACAGACAAGGCTGCATAGACATAATCTAAGATATCGACAAGGCTGCATTTCTCTTTTATGCAAGAGAAAAAGAGAGAAAAACTGCTAGCAAATAGTACTATTCAGAGCACTAGATGTTCTGCAAGTTCTGATTTCTTCGTTAATGATTAGTGTATTCAAGTAGTAACAGGCTACAATATTTTTGCTTTCTGAGAAAAAATTATATTTAAAGGATCAGAAAGTCTTTCCTGTTTATGTGTACCAATAGGAATAAAAACAGTCGAACATCAGGTGTTAGGGGAAGAATTCATTATTTACTTGGTTTATGAATTCAATTATCATTATTTTCAAAGAGAGGAGATAACTACAGTGAATGAGTGGGGCACGGGAAAGTAAACAGCAAAATGGTAGTTTAAATAATTCCTATGATGTGTTCTATTTAAGTTGCTTGTGAGACAAAGTGACAAACCGGTCAGAGATCTCTACCAGTATCTACCTGGTCTGTGAGCTGCTTCTAAACAAAAACCATGCTGTGAAGATTAGTGTACTGGGAAAAGAAAATAATTGTAATTGACCTGGATTTTATTTAAAAGATTAAAGACCACTATTTCACAAGACTGTCAATAAAGACAGTACAATTGCTGAATTTGCTAAGGGAAAGCCTCAAGAAAATGTAGTTTCAGTAGAATAAAAAATAATGTATTAAAACAGAAGACTACTTTCTGTTTAATGAAAGTCTATATCTATAATTCCTGTGCATTTCAAACAGAAAGCTTGTGTGAAGCTACGTACTTCCCAAATAATAATTTCCTTAATCAAAGAAGAGCCATTGTGTACTAAAAGAAGGCACAGCTTCTACATATACAAGTTAACATGTGGAAAAGACATGGAAGGTTTCAACCATTTTCACCTGCTGCAACCTCCCTTGGTAAATAGTCGTCTCTCCCTGACAGTGAAACCAAAACAAAGGGTTTAAAACTTCAGCCCAGTGTGTTTAAACAGAGAAGTATTACTTAAAAATAGTTCTCAGTAACTACTGTGTGACCAGTACTGATTCTCTACCTGGTAGTTATAAATCCTAAGCAATTGCACAAAAATCAAAATTAATTTCCCCACTGCTTAAAGAGGTGGACATGAATCATGCAATTATGTTTCACCTGCTCAGGAAAGTGTTTGAAGACAGCATATCATAGCAGTGAATAAGCCAAGCCTTTAAGAATAATCCTCTTTAAGGATATATAGTGTAAAGCTCTGCTTCAAATTTTATAAGATCCATAAGACTATATTTATTTTTTAATTTATATTAAGAAAATTAGATGTTTAAGGCAATACAAATACAATGGGTCATATATGGCAGAATGCCATGATGCTACAATGTGAAGCATTCACAACTCCATGCTGGCCTTCTTTAGATGTGAATCACATGATTGTACAGTTTGCATTAATGACCGTATTGCCAAGGAGACCTAAAACTTCTTGGTTATAGACATCTGTAATAACAAAGACTACCAACTTATACAAGACAAAGTAGCTGGGGAGAGAGGAGTAACAGCAAAATATGTGCCAAACATGGGCTTATTGGAAAGAAACACAGCAGAAAGAACATGATGATGTTCATGATGATTCTTAGAGGAAAGGCTAGCAGAAGCTTTGTCAATATAAATGGTACCTAGAAACTAGTTTTATTACCCAATCCATTCCGTAAGCCTTAGGAATAATATTATATTCTCTAAATATATATGTAGTGATATATAGAAGAAATGGGGAAAAAAATGTTAAAGAACACTGACAAAAGAAGGAAGGTTGGCCAGAGGGTAATAACAGGTGAGACCATTTTATTCTGGCACCTTTTGTCTTGAGAGAAATACTTGAATGTGTTGAATTTTGGAAGTGGAACGCAAATTTCGATGGTGGACTCCTGGAAGAAAAAGATTAAGCTCTTTTCCATAGGAAGGAAAGAGCATGGATCCAGTATTTATAGTACAATTAGCAATTCTTGGATGCACAGAATTTTGGAGGTGGAATCCAAATTTCAGTGGTGGTTTAATTGGAAACTCTGCATTCTGACTCTGACTCTCTGAGAGGATTATGTACTTATAGATCTCAGAAAGAAATTGAAGATAAAAGGCTGTGTGCTGCAATTCAATAGATGCAGTTAAGGGTGAAGCCAGCATCATCTTTCTTACCTGGCACTTGCATGAGTTCTGTTCTTGTCAGATACTTGCATTTTGGTTGCTGGTCTCTCCAAGAGTTAAAAAAACATCTTTAGCACATATAACTGGTCATTTTGAGACATAAACTTTAAGGAATTTAGCGATTTTAGAGGAGGTAAGATTTTAGTTAGAGATAAGCTTTATTGGAGTTCATTAAAATAAATGGGTAGGCCTTGATGAATTCAAGAGTTAGTAGTTAACTAATAATTGATTGCTTGTCAACACAATGTTTGGTTAGCTGGGTTTATAATGAAGAGTATAGAAACTGATAAATAGCTTTTAGGAACATAAGACAATTGTAGGCCTCCTCTGTGCTGAAACCAATTGAAGACAGGGAATGGCAGTTCTACCAAGGGTTCATTTGTCATACTTGCATTGAAAAGGTAGAAAGGTCAGAACGAGGAAGACTTCCTTTACTTCCTCATTTTTGGACCCTTCCCCATGAAAGGGATGACCGACCCATTTCAAGGAACAAACTACGCATGCTTAACAGCTTTTGAACTAATTACCATACGAAGCAGAGAATGAGATGTACTGAAGTTATGAATATGCATTTGTATTTTGGGTATTCAATACTTGTATAGATAAAAGGACTCTGGAATCGCCTGTAAATCACAGTGTGTATTTGGGAGCTATCCTGCACACTGCCCGGAATCACAATAAACATACACTTTCTAACTTTAAACTGTTACAGAGTTTTTGTCCGTCACAGCTGGATATCAGTACTAGATCAATATCCATATTGATAATGATCTCAACTAGATGGATTTAATAAACAAAATGTACCCTACTTACTGGCAAACAACTAAATGTAAAGCACCTAAGTCCAGGTCTTTCAAAAATTGTGCCCGCATATGGAGACCTCACTAGCTTTCAATTTCCAAATTTGTATCCGTGAAAAAAAACTAGCATTTATTTTTCCTTAAACCCTCTAGAAGGTAAAAAGCAGCATACTGCACTGCAAATTAAATCTCACCTGAAAGTAGGATCACAAACGTTAAATCTCTCAGTCCCAAATGTCCATCAATTTAAAAAGGGTTTTCTGGAAAGCTTAAAGACAGAAAGACTAGGACATTTTTCTGTGTGAGAAGTGCATCGGATTCTCTTCAAGACTGAATGAGCTTGGTACATCTCTGAGCAGCTCTCATGGAGCACCGCGGGGAAGGGTAGGCCCTGGAGGAAGGGGGCCACAGGGAAGTTGGGGGTTCTGGGGGAAGGCAGTGTAAGTGAAGTTTGCAGAATGGAGCAAATGGACATTTCTGAATGTAAGGGGCAAGGTCAAACAAAGTTTCTCTCCTGGTACATTTATCCATGTGAGATGTAGCCAGAAGCTTTTCGGTGTCAATCATGCCAGCAAGCTTGACAGAGAATGGGATAGTATGACGAGCTGAGAAGGAAAGTGCAGAGCATCAGTGTTTTTCACAGAAGCAGTTTGTCCATCCTGACATTTTTCTGCACCTGAAGGAGGTGCATGTATCGGTCTCTTGAGAACATGACAATAAACTTGGCTGGGACTAGCTAAGTGCATAGTTCCAATGCTCGCACCAAAGATGAAAAGCTGCAAGGAAAAGGCAAGGGGCCAGGTTAGCAAAAGCTTTCTGTCCTCTTGCATCTAGCTTTTCAAAGTGAAAAAGCTATGTGGTTTTGTTGTGGGCTCTGTGACAAGCACAGTGTGGTGCAGAAGGAAAGGAAGAATTGCCTGTACTCCTTGCAGAGGCCATAGGATTAGTTGCGTGGAAGCAGCTGTTGGATGTTTCAAGCTTTTGGGGATCTGCAAATGTGAGAGACCCACTCACCTGGAGCATGAAGGTGCACGTTTCCAGGCTGTGTGATGCAGTACATGGGCCACAAGGTAGGGACTGAGCAAGGAAGAGCATTTTCAGATAACACTGCTGCCAGTCATAGAAGAGACTGGCGCTATGCACTTTCCTTCTCAGCTCTACACACTATGGCCTTCAGGATCTCTTGCACCCTGAATCTAAACTGAAGGGTTTCCAGCCATGGCTCACAGAGAGAAATGTGCCAGGAGGACAGGAGGGAGAGACAGTTTGCAAGAGAGAGTTTGCTGACCTTGCCCTTTTCTAGTAAATTATATATATTCATGCTGTGTTCAAAACTGCACAGTAAATTATTTCAGATACTATGGACAAAATTAATGCAATAGTCACAAAATAAGAATTTTAAAAGTCAAGTAGACAAGAGAAAACTGTTGTGTTTGTATCTGCTGACATTCAGGATCACAGTTGTGTGAAAATGATCTGTGAGCCAGGCGCAAAGATGCACAGCAGGGACAGCACTGTCACATAATAAACACCTCACTTTTCTTTATTAATAGCTCTCAGGAGTAGGAGAATATGCAGTGTTTGCTACAGAGATCACTTTTGAGAGGAGAAATGTTTTAAGAGAAGAAAAATCGCAGGAGTTCCCACTGTAGGTTACCGCCCTAAGCCTCCTCATCCGAGCAGAACTAGGCCAACCTGGAGCTCTTCTAGGAGTCAACCAAGTCTGCAACGTAGTTGTCGCAGCCCATGCTTTTGTAATAATTTTCTTCATAGTCATACCAAAATCAGACGGTTCAGAAACTGACTAGTTCCCCTAATAATTGGAGCCCCAGACATAGCATTCCCACGAATAAACAACATAAGCTTCTGACTACTCCCCCCATCCTACCTTCTCCTCCTATCACCTTCCACAGTCAAAGCAGGTGTATGTTGTATCCTTTTAGTGCAGAAACCGATTCTGACCATTTGAATTACAAGGATGCACAGAACCTATTTCACATCTGCTCACTGAGCCTGAGGAATGGTTTATGGTGAAAAGGAAAGGAGAAGGACCAGGTGAATCACTAAAACCAAAAATCACAGACAAAGATTCTCTAACTAGTTAAAGTTAGAAAGTGATATATTTATTACATTGGCGGGTGGCACGGGGTGCGGGGGAGGCTGTCCCTGAAATGCATGACCACACTGCGCAAGGATTTTTGCTTTCTATTTATTTCCCAAAATAATACATATGCACAACCCTAGCATATCCTATCCCCGCTTTGGATTGAAATGAAGTTATTAGTCCTTCATGCATGTGCAATTCTTCTCTTGAATTGGGTCAGTGGTCTCAGGGACGAAGTCAGGAAGGTCTTCATCAGGTCTCCATGACTCTCTGGCAGGATCCAAGGCCCCCTGCTTTGTGATGGATTAGCACAAAGTCCAGGAACTGGGCATTATTCTACTGGTTTCAGTATGTTCCTATAATGGAACATACTGAAATTCACTTGAATATTCATATTGAATATTCACTTGCTCCACTTCTTTCTACAAATGAGCTCATAATATAACAATTAGCTTTAGCATCTAATAATCATTAACTTATCGTTGGTGTATCTAACTTCAATATGAATTGGTTCTAACCCTCAGCTAAAATCTTAACCCTTTAAAATCAAGATTCATAGGAATACAAATGAACTGAAACGCAAGAACCTAATACATTCAGGCTTGGTCCACAGTAATTTTAATTCAAATAAACATGTCTAAATTTTTTCCATCCTTCCCATTGAAGGATATCTATTTTGGCTTATTCTTTTTGCATTTTCCACCAATATGCTCAATGCCATTTCTTTTGGAAAGCTAGAGGATTGCATTACAAAATGTTTTGGGGAAACCTTGCCCATGACGCTCAAGTTGCAACATGCCAGATAGTCATGGATTTTCAAAGCTGGTTGAAAATACCAGGAAAGCATCTAAGGTTTATGCGTTAATCAGCATCCCCTTGTCACAATGTTGTGCTGTAGTGATCTCTGCAGAGCTCTAAGACTGGATTTAAAACAGCGAAGTTCAACACTGGCTCTTGAGCAAGCAGGATTAAACATTCAAGACTGTACCTATATTACCTCTAGGCTCAAACTACCATATGAAAACTTGTTACTGCTATGGCATAGCACAGTACTCCATAGGAAACCTCTCTTTAAGTGACTCCATTATTCTTTCAGTGCTAATGTAGGTGAGTACACTACCCCTGAAGTTGTTTGGTAGGCACATTAAAGAGGAAAGTATTTCATCTTCATCACTTTCCTTCTTCCTTGTTTTGACAAAATTAAGAACTGTTGCGGTGTGATGTCATAGCCTGTCTCAGTTATCCTGGTTCCTTCCCCAGGTGTGCCAATCACCACTCCTTTCCCCCTGCCTTGCCCCTGATGAGTGCTGTCTGTCAATCTTGGCATTCCAGAAGGGCGTCATGTGATTGACAAAGTTCAAAAGATGCCTTACACCCCTGGAGGGACATTGGGCATCCAGGTGTCATTTGTCCGCTGCGACCCCCCCTTACCTGGTTGGTGGGATCCCTACCCCTTCCCTCCCCCTCTCTCCGGGGTTAAAAGACACAGCAACCATGCGGTTCGGGAGTTCTGTTAAGAGCTGTTGCTGCATTCAGAGGCCTGTGTGCCAGGAATAAAGCTCTGGATCTAAACCCTCCAGCAGAACTCAAATCCTTTCCTTCACCTTGCCTTGAAGCTTCTCCACCAGAGGTAAACCTGAGCTCCTGCATGCCTGGACTTGTCCCAAGCACCCAGCTGCAATATCCAGCTAGCCAAAGGTGTCTCTGAGGTGTAACCACCACAGCTGCTGCCTTTGGTCAAGCAGCAAGGGCCAGATGAACCCAGTTACATTCCACCCAGCTATATTGGTATTTAATTCCAAGAACTTGTGAAAAATCTGGTAGCAGTGATCCTCAGCACTCCTCCAGTTAGACCACACTCAATTACACTGTGCTGCTGAAGGACAATGAAGTCCAGTGCTTTGGATATGTTCCTCTTCTGCCCTGTGAATTGCTTCCCATGGCGTACCTTTGCTCCAGCTGTGACACCAAAATAACAGAACCAAGGAGGTTCTGTTAGAATGAACCAAGGATTCTCACAGTGCTAAGCCTAGCCCATTTCTCTTGAAGGATACAACAGCAGTCATGGCTGTGAACACTGCTCTTCATTGGGCCATAACTGAAAAAAACATGCACCACCTCTCAATCTAAACTATGAACCCTCCTAGTGATGCTGATTTAGGAGGTGTCAAATTGCAATTAAAATCCAACAACTACTTCCCGTGACCTGTCAACAGAGCATTGCATTGTTGCAACAGTCCAACAAACTAAAGGGATTATTTTTTATGGCTGCTTTTCAAACATAATTGACTTATGTGCTTTTTCTGTGTTAAGTGAAGGTGGCCTGTCCACCTTGGTCAAAATTGAGAGAATCTGGCCCCATTTTCTTGCTGTCATGCAACATGTCATGACATGACCTCTTGGTGTTGATGTGACATTACATGACTTAAGGCTACCTACTCACAGAGTGTCCACTCCACTGCTGCACATATTTCTACACCCATTTTCTGGCCCCCTTTAAATGACTGAGCAGTCTTACTGTTTCCAACGTTCCTCAGGGGTACATGATCACTATCATCTCCTTTCTGAAGTTTATGAACCTAATCTAAAAATAGTACCAGCAATACCAGTTTCTCTAAAAACAGAATGCTCCATCAACAAACTCCGAGCAAGCACTGGTAGTTTGAAGACTTTTACATATTTTTTACAGTGGGCTTTTTGTTTGTATCTTTGTTTTTAAAGCTGATGAAGTAGTGTGCTCTTTCCCTCTGGCTACTAGGGTGGAAAGGAGGCAGGCCGAACCCTGGCAGGGTGGCACAGGAGACCATGGGTGCTGATGGCTGCACCCTGTGGGTACCAAGTTGGGACCAGTGGGCAGGGCTATATCCCACCTCTGCCACACCAGCTGCAGCTTCTGCAGCCTGAAACATGGCTGGGGCAGGAGTTTAAATCAAGAGCCAAAATATTTCGCTGGTCAATTTGGGGTAGAGAAAGGTCATCACTTCTAGTATGGTATAAGCCTGCCACTACATTTCTGTGAAGGACCAGCACCCTGTTGGAGTGAAACACCTGGGTAAATACTGAAGCATTTTCAGATTCATATTATCTTATATTTCTGTGACCTTCTTTTACACCTGCATTTTTTCATACTGCTGCTTGTGGACACAAGTTCTTCATACACTATCCTGGAATTAAAAACCAACACCCACATCCTCCCCTACCACCATCCCTCCACCCAAAGAAAGCCCCAAAAATCTATAACCCTAACAAAACCAACCTGCAGAATGTTCAGTATTTCAAATGAGAACAAGCATAGAGGGGACATAAAAAGATGGGTCCTCCTTAACAGTTTGTGCATGCTGTGCTCTACAATCAACTCCTAAATTCTACTTCTTGTACACAAAATATTTGTCTTCGGAACTCCTAGTTGCCCAATCAAACCATTCTGGGAAGGCAATCAAGGAGATACTGTATGTATTTTTAGCACACACTTCATTAGTCAGTTAAATCCAATGTGCCAGATAACTTGACTAAACCATCAGTGGTAACTGAGGTGATGAAAAAAACAAGCACATGTTCATGTCTTAATATGGAGCTCTTCAAACTGCTTGAAAATTGAAACCTTGGACCAGGTTTAAACAAAGGAAAACCCAAAACATGGACAGCATCTTCCTTCTGGTGGAAGCCTTGAAGTCCACCACTGCAGTGGCAGCCTACACATATCATCTGAGTCTTGGCAAAGTTCTCCAGGGAAAAACAAGAACATGGCTAATGCATGCACACAAATGCTGATCAAAAGCACTTGATGATTTTGGAGTAAAATAGGTAACCCTTACTTTCTCAAAGACAAGGTGACTGTAATCTTCTCTAGTACAACTAATAAAAGAATCTGATGTTTACCAAAGCAAATTTTCAGGGTTTTGCTAACTTCACAGAATTGTTACACACAGCAAGACCTGTCATTTTTTGCAGAATACCATCTAAACTGCTAGATTTACTTCATCAATAGTCCACCTAACGTCATCTGCACACATCTGTTGTGTTAACCACATGCGGTTCTGGTTAACACAAACCCCCATGACCTAAGAAAGGAACAACTCAGCAATCAGTTTGCAAACATGCTGGGAGGGAGCAGCTGGCAGAGCACCAAGCGCGCCTCCCACTCACTGCTGCATGAACTGAGACCGCATGGACCCCCAGTTTGCTGGAATCAGGTGTGAAAAACACGTTCACTCTACTGTGAAAATTTTAAAAGTTTAATAAAGGAAAATAGGAGACAAGGACCATAGAGCAAAGGTTATTATGGTTGGTTATTACTCAGCCAAGACCACACTGTTACCTTTGGAGAGACCCCTTCAAGACCTTTTCCCTTACATCAGCCTGTTGCATATTCATAGACCCTTATGCATATCCATAAATTAGTTTACATATTCCAGGAACTATTTTACACGGCCCCTCCTTGGGTCTGCCTTTTTAGAGCATGTGTGTTTCTTGGCTGTGGTTTTGGCTCCCTCTCTTTATCACTTCCAATTTGGGCCTTGGTCCACACTGTCTTCAGATGGTAAGTGCTGATAGTTGGCATATCTGTAGCAGATGTCCTCATCCTATGTTCATTGGATGTTATCCCATCCAAGCAGGGATTTTAAGACAAGCATAGCTATTTCACTATTATGTCTAAGCTTAATTAACAGCAGAAATAAAAATTTTATCTTTATAACAAAATTACTTTCACATCACACATATAAAATCCATTTTAACATTTGCAAAAAGCCAATATTATAATACATATCTATAACATGGGCATGGGCAGAAGGGAGAGGAGCGGGGCAAAGGTGAGTCCCCCTTGGAACACTGGCCTTGGCTTCTCACTCTCACCACTGACATGGACAGTGCCAGCAGCCTCTTCCACACTCATCCGTATGGGCAGGTTTTATCTGGCACCAATCCTTGCATGTTTTGAATTTCAGACAGGCAATTCACATTTCACCCTTAAGCTCCAGGACCAGAATGGCAGTTATTTTGTCTTTTTTCCTGGCCACTTTCATGTATCAATCCTTGAATGTACCTCTCACCTGTCTTGCTTTCCTTGGCAACCCAACAATTTCCTTGCCTTGCTCTGTTAACCCTCCCTAGCCTTGCATTCCCTTGCATGCCCATGCCCCACCCTGGACCTGCCTACTGGCTTTTCTCCAGGGCCTTGCCTTGCCTAGCCCTTCTTGTTTCTGCCTGGCCTACCCATCACTGGGCTTACCTTCCTCTGCCCAGACTTTCGAATAACTTCTGGTGTTCTCTTGCTTACCACTGCATTTGCTTTTACCCTCACTGCTCTGGCCTTGCCTACCTCTCCCTTGACTTGCCCACATTGCTTTTCTTGCATGGAAGGCAAGGTAGAGAGAGGTAGGCAAGGCAAAGAAAAGCAAGGAAGTTGTAGGCAAGGCAGATGTAGACAAAGAAAGCAAAGTAAGGGTAGGCTGGGAAAGACTAGGCACGGTACTGAAGGCAAGGTAAGGACAAGTGACTCGGAATGCCTTTCCTTGGGAAGCAAAGGACATAGTGCCAGTGTTGGTGGAGCAGATGTAAAGGTACCATGAGGAAGTATAGTCCAGCAAGACATTTCTGTTCTGGCCCTCTCTGTGTAGCAACAATTGTTAGATATATTCAATACTGGATCAGTCCCTGCATGTTTTATATTTTGGAGGAGGGGTGACATTTCTTTTGAGATGGGCTTCTAGTTCCTGTCTTTGGCAGAAAAAAGCAATTTGAGATGTGTATTTTTGGGTGGTTTAAGTGAAATTAAAGTCTTTTCCCAATAGGCAGCTCTCTGGGCTAGAGCTGTTGAACTGTCAGTGGGAATGCAGATGCCAGGCTCTTGAGATTTTTGTCATGGTAGCTTTAGTGTGGAACAGTCCCTAGTGCCATTCAGTCTGGATCCTGACTCTGTGAGACTGAAGGCTTAGGATGGTACTTAAGAGCTGAGAAGGAATATGCCAATAGCAGAGTGTGTGCTGGGAGTCCAATATGCGCAGTTGAAGTTGTAGGCAGCAAGAACTTTCTCAGCTGGCTCTTTTGTGAGCTCTGTTTTTGGCAGATGTTTTCAAGTTTGTGGCTGGACTCTGCAAGAGAGAAAGCTTTGTTAGGGCAAAAGATTCCATGTCGCCTTTTGAGTGTGGTGCAAAGAAGGGTTTGCTCTTGGAAGGGGAGGATCAGTGAAACCTTCTTGTCCTGACACAGTAGATTTGAGAAAAGGGACATTTCCGACTTTGCTGTGTCTTGGGGATGGTTTCTAGCTGGACTAGGTGCGCGTCCTTCTTTTGTAAGTTGACGGTGCCATCGTGTGGTTATTTTGATGAGTGCTGACAGTGCCCAGGAAAAAGCCAAGCACTTTTCTTGCCCAGCCTCCCATTGGTGAGGGAGCAGTTCATAGAAGAGCTCTGCCGTGCATTCTGGCTCCTGGAGATTGATGAAATGTGATCCTGTATGTATCAGAGAAGGAAGAGGAATCGTTTCATGGTTGGCTGTGCAGTTTATAAGCTGCAAAAGAAATGGAAATTGCAGCATGGTCTGTTTCTTTTAGAACATTTTCTGTGCAATCAGCTGCTCAAGACCTAACTTGCACCCACTGAACTACATCAAACTCCCTGGTCATATGCATTTTCCCTCAAGTTCTATCTACCATCCTACCTTCTCACTCTCACAGATCCCACAGGGGGATCCAGCAGCTGCTCCCAAAGAAAAAGTCCAAGAACAAAAAGCCAGTGCTGGCTTTCATAGTCCTTTTTCAGTCTGTGAACTAGATGAAACACCCTAGTGATTTGCACTTTTCTTCTCAACTATAAATAGCATCACATTCTCTCAAGCTGGTCAGAATCCATGGCTAAAGAGAAGTGTTTCCACCTGCAGTTCACACTGAGAGATGTGCCAGGACTGAAAGCATTTGCTGACCTTCCCTTTTCCTTGTGTAATCTGATATTCACAGAGTATTAACTTTCGCACCCCTTCAGTGTAGCCAAGTCCAAGCAGCTAGAGCTCACACAGATGGAAGCGTCAGGACAGAAGACATTCTTAAGCTATCCCCTTCTCTTGCAGCATTTAAATTGCGCTCAATGAGCTGTGGCTTGATAATCTTCCTTCTGAGATAGATGTGCTATCACTTTGTACACTCTTACATCTCGGTTGACAACATCCAGCAGCTGCTTCCCATAGCAAAATACTCGAAAATTAAAAGCTGATGCTGGGTTGCACCTTCCTCTTGCCGCACATAAGCCACATCAAACTCACTGGCGCACTCCATACCTCTTTTCTTCCCTGCATCTACTATTGTCTTCTCTGGATCTCAGGACCCAACCATAAGGACAATAGTTTTCATACAGAATTGCAAGAGTAACAGGTAACAGGACACGTAAGCTATCACTGAACTTCCTCCTTCTGACTGATAACATGAATTGGGAGGCAGGAGAGTGGTAGCCATGTTCCTCTTGCAGTCTGAACTCTGCACACACAAGCCCAGTGCTGTGTGGCTTTGTTCTTTGCCTTTTGTTAACCTGCTGGGCTTTCATTCTCCCTGAAGCAAATAATTGTCTACTGTCCACACAAAACATGGTGCAGGCAGTGAAGCACTGCAGTGCACTGCTTCTGCCAAGACACTTCTAGACCCTTCACATTCCTTTTCAATGCTACATAACATGTACTTTGCCTTTCTTGGACTCAGAATCTTACTGGAAAGCTTTTTGACTATGTCTTGCATGGAAATAGTGTGTCAGGACAGCAAGCTTGCCCTGAGCATTCCCCTACAACTTGTGGAAACTTGTATTTGCACCACATTCAAGGGGCAACAACCCCTTTCCTTTACAACCTGCGCAGTGCCACCAGATTGCTGTCATCTGTCAAAGTACCAGCACACACATTACAACCTCACAAGGACTAAAGCTCCTCATACAAGTCTCACACAGAAAAATGTGACAGGGCAAAAACATATTCTTCATTACCTGTCCTTGTCACTCAGATTTTGGTGCTGTCTTTAAAGTCTTGGACACAGAAGGACTAATCCAGCAAGTGCCCCTCTCCTGGCACATTTTGCTGAGCAAGTACTAGTTGGACAGTTTGGACTCTAAGAAAGCGAAAGTACCTCGAATGAAAGTGAAACTGTGCAGAGCACGCGGTGCATGTATGCTGCATAGACACTGAAATGCAGCAAAGCTGAACGCTATCGCTGAGCTTCAGTTGTGTGCATATCACAGAAGGCAAAGAATGATGCCGCAGAGCAGAGGGCTTGTGTGTGCAGTGTAGCAAATTGTCAAAGTCAGCTGAGAATATGCTTGCTGTGAGGAAAAGTAATGCACAGCCGTGGCACTTCATCACAAAATCTGGAGATAAGCACTTACACCTTCAGTGTTGCAAAGGCTATGCAGCTATACATCACTGAGAAGCACGCATCAATACAGAAGGCATTTTTGACATCCTTCTTCTTCAAGCAGCCTTTAAACTGCGCACAACACTCCGTAGTGCTACACTCTCCTTCTCAGCTCAACATGCCATTACATTTTTCACTCTTATAACTCCATTGCCAGCTTTCAGCAGCTGCTCCCATAGCAAAAAGCTGGGCTGTACCTTTGTCTTGCCACACGTAAAGCACATCAAAAAAATGCACCACTGTACTTTCTACTACCCTTCTCTGCTGCATCTACCCTAGTGTTCTCTGAATCTCAGAGCCTAAAGGGAAGAGCAATAGTTTCCACAGGGGGTTGGAGGAAGAACAGGTAGCAGCACAAGTAAGTACTTCCTCCATGCAACTGCTAACATGAGTTTAGGAGGCTAGCAAGTGACAACCACACTCCTCTTGCAATCTGAACTCTGTGCAAACAAATCCGGTACTCTACTGCTTTATTCTTCACCTTTTGTGAGCTGTACAGAACTGAAGCTCAGCAATGGCATTCAGTTTTGCCACTCTTCAGCAGCTGTGCTGCATGCATGCACTGTGATATCTATTGGGATCTTTGTTATAGATGGGTCATCTTATGATTGGCTCTCACAAGTAAGGGATGAATATTATGCGTATGTTAAGAGAAGTTTTATTGATTATGCTATTGTGATATGTCCTCCCATAGTTCTCTTTCCCCTCCCCTTTTATTGTTGTCACAGGATGGCCCTGGTAGTTGGGACTTTGGGAGGAGGGCAGGCTTGTTATGAGGAGCACAGCATGGCAACCTGACCTCCAATTAAATTGCAAGAGAGCAGTCTCCACCAATGGATGGTGAAGAAGAGTTAACTGACAGACTTTGGGCGGGGCTAGGGTTACCTGATGCAACACCAAAGGTATAAAAGGTGGAGCAGCCATTTTGTGGATGAGGATATGGTGGTTTAGTCCCATGCTCCCAACCCTGAATTTTTTCTTTATTCAGTCTTTTGTTATATTTTGTTAAGGTTTAATAAATGTTTGAAATTTTACAAGTGAGAGTCGTTTTTCACAAATAGGAGACATCCGGGCCAAACACCTTGTCTCCATGGCCCTAGGAAATTTCAAAAGAGAAGTTCACTCTGCCACAAGTTCAGTGGCTCAATCGACTTCTCCTGGGACCATCAGTGATCACAAGTCAACACCCCAGGGACAGCGGAAGACTGAATAATGAAAAAAAAAGATGGGGAAGGTGAGTACTATTGCCAGCTAAGGGTCTATGTACAAAATCATGAACAGGATGGGACTGCTGTGGAATGCATCTCCAGCTGTTTGTTTTCCAGCATCAGTCTCATTACATGGTTATGACAATAGGAAGATGCCAGCAGCTCACATCCTCGGCAGCAGCTGAAGAACTCAATGTTACAACTCAAAATTTTTTTGACCAATCACACAAGACAAAAGCATATTGACAGTAGATTTATCCAACCACTATAAGCACATGTACCTTTGGTTAAAAAAATGCTTGCTTATTTTGAATAAAATACCTGCTTGTAAGCATTAAAATACAATGCACAGAGCTCCATTATTAAGCTTAGAACTTCCTAATATCTGGCTATCTCCCTAAGCTACCTTTCTGTAGCTTAGGGAATTATTCAAGCCATGTGTTAATACATAGACTATTGTTCTATGTGTCCTTACTTTCTACTTCTTATATAACTTTTCGGCTGACAAATCTTATGGCTATCACTTAGCTCTAATTACATTCTGCTGTTTCTGAGGCCTGCCTTTTGCAGCTTTACCAAAACCCTCTGATTTTAAGGATTCCCACAAGTACCACCCTCACAATTGTTTTGACCAGATTATTTATCTGTATTCTGGGTGCACAAATGCCAGCTCCAGGCAGGTAGTGCATGGGATCCGTTACTGGTCCATTGTAGCATAAGGATATTGGATGGTTGGACAGATATAGGGCAGGACACAGAGTAAGAGGAAAGTAGGAAACCGTAAAAGGTGGGACATGAGTGAAAAAGAGGGGCTGGGAAGAAACTGCAGGCAGGACACAGAGTAAGAGGGAAGTGGGAGAACCATGACAAGCAGGATGCAGATGAAAGAGGGGTAGAAAAACAGAGGCAGCAGTGGGAACTGCCGGGCAGCAGGGACCAGAGGTGGTGAGGAGCTGTGGGTGGCAAGAGTCTGCCTCTAGGTGCTGCAGAGACTGGGAGGCACTGAATGCAGTAGTGCCCAGCAAGGGTGACCCAGTTGTGCATGGTTGCCAGACTAGTGGGTAATGGCCAGCGGGGACCTGGCACAGTAACTCCCTGTGTTCGCCAGCCTAGCGGAGGCGGTGTCGAACACAGTTTGCATACAACACTGCTGAGGGCCAAGAGCTAGCTTAGTTTTGAGGGAGTCTTGTAAATTGTGTGCGGGAGCTGGTCCGCTTGGGTGGCAGCCAGCAGGGACCCGACACAGTAACTCCCAGCGCTTGCCAACCCAGCGGAAGTGGTGGCGGTGCTAAGCACAGTTCGCATGCAGTGCTGCTAAGGGTCAGGGGCTAGCTTGGTTGTACCAGGGTCTTGGAAGCTGCAAGTGAGGCCGTGTCAGTAGCTCTCAGCAGCTATCTCATGCTGAGCCATGGGGGACACTAGAGTGCCAGGCTGTGCCGGCACTTCCCTATGGTGTTCATCAGTGCAGAGCCGTGTCACCAGGGGGACCATGTAGGTGGCTCTTGGCAGCTGGCCCTCACTGCCCCAGGGGGTGCACTGGAGCACCAGGCCATGTCAGCATCCCTGCAGCATTCTCCAGCATAAAGCTGTGGCACCAGGGGGGACCATGTGGATAGTTCTCAGCAGCTGCCCTGAACTAGTACGCCGCTCTGGGGCGGGGAGCTGCTGTGGTGAGAGGAGTAGCAGAGCTGACCTGGTGGTATGGGGGTCCCTGGATCGTAGGTGGGTTGTTTATTTGCTTTTGTTTTACAGGAAGAATGTAAGGCATTTTTTACTGCCAGAAAGATAGAGAAACTTCAAATATTTACAAGACCATTGTACCATGTGTCTTGGTCAATTTGTATGTGTCAAAAATAGGTTAGAAACTGTTGTAAAATAGTTAATAACTGTTAAGCATATACTGTTAAAAGGTTTGGTTATTATATTGTGAAAGGGGTTCAAAGGGTAGTTATAAGAAATATGGTACTCATCTTACTGTGTTACACCTAAGTAATGTGCACCCCCCAAGCAAAAACAAGTCAGCCTGGATGGAATTGTAAGAACCAATCAGCGCCTTAATCTTTATGCAAATGAAGGCTCCCAACAGAAACCAATCCAAAGGAACAAAAAACAGTATAAAAGGGGGCATCCAAGTCAGTGAGAGTGTGCCACTCGACCCTGAATATCAGGAACATCCCTGCTCAAAAGGAAGAAGATCCAGTGCCGGCACTGCAGCATCCTCGCTTGTGGTTGAATGTCCCTGCTCTACCTGTGGACGCCCTCTGCCTTAGGCCTTATAATAAAAGCTGAAATCACTTTACTACCGGGAGTGTGTTCCTGTTTATGACAGCATGCCGATCCTTTTTTCCAGCAGGACTTTTTTTTCACCATTAGTGCACATTGCTGAATGGAATCCAGTACAAAAGCAGTGAATATAGGAACTGATGTTATCTTTTCATTTGAATGGTGATAAAACTGTGTATCAGATGAAAGCATTTTGGACCGGCAGGAAGATTTTATATGTAGCTAGCAAATTATAAAGAGATGCATATTTACAGGTTCGAGTTTTTTTTAATTTACAAAAGTGACAGACAAAAAAACATAGTTTAGTAAACTGGAAATCTAAATCTAAATCACACAGTATCTAGAAAGGTGACATGAAAAAGAACAAGAGGAAGTAAAAAAAAAAAGAAAACCAAAAAAAGTCAGAAATAAGGCGCAACCTCTCCTCCTTTTCTGCTTACTACAGTATCTTAGAAGTACCTAGAGTGTCTTAACAGTGATGTAAGTAGAAAACTGTGAAAAATATCAATCACTTGTTTTTAAAATTTTAGAAGTTTAGTAGTAATAAAATGGCTATAAAAATAGTAATAAATTTAGAGTAATAAAAATTTGGACAAATAGGATTAGGACAATATGAGACAATAAAAACAAAGAGTTATGGACAGTCCAGGTACCTCTTTCTGGGCAAAATAAGCCCCAAAAAGGACACACGTTGACAGAGGATTAACCCTTAAAAGCAATAACCTGTTGCATATTCATACATCTCATACATGATGCATAAATTCCATTCAAACAAAGGATTCTGTATGGTCAGTGTCAACTTCTCTTAATTCTGACGGCGTCTTCAGGGCTGAGTGAGGTGGGAAGAAGTTAGTTTTTCTGATAAGGGAGCAATCAATTCTTTTTCTCTGAAAGATTTAGGTGTCTTGTGGCTGCTATCTCAGTGTGAGTACCTTATTCCTCTCTTTAAAAAAAGTATCTTACATAGCATAGTTTCTATTGTAACATTATGTTATAACCTAAAACTATATTTAACACACTACTTAGGAAAATTAATACAGCATAACTTTCTTATGTAACACATATAATATTGTTAATTTTAATATTTGTGAAAAGCCAATCATAAAATATGCATTTTTCACAAAAACTGTGCCAAGAACAATTGTGGAGAACTATGGAAAATGGGGCTATCTGAATATAAAAACTGGGTTTGCTTTCATGACAATTAAATCTGCATGCAATGCGTAAGGTAAGGGTATGTTTTGTATATTCAAAACCAATTTAAAATATGTTCAAATTGAAGGCACTACTTTTTATTTGTTTTGAATTACTTGGCTAAATATGGCATATGTTAAAATACTGCAGACATCATTCATTTTATAGTTGCCAACTGCAAAGGAGGGAAGCATTTTTTGTGTTTAATAATGTAAAGTATTTTAGAGTGCTTTTGTTACTCATTTGAAGCTTAGAATATGCACAAAATATGCTAGCTGGAGACTTAAAACGAATGAATTATTTGCTGTAAGTAGGCCAAATTGCATGAGCTTTCAAAAAGAAAAAGTATTCTTATTCCATGTGCCGATTCTGAAGTAGGTTAATAACCCTTAAGCACAATGTGGGATACGACATAAAACATTAAGCAACACTGTTGATGGCAAAAAGCTTAACTGCTTCCCACAAATACAGGGGATCAATTATTATTTTTACTCAAATGTTGCTATTCAGAGCTTAACTTGAAAAGTTTCAGTGACAATCATGACAGTAAAATTCTGAGCAACCATGAGCTAAGTACGTTAAGCAAAGGGTAGCTCAAGTATGACTTATATTTTATGTAAAAAACACAGCTTGGTGGCACATATCATATCTACTCCATTAAAAAGCTTACTCTGTCTCAGATTCCTTTTCAGGGATACCAATTCAGGCCGTGAAACTGCATGAAAATGATGATTTAAAGAACAACATATTTGAAGAATGGAATAATGGTTGATTTTCTTCTCCTTTTATTGGGGGTTGGGTTTCTTTCTTTCTTTTTTCTTTTACTTATAGAATTTTTTCCCCATAAGTTGCTTGGAAACTAGCTACTGGGTACTTATGGATACTTATGGGTACTTAAGTAAGACTCTGTCTGAAGTTGGGAGAAGAATGGAGCATCTGGCTATACTTCTTATTTTCTCAGGGAGTTTTTCTCTGAGGGACAGAGATACTACGAGAATGGGGGGCAGGTAAAAAAGAGGGGGTTGGGGGCAGCTGGCTGTCTCTCTTTGGCATCAGAGGAGGACAGCCAGGCTGTCGCTTAGTGCAGAGAGAATTCACCGGCACTGCTGGAGCTCAGCCCTGAGGGACCTATCACCATCTGCTCTTGTGCCCCAGGAAATCCTGAACTTCGCCTCTCCCTGGCCTGCTCAGAGCCAGGCTGCTGCTGCCCTGCCCCTGCTGTTTCATCCGTACTGCTCTGGGTTCCTCCACACTGTAGCCAGCACCATCCCAGAGTTCCAGCTACCACTGCAGAACTTCTGATCCATCACCCTGGGATTTTTGCTCATTTCTGCTGGCTGTGATGGTAGCTGCACAAAAGTGGAAAGTGATGGCAGCCGAGAAGGCTTTTATTGGGTCCCTGGTTCTGTTTGTTGTTAACATCATAATTATTGTTGTTTTGTTTGCTGTATTATATATGCTAGTAAAGAACTGTTGTTTCTACCCTCATATCTTTGCCTGAGAGCCGCTTAATTTCAAAATTATGATAATTTGTAGGGAGGAGGTTTACATTCTCCATTCTAAGGAAGGCTCCTGCCTTCCCAAGCAGACACCTGTCTTTCAAACCAAGACATCTTTCAACTGCTTTGTTTGCCCTTTTAAATTTTCAAGTCCTTTCTATTATTACCATGGTAGCACTGCAACAAGTGTTCAGTCCTAAGCTGTTCATATTGCCAGCTTCTAGACTACCCTCAGAAAAATTCCCACTGGTTTCATATAGAAATCACAAGCAGTAGAGATGACTAAGACTGCAAAAATCTTCTCATCTCCTTCTATAGCATGACCATGTCTTTGACCCACTCTTAACTAGACAACTTTCATCAGTCATGAGGGAATCTCACATTCAGGAACTAAGCAATGACAGCTGTAAATGACAAAAAATACACTGAAATTCTCTTTGGACTCCAGTGTAGAGCAATGAAGGAGCTTGAATTCACCTTCTTGGAAAGTATTAAAATGCACATTAACTTTAGGACTGGAGCTAAGCCATCCTAACTTTTGTCATGTTATCATCACTAATTGCTAAGCTGCAGTTACTGCAGCGTCAGCAACATATTTTACAGGGTGGGCTTTTATGTGTAACCACTGAGTAACATTTCAGAGAGAGGTATTTTGTGGGGGGGAAAACCCCCAACTCTTAAATATTTCAAGTGATGATTACATTTAAAAGTAGGAAAAAAAATCTAAAACCTTTCATTTCTAGATGTATTACCAGCACAAACTGTACCAGAATTTATGACACTTTTGATTATGACAACGCAACTCTACAGTGGATGCTCTTGCTCTGGAATATTCCTTGAGAAACAAAGCCTTCACTAGAAATTAAAAAAAATCAGCCAAAATATTTGGCTTGATTTCAAAGGCGATGTACTAAAGACCAAACACATATAATTGTAATTAATGGACTAAAAGTTAAATCAATAGAGCATAACATAGGTCAAAGATGTCTTGGGTCTTAATGTTCACACAGAATACTGTAAAAAACTCTATTTTTCTGGGTTTGTTTTATCCCTTTAGATGTACCTTTACTTATTTCCACAGTATGAGAATGTTTATGACAAGGTTCGATGACCTCATACAACTTTCTGTAAGTACAGAAAGAGAAGCCAGAAAAGAAAGGCAAAATTTTTAATTGCAGGTGGAAAGAGAAAGGCAAACAAAACAAAAAAAGAAAAATAATAATTAAAACCTCCACTGTTTTCTGTGAAAAGACACAGATAAGAAAGAGAAAGGTATCCCTTTTCTCTTTCTGGAATACAGCTAGGAAGATGGCTGTGTCATTGCTGACAAGCTGCTATTCTCAGAGGTGTCCAGCTGAAAGTCGTATATCAACTGATTTGCTGTCTCACTTTTAATATGGCATGACCTCAACCACTTACAGTTTCAGTACCTGAAGCTACCCAGCCCTACAATTCTTTGCCCCTTGAATGGGTATGCTGCTTGGCAACTAGTATTTGTAAGTACATGAAAATTATGCAGAATTTGCACTATGACATGATACGAAATGAGTCACACCAGTACATTAACTAGGGTACCCAAAGCAGAGAGAGGGGAATGAGAGCACAAGAAGAGAGTATGCAAGAAGAGAGGGCAATCTACTTTTTTCTGCAACAGGGTTAACACTGTAGAAATCAAAATTAACAGAAATCATCATAGGGGTAATTCTTGCAAGAGAGAAGGACTTCCTTTTGTGTTCAAAGGCCTGGAATATTTAGCTTTGTAATATCAACTCATTTACTAATGTAACTGCAGGAGGGAGCCACCATTCTTATAATTAGCCCTTATATGTGCACAACCTTTTGTGGGGATCCATCTTTGTCATGTGCATTACATTTTATAGGAAAAGAGGCATTGTTGAATGGCTTCTGTGATAAAAATCTTAAACGTATTCTAAATAGAATAAAGGATCCAAAGAAGCAAGTATTTCAGGAAAGCCTGAGATATTGCCTGTGATAAGATCCCTTCTAAGAGGTTCACTTAAGGTACCAAATTCTCCATCTAAATACTGGCAGATTAGTCAGAGGAGAAAAAAGCAAAATTTTAAAATTATCCTTTGGGAAGACAGGGCTTGCAGGGAATTTAGTACTTGCTGGTACATTGCAAGAAAGAGTATTAAATACTGAAATGACCTATGGAAGATGAAGCCTTTGTTATAAATGATCAACAAGAAAGCTAAATTGATAAATGAGAAAAGATTTTATTTTTGCAACCAGAATACGGTCCTCAAAAACCACAGTCAAAGAGACAACGTCGAGCCTGGGATCAATGCTGGATGAACATAGATCCGGCCTCTATCGCATCGAATCTGAGGCTGTTTTATACAGTTTTTTATGCCTGAGGCAGAGATGCCCTGATTTCTTTTGTAACCCTGCATATGTATGAAGTTTTCTTTCACTGTGCAGGGCTGGACAATTGCTGTTTCCTCAGTAGTGGTGGGTGCTGATCATGTCAGGGGAAGTCCTGTATTCAGATGTATGTTTCTCGAAGACTTTGGTTATCTTGATTGATGGTATCTATCAAGTGCTGATCATCCTTGGGTGTTCCCTGATGGTTCCAGGGGAAGCCCATCTCCGTGCCAGCCACCTTCTTTTATTAGTTAACGAGGCATTCTTCTCCTGCTGCCACCAGGAGTTTTGTAATTCCAATGTGGTAATCTGTCTCCGGGTTGTTCATGGTCAGAGGCTCATTGGATGTAAAGTTCACTTTACAATTTTTATTTTATACATTTTCCCCATTAAACATGAATTACTTTACATTATATATTACATCTTTGTGAATGTGAAGGTCCAGCGCATGGCAGCCTCAGAAAGAAACTCATCAAAGCCCTTGAAATCCCAGTACACAAGTTGTGAGTTGGCAGTGTATGCCAGTTTTTTACCAAACCATAGCAAAATGCAGGTCACAAAAAGAGGCCATTAGGTCAGATACAGTACGAAGCAGTATGAAAGAGGAAAGCAGCTGAGACCATCAACCCTATTAAGTAGTATAAGAAATGTCAGTATTCCTGCTGACATTAGAAGAAATTTGCAATGAGTCTATGAAAATTACAAATTAGGCAAAAGAAAAGGGGAGTGATGACTACTCTGGCATAGCACTTCCTCATGGATTTTCACAATGCAAAGATTGTATCATCCTTCAAAGTGAAAGAAGGTGTTAAAATGACAGTAAGGAAATGGCATCAAATGCTAGAAAGACTCAGGGCAGCATACTTATAGATAGAAATGCCACTGATGAAAAATCAACAAAACTGACACCAATGCAGCAACATTGTACTAAACCCCAAAAAGGTCTATACCCTCCTACCCTCACACATGCCACTGAAAGCTCCTTGTGTTGAGGCTTCTGCACCACCTTTGTCAGCATCTGTGCCAAACCACCCCTATTCAGCAGCTCCACACGTACAAGACAGCTGAATCATGAGGAAAAAAAGACTTGTCGCCAATTGAGACAAGTTCCTCCTGCCAACAGTTAACCTCCAGATTCAGTGTCCCTTTCATCTCCTTCCCAGGACAGGCAGGAAAAACCTCTCGGGGGAGGGCAGCACTGGGCAGAAGCAGGCAGCACAGCGCTGAGCCCAAACAGCCATGCAGCTGCAGGGACCCCAGGTTTGCCGGAATCAGGCACAGGCAGCAGGGAGGGCAGCGCAGCAAAGGCGGCCAAGCCTCATCCTCCTGGGAATGCCTACCTCAGTTCCCCTCCCTCAGCACCCACATGGACAGTGCCAGCACACCCCTGCTGTGGCTGCCGCAGGCCACATGACTGGCCGCACACTGTCCAGCTGGACCCACCGCTCTGCAGGGTTGCACAGTACCCACCAGGGGCAGCCACTGAGCGACAGGGAGCAGAAGCTCACAGCACTGTGCCCACTCACCACCCCTGCCCAGGGGCTTCTCTTTTCACATTACAATGACTGTGCTGGCCCGGCCACCTGCCCTGTGGCCTGCCACACAACACGTGTACTCCATGCTGCACAGTCTCACCAAGAGAGCTGCGGAGGCAGCAGGCTTCTGGTAGGGCTGAGTGGGCAGCAAGTGCAACCGCTCATGAGCACGCAGGTGGTGGGCCAGTGGAAGGTGACATGGAGACATGGGGAGATGGAGGAGGCAGCACCATGAGGTGTAAAATGGCTAATTGTCCCACAGCCGCCCACTCCTCACCCCCTTGGCTGCTGTTGAGAGGGGCCCCAGCCCTGCCCGCACTGGTTGCAAGGTGTCCCTACAGCCCACGGGCAGCCCTGGCATGGCCGGAGATTGCTGCGAGCAGCCTTGGGGCCTCTTAGCAGTACGTACCATGCGGGGGAAGCCGCTGGGAACCATTTTACACCTCCTGGAGGGAGGCCGCACAAAGACCCTCCAGCAGACCGCTGCTGTTAGGAAAATTAATCTACAATGCCAGTTTATGTCCCGAAAAGAGACAGAGGAGTCCTGCAACTTTATTTGAATAAAGGGAGAGGCCATAGGCCATTTCCCATGGGGTCTCTCAAATGCTTGGGGGATGCAGCCCCCATTTTACCTTAAGTTCTGGGCTGGTTCCCTCTTACTTTTCCCTGCTGGATGAGGCAATCAGAAGGTACAGTATTCCCGAATTGCCTACTCTATGCCCCACTCTAACATGCACTCCCCCTTCTGTTATATAAAAGAAAGAACAAGAAACTCTTCCTAATTCTATGAAGTCTCTGTTCTCTTGCTCTACGTTCAGGAATTTGACACGGTCTTGGCTGAGCGACAGTTTGTGTTGATTAGTACTAGTTTCTAGAACTAGGAGTTTCCTCTGTTACTTCCCTAGCCATAAGTTCCTATCCTTGTCTACAAGCAGACTCACACGGTCTCTTTGTAAAGACACATTCATCTTATTCCTTTCGATCTCTCCTCTTTTGGTTTTCTCCATATTTGGCTTTACAGACCTTAATTACCATTGATTTAAGTTTTTCTCCCTGGGTCTTCTTCAGTTTTGCAATTATTTGCAGTGACATCATTTTCTGTCCTGTTGTAGTCATTTCTGCATCAGCAGGTGTGGCTACCACCTGCATCCCCTTAATCACTTGCTGAAAGAGTTGCACTCAGCAAGGTGTCATGCATGGTAAAAAGATTAGGGTTGCTATAGAAAAGAAGAGGAGAAATAGTATTCATGTAACTCATAGATGGCAAAATAACCAGGATGTGTCCCATTCCCATCCTTTCCACCCTGGGACTGGCACACAAGCAAACTTTATTTCCTTTGTTATTCGTTTGACCACTTTTCTGTTGCCATCTCTTTGCAAACAGCAGTTGGAAAGATTTAATTTTCCACAAACTCCTCCTTCTTCTGTTAATAGATAATCTTATACCATCCAATGCTGAAATATTGCATTCCTCATTCAGTGGATTAGTTGGCAAGAAGGTCAAGAGCTGTAGCTGCCTGATTGGTTATTATTTCAAAGACAGCTTGTAACCTAATTATCCCATTTAAATTCTAAATGAGTTCTCTGGCATCTGATATTATAATTCATAAGGATTCCAAGTGGCTGGTGCAGTATAATTTTTTCTGGTGGCCATTTATCTTTTCCCCATTTCAAGGTGCTCCCTCCAGCCAGGGCTGCATCAATTGATTGCTTTTCAGGTTAATAAACCTCTTTCCTTCCACAGATTTCTAAACATGTGTAGCACACCACACGCATGCTTAGAATCAGTAAGAATGTTAATTCACAGGCTCTTACAAGCACATACAGGTCCACTGTCTGAGATGACCATGTGGGCGGAAACAATCTTCCTTCTTCTAATTCCCTTCCCTTAACAATAGTGTCCAATAGTGTCTTTAACTTGCTTCCCTTCTACTAGCCATGAAGGCTCATTTATGAACACATTTTCTCCCTTAGGCCAGGGACTGTCTCATAAATTTTCCCAAGCCCAGATCTGGAGATCTATCACTTGAATGCAGTCAGGGGTTTCTTCCTGCCCCCCCTCTACAGGACTGTTCTAACAGGAGGCTGGGTTAAAGCCATCCCCACTTCTCAATCCTAAATCTTTCTGTTCCATTCAATGTTTTAGACTGTAATAACCAAGCACTGGACAGCCACTTTGAGGTGAGACAGCCAATTTGATGTGAGACTTTCATAATAAAACATTCTCCTGTGATCAGTTTTCGGGCTTTGGTTACCATTAAAGCCATGGCTGCACAATTCTGCAGACAATGAGGCCAGCCTCCAGGCCTTTGGGTCTAACATCTTAGAAAAGTAGGCAACAGGCTGCCGTGTAACCTTGGGTTTGCATACTAAAATTATTTTAGTATGGTCCTGTTTAACATGCACATATAATTTAAATTCTTTTTCCCTGTTGGGAAGGGCTAGGGCACGAACTTCAGTTAATCTGCTTTTTTCTCCCTAACACTTTAAAATTCTGCATTGCTTCTGGTGTCCATTCATGCAGTTTCTTAAGTAGCAGGACAGGAGTATTCTAGGGAGACATGCATGGCTCCAAAAGACCTGCCTTTAACAGGGACTCAGTAATAGGCTGTAATCCCTTCTTTCCCTGCCTTAGAAAGAGTGCATTGTTTTTTGGACACCACTTGTCCTGCTTGCTTCAAAGTAGTTTGGAGAGACTCCATAGCTAATTTTCCAGATTTCCCCGGGACAGCCCACACTTGTGGGTTTACTGGAGCATATGCTTTCCCAGACATTTGACTGAAAGTTACAACAGGGTTAGCTGCTGTATCACAAAAGTGATTGGAAAAATACAATGTTATTTTGCATTCCTAATGTAGCCAGCAAATGCCTTCCCAGTGAATTATAATTACAATAAAGAACAAATAGAAATCCATACATTTCAAACCTAATACCCGCATGTACTAATCGTGATTGAATAAAACACATTCACTCCATTTTTCCACTTACCCCCTGACTAATTAAAGAACTTGACAATTCTTCCTTTTCGGGATGAAAATCAAAGTGGATTGAGAGGTCCCTGTATCTACCAGGAAACACCCCCTCCCTGTCTGAACTCCCCCCTAAATGTTATCAAGAGTTCTTGGTGGGTCCCTGGTATAATGGGAACCCCTGACACCCCTATCAATCCATCTCCATTAATCACTGGACTTCCTCCTCCTGAGGATCCAGTTGTTTCTGCAGATAGTCTCGCTTCCAAGTGTCCCTGCACACAGTGCCCTGTTTCCTTCCCAACTGCTGTTTGAGTGAGCTCTCCCATGCCCAGGGGGAATGCTTCTGCCATGCCCTTGTGGCCAATCCCATTCCTTCTCTCCCAGGGGGCCCCTTAGGCCCCGTGGTTTATCCCTCCATGGCAGTAAGAACTCTGCTATCACCTTTGTCTTCACCTTTTCCTCATCCCTTCTTGCAAACACTTGCTGTATCTTCCTAAGCAGTTCTTATAGGAGCTTTATTCTGCCCTTCTTGTAGCCCCCAGCCCTGCTACTGCCTGTGGGTGCTCATTCTCGCACAGCTCAAAATCATTTGTTTCTCCAGTGACCCAAACAAAATCTTTAAAAGAAAATCCTAATCCTACCACATATAATTTGCATTTGATATTCTTTGCTCCTCCTCTTTGGGCTCACCGTCTTTGCCATACACCGTACACTAGAGCCAGTCCCCATCCTGCCACAGTGTCCAAATGCAGCCCCTGCTGGCACACCCAGTGGGCACAGCCAGCAGCACCACAGGCAGCTGGCCTGTCCGGCACCTTGATGTGGGCTAGGACATTCAGCAGCCTCATGGGGCTCAGGGGTCACTGCCATCCCTGCTGGGGGGGGCGGTGGTGGGGTCAGGTAATGCCTGGAGCTGAGCCCTGGCTGCCCCACAGCCCCAGCCCGGGACCACACCTCCCCACAAGCCCCAAGCCCATGCTTGCAGTCCTGCACTTCCGTGCCTGATCCTGCCACTTCCCATCATAAAGAAACACCTCTTCATCCTGACTTCCTTGTTTTCCCTGTCCTGGAAGCTGGGAATACAAAGAACCTGCAGCTGAATCAGCTGGCAAATTTTGATGATAAATGCCTTCTGCTACTGCAACTGCTGCTACATGCCTTAACCTTATTCCTCCACATTCCACTTCAACCAATTCTTTCCCAACATACAAACACCATCTGTCTCCTGTTCCCTTCTCAACTTCCCTTATTGCCCCCGGGGCATGAATTACCTCTAGGAGAATGTGCAAACTGCCTCAACATTCTGCCAAGGGATTCTTCAGAGATCTTTCTGGATCATCATCCCTTTTGACCCATTGCTGGCTTTCCTATACTACCCTCTATGGATTCCCTCTCGGGTTTACTCCTCAAAAATCCCATTGATTGGTGACATTTTCAGTGGTCCTTCCCTGTGGACTCTTCATGGACCCCCTGGTCCACCACTTGTCTGTCTTGAGCGGACACTATTGGGTATTCAACCAATTGCCCAGTGGCAGCTGCCACCGAAGGGAACTGATCACCAAACCTGGATGAGGGGCGCCTTCAGCTCTGCTCACTGCCATAGGATGGTGGAAGGATCCCAGATGAGTATGCATTTTGTCAGGAAAATTGCTCCCTGTTGCCAGAGTTTTATGTTCCAAAAAGACACACAGAGGAGTCCTGTAACTTTATTGGAATAAACAGAGAGGCCATGGGCCATTTCCCATGGGGTCTCTCAAATGCTTGGGGGATGCAGCCCCCTTTATATCCTAGGTGCCCCACTGAATGACCCTCTTCCTTCCCCCATTGGCTGAGTTAATTAGAAGGTACAGACTTCCCAAATCCCCTACTCTATGCCCCACTCTAATACACACTTCCCCTTTCGTTATATAAAAGAAAGAAAAAGAAATTCTCCCTAATTTTATGAAGTCTCTGTTGTCTTGCTCTTGGTTCAGGAATTTAACACAGCCTTGGCTGAGCAACAGTCTGTGTTGATTACTAACATTTTCTAGAACCAAGAGATTCTTCTATTGCTTCATTAGCCATAAGTTCCTAGTGTTATACATGAGTAATGTGATGGTTGACTCTCACAATTAAGGAGCAAATATTATGTATATGTTAAGAGAAGTTTTGTAGATGTATAATAATGTTTCCCCTCCCCCTTGAATTGTTATCATGGGATAGCCTTAGTAGTCGGGGCTTTTGGGAGGGTCGGCTTGTTACTATGGCAGAACCTGACTTCCAATCAAGATGTAAGAAAGTGATTTCCACCACTGGACAGTGAAGAAGAAGTCAATTGACAAGACTATGAAGAATAAAAGGCAGAGCATCCATTATGTAGATTAGCACACGATGGTTAAATCCTTTGCTCCCAGCCCTGTATTATTTTCTTTATGCAATCTTATATTTTGATAAGGTTTTGTTGGAAGCCAGGACATCTCTCTGGCTGTCCTGGATGGCTTGAACCCCTGCCCGGGGAACTCAGAGACCTTGGCACAGAGCCCAAGACCCCTGTGCCTTTGATCTTGACCCATGGAATAAATTACCACCTTTATATGAAAAATTACAACTCAAGAGAGTTTAAGCAGAATAGTAGTTAGCTTGTCACAGGGTGAAAAACAGATTTTTGAGGTTTTTAGAATGGGGGCTTAGGGTCCCAAGATGGAGGAATTTGGGCGTGCCCTGTCCTTCTTCTTTCTTTTTCTTAGCCTCCATGTTCTGGGTGATGCTGGCACTTTTGGATTGGTTTAACACAGAAACTCACTGTCTAACATAGGTGATAGGTATTAGGAAGTTATTGTAAATAATGTACACATAGTTTTTAGTATAAAAAGGCAACACCGCCGCTGAGGCGGTCAGTGCGCCTCAACCCAACCTGCCAGACAGACCTCGGCGGGTCGGAGAAATAATTTTATAGATAAGAATCAATAAACAACCTTGAGAACGGGAATAGAAGACTTCTGACTCCTTCTTTGACTGCTGGGCTGGGAAAAGAGACTTTCTAATGCATCTTGTGATCACTCTGACCAGCAGAGATTCTGAGAAGGTTTTAATAAACCTTTTATATTTTTTGAAAGTAACTATCATTTCTCACACTAGCCTTGTCTGCAAGTAGATTCACATGGTCGATTTGTAAAGACACATTCATCTTATTCCTTTACCTGCACACATTCTTGGTGGTGAGGTGGCTCCCACTGGCACTGCACCCCACACACAAGGCCTGCACACACACCGCCCCACCCTCGCACACACACGTACACATAACCCTGCACACCCTGGCACACATCCCTCCGCGCGCACACACACACACATGCACACATGCTGCCTCCTTGTCCCCATTGCCTTTCATTGTCTTCCCCCGCCTTACTTCCTTACCCATTTCTCCAGGTACAGCCTAGCCTTTCCTTCTCCTTTGAGTACTTGCACTTCCTTGCCTTGCCTTGCCCTTGAAGTCCCCTCTCTTTGCATTACCTCCCTCACCCCTCCCCCACCAGGAATTCAAGATGTCTTTTAAGAGACATCTCCTGGCCTTGCCCTGCCCTGTCTGCTCCTCCTATGATTCTCAAAGCTCTCATGTACCCCCAGTGTTTCAGGAGCACCTGAGAGGAAGACCAGGGGAGGATGCATGCTGCTACACTCATGTGTCTGAGCAGCTTTGTTCTGGCACCAATCCTTGCATGGCTTGAATTTTAGACAGGCAATTCATATCTCACCTCAGAGCTCCGGTACTAGAAGGACAGTTAATTTGCATATGAAAGAAAGCAGGTAGCCCAAGAGTTTTAGGTGCAGATTACAGACGGGCCCATATAAGATCAAGGCTGGACAGAGCAGTCTGTCCTCACCGCTTTTGAGTACCAGCAATCCTTGAAGGCACCTCTCACCTGCCTTGCCCTGCCTTGGTGACCTAACAGTTTCCTTGTCTTGCCCTGCTAAGCCTCCCTAGCCTTGCATTCCCTTGCACGCCCATGACACTTGACCTGCCTACTGGCTTTCCTCCAGGGTCTTGCCTTGCCTAGCCCTTCCTGTTTCTGCCTGGCCTAACCATTACTGGACTTAGCTTCTTATGCCCTGCGTTGCCTCTGACTTCTGGGCCTTCCACTCCATTTGATTTCCCCTCATGCTACCAGCCTTGCCAACCTCTCCCTTGACTTGCCTACAGTTGCCTACACTTGCTTTGCATTGCCTTGCCTGCATGGAAGGCAAGGCAAAGAGCAGTAGGCAAGGCAATGCAAAGAATGGAAACTATTTGTAGGGCCAGGCAAGGCAGACATAGGCAAGGCAAAAAAAACCAAGGGTACACTAGGAAAACTAGGCATGGTACTGAAGGCAAGGCCAGGCCAGGCCAGGTGACTCAGAGTGCCATTCCTTGGAAAGTAAAAGATATAGTGGCAATGTTAGTAGGGCAGCTGATCCTTATCAGCTGATAAGGTATAGTCCAGCAAGACATTTCTGTCCTGGCCCCTTCTGTGTAGGAACCATTTTTGGACATAGTCAATATCAGATGTGGTATGCAACTTTTGCTTGGTAAGTTCCAGAACAAGAACAGCAATGCTTTCTTATGGAAAGGGAAGTATGTGGCCCCAGTATTTCATGTGCAGAGAAGAACCTGCATCGTTGTCTTGGTTTGGAAAGGCAGGTGTCTGCTAAGGAAGGCAGGAGCCTCCCCTGAAATAGAAAAATGTGAACTCTCCCTCTGAATTGCTATAAATTTTAAATTAAGGGACTCTTGGGCAAAAATATGGGAGCGCGAATAACAGTTCTTTATTAAGGAAGAAAATTAAAAAAAGATAAAATAAACAATGCAGTAAACCAAAACAACGCTGACAGCGTCAGAATATGACCTGACACCCTGTTGGTCAGGGTGCAGGTAGCAGTCCAATTGGAATTGTGGCTGCAATGCTCCTGGAGTGTCAGGTGTAGTTCTGTTGGAGCAGTGGTCCTGTAGGAAGATGTAGTCTGCCTCTGAAGATCCAGTGGAAGAGCCAGCTGTTCCTCTGGGAAATCCAGTAGAGAAGTTGTGCTGGTGTTCCAGAATCTCAAGACTATATCTGGGTGGGAATCCTTGGCTCTTCCCTCTGGGCAGAGCACTCACAATGGGATGCTATAGTTCTTATCAGTCATGCAGTGACATTCAATAGCCTGTTATCAGCACGTCTCCCCAGAGAGAGGAGTGGCTGTGGAAGAGATAAGGAAAACTGCCCACTGAACAGAAGACAACTGCCATACAGATGGCAAATAAAATACATTTTGCTTGGCAATCCAGGACAATTGTGCAGCCTCAAGGGCAGCAACTTTCTGTCCTGGCATATTTGGTTTGGAAGCACTGACTCAATTTGTACAATCATGGAGTCAGTACCCATCTTTGGAAGGCAGTCTCCCTTCTGAAAGAACCAATTTGGCATGTGTTTTCCACTTCTCAGAGGTAGCCTTCTTGAAATTCTGCCAGCACAATTCTTTTGCACAAGGCAAGCAGCTACGCTGAGTCTTGGTATGCAGCTGATCTAGTGCCCCAGGCAGGTAAAGTCTAGTACAAGTTTTCTGACACCTTTTTATGGGTTCAGTCCCTGGATGTTTCGTGTTTTGGAGGAGGGGATGCCATTTTTTTTTGAGATGGTCTTCTAGTTGCCCTCTTTTGCAAAGAAAGCATGTTTGGAGGGGCACTTTGGGTGGTCTCAGTGAATTTAAAGGCTTTTCCCAATAGGCAGTTCTCTGCTGTTGAACTGTCAATGGGAATGCAGAGGCCAAACTGTGAAGTTTTTGTCCCTTGTAGTTTTAGTGTGTGAGCAGTCTCTGGTGCCATTCCATTTGGATCCTGACTCTGTGAGACTGAAGGCTTACGATGCTACCTACAGCTGAGAAGGAAAGTGGCGATAGCAGGGTGTGTGTTTGTAGTTTGATGGGTGCGGTCGAAATTGTAAGCAGCAAAGAGCTTTCTCCACTGACACTTTTGCTAGCTTTGTATTTGGCAGATGTTTTCAAGTTTGTTACCAGACTCTGCGAGAATGAAAAAGTTTTTTAGGGCAGAGGAGATAGTGTTGATCTTTGAGTGTGGTGCAAAGAAGAGTATCCACTTGGAAGGGGAAGATCGGCAAAATCTTTTTGTCCTGGCACAGCTGATTTGCGATCAGGGACGTTTTCAACTTGGTTGTGTCCTAGGGGTGGTTTCAAGCTGAGCTCAGTGCTTGTCTGTGGTAATCACATATCCTCTGAACAGAGAGAGACACAGCTCTCCCAGGATTTTCCTGGGGAAGCCTGTGAGAAGCTGTGAGAAAGCTCAGAGAAAGAATTAAAACAAGTATTATCTCAATTTCTGCACCTGGCAGGCAATCTCTGTTCGTTAAAGACGTTTACAAGAAGGAGGTATCCCTTCTTGACCAATAGGTGAGAGAAGATTCCTAAAGGCCAATTGGATCTTAGGTCCACCATTGTTTCTATAAGAACTGCATTTCTAATAAAAAAGTGCTTTTTCACTCCTTCTGAAGATGGAGTCTGTATCACCTTTGTCTGTCCCCGATACCCTGTCAGTGATACGTGTCCTTCTTTTGTGAGTCGACACTGCCATCGTGTGGTTATTTTGATGAATGCTGACAGTGCCCAGGAGAAAGCCAAATGTTTTTCTTGCCCAGCTCCCCATTAGTGTTGGGAGCAGTGTGGGCAAGAGGACCGCTGTGGATCCTGCCTCTTGGGCGCTGACAAAATGTGATCCTGTATGTAGAGGGAGAGGAGAAGGAATAATTTCATTGTTGGCTGTGCAGTTTATAGACTGCAAAAGAAAAGGCAATTGCAGCATGGTCTTTTTAGAACCTTTTCCGGACCACCACCTGCTCAACATGTAACTTGTACCCACTGAGCTGCATCCAGCTCCCTGGAGAGATACAGTTGCCCTCAAGGTCTATGTACCATCTTGCACGCTAACTCTTGCAAATCCCAAACCTCTTCAAAACATCCAGCAGCTGCTCTCAAAGAAAAAGTCCTACAGCAAAAAGCTATTGCTGGCCATAATAGTCCCTTTGTAGCCTGTAACTAGATGAAACACAATGTGTCACCTGTGCTTTCTCAACTATATATATGGCATCAGAACATTCTCTCAAAGTGGCAGAGTCTATTGTTACAGCGAAGAATTTCCAGCTGTAGTTCTGACAGAGAGATGTGCCAGGACAGAAGGCATTTAACTACTTACCCTCTTCCCTGTGAAATCTGGTATTTGCAATAATTTTCATTATTTGACGCATTCAGTGTCACTGTGTCCAAGCATCGAGAGACCACACAGAGGGAAGTGTCAAGACTGAAGATGTTCAAAAAATACCCCCTTCTCTTAATAGGACATAATGTGTTGCTGCTTTGTAGCTTCTTTCCCAGAGAGAAAGAAGATACACTGCCATCACTTTTTTCAGTCTTACATCTTTGATGCAAACATCAGCAGCTATTCTCATAGAAAAAGGCTCAAGAAGAAAAAACCAGTGTAGGGCTGCACCTTCCACATGCCCCAAACTCACCGGTGCACTCTGTCCTTCTCCACTGCATCTACCATTGTGTTCTCTGGATAGCAGAGCCCAAAGGTAAGCACAATTGTTTCCACGGAGGGGCTGGAAAAGGATAAAGTAGCAGCAGAAGTAGCCCTCATTGAACTTTAATCCTTACAACTGCCAACATCACTTCGTTTCACTGGCCAGTGGCAGCCATGCTCT
Source organism: Camarhynchus parvulus (assembly GCF_901933205.1). Taxonomy (NCBI): domain Eukaryota; kingdom Metazoa; phylum Chordata; class Aves; order Passeriformes; family Thraupidae; genus Camarhynchus; species Camarhynchus parvulus. The sequence goes on from NC_044572.1 coordinate 56,885,333, forward strand.
TTTACAGCCAGTACTCTGCGCCCACCAGCCCGCTGCTGTGAGGTTTCATTCTCTGCCTCTTGCAAGCTCTTTCACTTTTACTCTCTCAGAAGCAAGTAGGCATCTGGTTTCTTGCTATGAACACTGTGCTAGTAGCATAGCCCTCCAGCATGCTTCTTCTGCCATAAGATGCTTGGGGAACACACTTACCTTCTCAGTGCTATGTAGCCCCATATTCTTCATCTCTTGTTGTCTGAATCATACCAGAAAGCTTTTTGGCTACGTCTAGCACAGAGAAAATGTGCCAGGACAGCAACATTGCCAGAAGCATACTTGTGAATCAAATTGATACTTGTATTTGCATCACATTCAAGAGGCAGTCTTCTTTCCTATACAATGTGCAAACAGCTGTCAGACCGTGTCACTCTCTCCACGCTCCATCCCAGCTCTAAGTACCAGCATGCACATTACAGCCTCACAAGGGCAGAAAATCCTACAGTGGATGCATGCAGCATCCACGCAGAAAAGCTGCAAAGCCATTACCTGGCTTCACATCTGCGTAGACCACAGAAGGCAAAAAATGAAGCAGCAGAGCACTGGGTTTGTGTGTGCGGAGCACCAAACTGAAAAACTTCAGCAAAACCTCATCCACAATCGGAGTAAGCAGAGAATATGTTTGCTGTTTGGAAAAGTAACGTGCTGCTCTTAGAATTCAACTCAAAATGTGAAGACAAGCATTTTCCACCGACAACTGGAATAAGAATTGGTAGAAGCACAAGAAAGTCAAGAAAGTTGTCCATGAATCTCCTCCAAACAAATGCTAATGTGAATTTGGCAGGCAGGTGGCTGGCTGCCATGCTCCTCTAGCAATCTGAACGCTGAACACCCAAGCCAGGTGCTTCGCAGCTTCATTCTTCGCCTCTTGTAATCTGTTGAGATTTCATTCTCCTGGAGGCACTTTGTCATCTACTTCTTGCGCTGAACACCGTGTCAGCTGCAAAGCGCTCCAGAGCACAGCTTCTACTGAAAAACTCCTAGACCATGCACGAACATTCTCAGTGCTGAATATCCCCACAATCTGCCTCTCTTGGCATCGAAATCTAGGCAGAAAGCATTTTGACTACTTCTCGCCCAGAGAAAATGTACCACGACAACACACTTGCACAGACCTTTCCCCTCGAACTTGTGACTTGTATTTGCACCATATTCAAGCAGCAGTCCTCTTTCCTATACAATCTGCAAAGTGTTGTAAGATTGTCATGCTCTCTGCCCTGGCCTTCTCAGTTCAAAATAGGAGAGCACACATTACAGCCCCGCAAGGACAAAACATCCTGAGAGATGTCACAGTGCAGGTGTGCAGTACTAGATGCTGAAATGCAGCAAAGCTGAATACCTTTGCTGAGATTCAGTCCTCTGCAGATCACAGAAGGCGAAGAATGAAATGCCAGAGCAGAGGGCTTGTGTGAACAGTGTACTGAATTGCAGAAGTCCAGCAACAGCACATTCACAATCTGAGTCAGCTGAGAATACGCTTGCATCTGTGGGACGTTATCCCAAAACGTGGAGACAATCACATTCTTACACCTTCAGAGCTGCAGACTTCTGTGGAACAAGTTGTAATGTAATATATATAATAAGAAAATAAATCAAGCCTTCTGAAACATGGAGTCAGATCCTCGTCTCTTCCGTCATCCAAGAACCCCTGTGAACACCGTCACAGAAGGTCTGCAATTCTGTACACTGCGCAGACCAGCCCAGTGCTCTGCTGCTTCATTTTTCACCTTTTGTCATCTGCACAGTATGGAAGTCAGGCAATGGCTTTGCCACTCTTCCATGTGGCTGATGCATGCAAGCATGGTTACATCTTTTGGTTTTTTTGTCCTTGCAAGGCTGTAATGTGCACACTGGTACTTCAAGCTGAGAAGGACCATGCAGAGAGCACCATGATCTGACAACTGTTTGCATGTTGTACAGGAAAGAGGATTGCCTCTTGAATGTGGTGCAAATATCAGTATTGACAAGATTCAGGGGCACGCTCCACACAAACTTTTTGTCCTGGTGCATTTTCTCTGAGCAAGATGCAGACAAAAAAACTTTTCCGTATGATTCAGATGAGAAGAGGTGCAGAATATGGGACTATGTAATGCTGCAAAGGTAAGTGCATTTCCCCAAGCATCTTTCGGCAGAAGCAGTCTGCTGGGGCACTTCACTACCAGCACAGTGTTCATAGCAAGTAGCAGATGCCTATTCACCTCCAGGAGAGTAAAAGTGTGACAGCTTACAAGAGGGGAAGAACAAAGCCGCACAGCAGCAGGCTGGTGGGCGCAGTGTATGGCTGTAAAATAAGCATGGCTGCCACTGACCTGCCAAACAAATTCACTCTCTAGTCATAAGGATTAAAGCTCATTGAGAGCTATTTCTGCTGCTACTTTATCCTTTTTCAGCCCCTCCGTGGAAACAATTCTGCCTACCTTTGGGCTCTGTGATCCAGAGAACACCATGGTAGATGAAGCAGAGAGGGGAAGGACAGAGTGCATCGGTGAGTTTGATGTGTCTTACATGGGGCATGCAGAAGGTGCAGCCCTGCACTGACTTTTACTTCTAGAGCATTTTTCTATGAGAATAGCTGCTGGATGTTTGCAATGAAGATGCGAGAGTGAAAAAAGTGATGGCAGGTCTACCTGCACAATTTAAAAGCTGTTACGAAGAGAAGGTACTTTAAGAACATCTTCTGTCTTGACACTTCCCTCTGTGTGATCTCTAGCTGCTTGGACACAGTGACACTGAACATATATGAAAATATTTGCACCGCGAATGTCAGGTTGCACAGGGAAGAGGGTAGGCTGGCAAATGCCTTCTGTCCTGGCACATCTCACTGTCAGAAGTGCAGCTGGATATTCTTCGCTGCAACAATAGACTCTGCCACTTTGAGAGAATGTGCTGATGCAATATATACATAGTTTAGAAGGAACATGCGAATCACTAGTGGGTTTTGTTAATTTACAGACTGCAAAGGGACTATTATGGCCAGCACTGCCATTTGTTGTAGAACTTTTTTTTTTGTGAGCAGCTGCTGGATGTTTTGAAGGGGTTTGGGATCTGCAAGAGTTAGCATGCAAGATGATACACAGAGCTTGAAGGAAAGTGAATATCTCCAGGGAGCTGGATGCAGTTCAGTGAGTGCAAGTTACATGTTGAGCAGTTGATCAAGGTTCTAAAAGGAAGAGCCATGCTGCAATTGCATTTTCTTTTGCAGTCTATAAACTGCACAGCCACAAATGAAATTATTCCTCTTCCTTCTGTGCTACATGCAGGATCACATTATGTCAGTGCCCAAGAGCCAGGATCCACAGCAGAGCTCTTGCCCACACTGCTCCCACATGATTGGGGCTGGGCAAGAAAAGCATTTGGCCTTCTCCTGGGCACTGCCAGCGCTCATCAAAATAACCACACGATGGCAATGTCGACTCACAAAAGAAAGACACACACCGAATCCAGCTTGAAACCAATCCCAGGACACAGCCAAGTCAAAACATTCCTGATCACAAATCAACTGTGCCAGGACCAAAAGATTTCACTGATTTTCCCCTTCCAAGTGGATACTCTTCTTTGCACCACACTCAAAGATCAACACTATCTCCTCTGCCCTAAAAAACTTTTTCATTCTCGCAGAGTCTGGTAACAAACTTGAAAACATCTGCCAAATACAAAGCTAGCAAAAGTGTCAGTGGAGAAAGCTCTTTGCTGCTTACAATTTCGACCGCACCCATCAAACTACAAACACACACCCTGCTATCGCCACTTTCCTTCTCAGCTGTAGGTAGCATCGTAAGCCTTCAGTCTCACAGAGTCAGGATCCAAATGGAATGGCACCAGAGACTGCTCACACACTAAAACTACAAGGGACAAAAACTTCACAGTTTGGCCTCTGCATTCCCATTGACAGTTCAACAGCAGAGAACTGCCTATTGGGAAAAGCCTTTAAATTCACTGAGACCACCCAAAGTGCCCCTCCAAACATGCTTTCTTTGCAAAAGAGGGCAACTAGAAGACCATCTCAAAAAAAAATGGCATCCCCTCCTCCAAAACACGAAACATCCAGGGACTGAACCCATAAAAAGGTGTCAGAAAACTTGTACTAGACTTTACCTGCCTGGGGCACTAGATCAGCTGCATACCAAGACTCAGCGTAGCTGCTTGCCTTGTGCAAAAGAATTGTGCTGGCAGAATTTCAAGAAGGCTACCTCTGAGAAGTGGAAAACACATGCCAAATTGATTCTTTCAGGAGGGAGATTGTCTTCCAAAGACAATCAGATGCCGACTCCGTGGTTGTAAGAATTGAGTCACTGCTTCCAAACCAAATATGCCAGGACAGAAAGTTGCTGCCACCCTTGAGGCTGCATGATGCAGGTTCTTATCTGCACTTCCAACACTGGGGCTACGTCCTTTCCTTCTTATGAGAAAGCATTGCCATTCTTGCTCTGGAACTTATCAAGCAAAAGTTGCATACCACGTCTGGTACTGACTATGTCCAACAATGGCCCCTACACAGAAGGGGCCAGGACAGAAATGTCTTGCAGGACTGTACTTCCCCACGGTACCTTATCAGCTGCTCTACCAACATTGCCACCATATCTTTACTTCCCAAGGAAGTACACTGAGTCACTTGGCCTTTCCTTGCCTCCCAATACTGTCCCTATTTTTCCTAGCCTACCCTTGTTTTGTTTGCCTTGCCTATGCCTGCCTTGCCTAGCCCTACAAATAACTTCCTGGCTTTGTTTTTCTTGCCTATCATTCTATGCCTTGCCCGTAAGGCAATGCAAAGCAAGTGTAGGCAATTGTAGGCAAGTCAAGGGAGAGGTTGGCAATTTTGGAGCCATGAGGGGAAAGCAAATGGAGTGATAGGTGAGAGAAGGCCCAGAAGTTAAAGGCAAAGCAAGGCATAAGAAGATAAGTCCAGTAATGGTCAGGCCAGGCAGAAACAGGAAGGGCTAGGCAAGGCAAGGTCCTGGAGGAAAGCCAGTTGATAGGTCAAGGGTGGAGCATACACATGCAAGGGAATTCAAAGCAATGGAGGATCAGCAGGTCAAGGCAAGGAAACTGTTGGGTTGCCAAAGCAAGGCAAGTGACAGGTACATTCAAAAATTGCTGGTGCACAAAAGTGGCCACAACAGACTGCTCTGTCCAGCATTGATCTCGCATGGGCCATCTCTAATTTGCACCTAAAACACTTGGGCATCGCAGGTGAGACTGAAACAACTGAACAACACTCTGTGTCCATGCAGCAGTAGCCAAATTTTATTAAGAGCTGTTCTCTTTAAACAGCTTTGAAAGTCTCCGTGGTTAATTCTGATTGGTTAAAATTATTACCACCCAGCTAACTGGCCAATGTCTGCCTGTGTCCCTAATGGCCTAGATCTGCTCCCCAGCAGCCCAAATAGGTCAAATTATATAATTGAGGTAGGTTTATAATTAGTTGCATTTCAGTTATAAAAATATAATTAGGATTAATTATAACTGTAAGGCCTCCAGGCCAGCTGTTAGCCACTACAGTTCCTCCTTTTTGTTTTTAAATACAAAAGCAGCGTCTGTTATCCTCTGCAGGGCCGTGGTATGAAGATGAACACAGCACAATGTTTCGAACAATCATGATGACATAGCCCAGAAACTACCAGGAACAGCTTTGCAGGGTGATATGCTGCAAACTATTCACAACTACAACAAACACCTAACTCATTCACTAACTGTTAAACCTTACTAACTATTATGGGTTATACTGTTTTGTTTCTACTGAAAGGTGCAAATCCATGTGCTTAGTCCTGTTCCCAAAGTGTCTTTCTTCTTGAAAAAAAGTTACAAGTAGGAGTAGACTGCTATTCCACAGGTCCCATATCTTCATGCAGTGCTGCGAAGTGTTGTTCTGATTACTGCTCCATGACATCTGCTGTGGGGCTGTCAGGGAGATCAGTTGTTGGATGTGATCCTGAGCAGCTGTAGAGCAGGACGCATACACTGAACAGGCACCCATCAGATGCCAAGGTCCATGGAAATACAGGCGTACCTGCGCCCCCAAGTAACAAGGTCCCAGGGACCTTCCCATTTATTGGTAAGGAGGTCCTTTGCCAATATCTTAGGCTTGGGTGACTGAATGTCACCATGTAAAACCAGAAAATTATTTTAAATGACAGGGTTCTGAAAATTTGCAGGTACTGTTAAATGGTTTAAAGTGTATACTGCCTTGGTTACCCTACTCTGCAGGGCTTCACTAAAGCCGGCCAAGGCCAGCAAGGTGCTGATCCAACATTGCTCCCTCCACACTTTTCTTCTTGGCACCAGCCTCATCCCCATGGGGCATGCTTGCTACTGCTGTACCAGCCTGCTGTTCCACGATTCCTGCTATGGTCCATTTCACAACCCAGATGTGCACTGAGACCTTCTGCTTCCTGTGAATTTGTAAATGAAATCCCTTTTCTATCTCTCCCCCTCACGGCGCTGCCAGTGACCAGTGGAGTGGGGGTGAGCTTGTGCCACAGCGCCCCCTGCAGCCACAAGGGAATCATCACACCTGCCCTATCTGGCTCGGAGCCAACAGCGCCACTTCGGGCTGTGGCCATAACTACACAGAGGAGGAAAGGCTTGGGTGGCTGAGAGAAACCTCTTAATGGGTTTGTAGGTCTTTTGTTTGTTGCTGACGTTATTTGTTTGCCTTGTTTTATATATGTATGTATATATATATATACACATATATGTATGTATTCTAATAAAGAACTGTTATTCCTTTTCTCATTCCTTTGATTGAAAGCCCCATAATTTCAAAGTTATAATGATTTGGAGGGTAGAGGGTTATATTTTCCATTCCAAGGAAGGTTCCCTCCTTCCTTGGCAGACACCTATTTTTCAACCCAAGTCAATGAGTAATCTATGTTGTGAATTTGACAGGAAAAGAGAGAATACTCTAGTCAGTTCTCTGTGATAAACCATGTTTCTGCAGTCTGGGAGGTTGGGAGTAGTGAGGAATCTACTCAAAACCTTGAACTGCACTCATTTTGATAGTAGTCTTTTCCCTCAGTTAATGAAACAGCTTCAAATTTTACCAGGTCCTCCTTCTGCTTTGCCTTGAGAGTCAGTATCACTTCCATCTTATTTCCACTGAGCTTCAGCCAACAGTCTTTAATGCAAACTTGTACCACTGCATTTGGAAGTTGTGTGATGGTTGTATCTGCGTCTGATGAAAATGAGAGGTAGAGCTGAATGTCATCATCGTACATTGCAGATCACATCACAACTGCTTCCAGTAGCATCTGCACAGAGATAATGAATAGAAAATAAGCAATCACAGGAAGCCTCATAGGTCCCTCTGCAATTGAAACCACCTCAAAAAAGGGAGGATCGCTTCCAGCAGCATTTACTCTTTTGACAAAAATGAGTGAAAGATCCTTTCATGGTTTAGGAATAATATTCCCGAATTTCATGTTCCCACTGAAACATCCCAGACCACATGTTGCTCACTCATTTACCCCCAGACCTCTTGCAGCTGGATGGAGAGGAGAATTGGAGGCACAGAAAGGTAAAGATTGTGGGTTGAGATAAAGAACAATTTACTAGAAACAGCAATGAAATAAGAAAACCACCAGTAATAACAGCAATACTACTAATGGTAGAGTGTCCTGGGTTACAACATGGGGTGTACCACCATCTACAACACTTTCTAATGAATTGTTAAGATAGGTGGAGCAGTGTTTCTTTATCTTTACCATGACTCAACTGTGTTAACTCTCTCTGGGGAAGCAGCAGCACCACTCGCCTTGAGGGGAGGGGGTCATCACTGCTAATGGACCATCAAGGACTCCCCAGAATGACTCATGGAATTACATCATCCATTGTGAAATTCCCTGCCCTGTGGGAGGTTTCAGACATTCCTGCCTGTGTATAATCTGGGGCTTGAGACACCACAACCACCACTAGACACCCAGAGGACAAGAATTCTCCACCACCACCACTGGACCACCAGAGAAGGACTAGGCCTTTCCACAGGACCACCATTTTTGATATCCATCACTTCAACGGAACAGCAACCACCATTCAGTTGGACTGCTACCACCACCCTGACCAACAGGGTGACTGACTTTTTGGTTTAAGCCAGTGTTTCTGTACTATTGTCTTCATTGTGACTTTCCTAGTAAATTGTAGCTCCGTCTTGAAATCTCTCACAAGGCATTTGTGTGGAGTTAATTCTCCCCCTGGTTTACCTTCAAACCAGCACACAGAATGTACAAAATGGGCAAAAGATTCACATGCAACTGCTCACCATGCAGAACTGTGGATCTTGCCATCATCCAACTGTACACCCTGCACACCCTAACAACACTGGAAAAACCCTAGGCCTCTCCATGCCCTCTGCACATGTCTTGAGGTGGTATCCAAACAAGTCCAAGGTCCTGGCTGTGTCCCTCCTGGCTGCTGAAAAAATTAACCCTATCCTAGCCAGAATCAGAACAAATCTGTATATTTCTGCTAGATCCTGCTACTTGTGGCTAGCACTGCCCAAAGCAATTGAAAAGCTAGAACAGATACTGATTTTTGGGTATTACTTTCTAGAGATCAAAAATCAGCTACAATAGCTCTATTTCAATGGTAATAGCCATTAAACTCTGTTCAGAGAGTCTAAGATTGTCCAGGTTAGTAAGGTTGCCTCTCTCTTACCAGTGATATTTTCCCAAGAAAAAATGCTATTTTTAACAAGTAGTTGAAGACAACAACAAGTATGTAGAAGACATACAGAAGAGGAATTATGTAGAGTTCTCCAGAGCATAAAAATACATTCAGGATAACAAGGTCCTCTTCTCAGAGGTGTCACCAACAGTGAGGTGAATCAATTCTCTCAAAGCAATGTGGTGCCATCAGAAAAAGTATGTATGTTCTCAAAAAGCTGTCTCAAAACTTGAGCTGGATGTGGGAATTGGGGTTTGAATTTTCAAAAGTTTCAAAAGATCGGATGTCAACTGGAACAGTTAGCAACATAGAGGTCTGTGACTGCAAATCTCTGATACTCCTGTGCTATTGAGGGTATGGGAACAAAAGGCAGAGATGGAAATAATAGAAAAGGCCTTTCAAGGAATCAGTGCAACTTCAAAACAGCTAGATTTCATTTCAGAAGTTTTCTTGTGTTAAAGGCCATTACTTGATCTAAACCAATCTCTCCTTTTTTTAAATATTTGGTTGTCCTCCTGGATACCTAAGATATTTTATGATCCCCCCCCCCTTATGATTTAAACAGCAGCAGGTTCTATAAGCTTCACTGGGCCATCTGCCTTAAGTATGCACTGTGCGCATATCCTTTTCCACTAGGATGAATCAGCCTGCTGAAGTAGAACTTAAAATATTACACATGTATGCAACAAAATGACATAAATGTGCAATGACTTTAAGGAATGTTCTCATTAAAAATTGTACACCCTCCTAAAGGCCTTGGGATGCAGCTAGACTCAAGGACTGCAGGCAGGGTATCCTCGCACCACTGCTGGGTGGCATACCCTTACAGAAACTATTTCAAAAAGCTAGTAATCTTCCTTTCTTTGCTGCCCATCTAGTTTCTATACTGGTGAAGATGACATCACTACGTCCTAAGTTTCCATTTTATATCCATTGCTAGACTTAGGCATATAGAAGTGTGTGAGATACATCAAGGAGGTACATAGTAAACTGAAGCAGACAAGGTATTACCAAGACCTGCAAAAGTAAATTGTTTTTCCAGCAGGACTTCTCTGGGGCAAACAGGCAACTCAAGATGTTCTTGGAGTGGAAAAAAAACCAGGAAAGTTTGAAGACTCTTCATTTCACAACTTCGCTCTTTTCTCTCTGCTTCTTTCTGGGACCACAGGACTTCCCCTCCAGACTTATTCAGTACATACAATGTATTAAAATGCAGCAACTTCCTCTTAATCCCATTTACAGATCCCTTACGTAAGAAACAGGAAAGAACAAGAAGGCCTTTACATGGTTCATGTGTATAAGAGGGGGAAAATACAGAATACAGGCTGTGGCATCATAAAACAAGTAGAGGCAACACAAAGCAGCTAAAGAAGGTGCATGCCTCCCTTGTGCCAGGTCACCTGCAGGAGATAAAAGAGCTGCAAAGAGGGATATATGTATTATGAATCTATTATTCATCATGTTTTATGAAGAGAGAATTTATATTTGGAGACTGTTTTTATTAACTGATGACAAAATTCAACATAAATATCAGGTGGTATCAACACAATAATGGTTGTAAAACATTTTTAAGTTAAGGCTCCCAAATTTAACTGCAAATTTAGCAAAGTCTTCCTGTTGTCTGTCTCTTTGCCTTTCCCTTTTCTTTAATATATACTTAACACTAAAAATCACTGTGTTATACATGAAGACAAACAGTGTTATGTTGGCACTAGAGCAAATATGAAACAGCTGTTCACTTCTTAATATTGAAACCAGAGAAAAGCACATGGAAAATCCTGTACTCTTTAAAGCATAGGAAATATACATACTATTTCTTCTTGTACTTTTGAAGATATTGTTCCTTCAACTACAGCCAGAATTTACAATGGATTATGGATAATAAATAGAATTCACATTCTTGGTACTCAGTCAATTAAAAGAAATATCAATTGGATTCTTTGAGTATTGCAATGGTGCCAAACCATCAGAGGAGTTGGCAAGTAAGAAGAGTGAAGGTGTGATAATTGAAAAAATTGCTGCTTGGTAAGTCACAGGAGCTAATGTGCTAGCTCAGCATTTGGGGAAGCTGGGACATTCCCAGCTGGTGCAAAAACCATATGTGATCCCCAGCCCCATTAGCTGGGACAAGATATATCACAAGATACCATGTCACAGTGAGCCAAATGGATTCGGTTACTTGCCTGATTGATTACCTCTTGGGCTACCAAGGGCTCTTCCAGCAAGCTAATGAGTTTCTGTTGGCACTGGAGTGCCTGGGAGCAATGTGTCCCCTTGGGTCAGCACTGTACAGGAATTGCTGCCTTTCTGGTGCATGGCCACCCAGCGGATTAAGAGGCAAGTAAGCAAGGAACAAGAGGATGCAAATGACTACCATACACACACAAATAACACAGACTTTCCATCCCTCCCTGATAGGAGCTGCTGTTAATGAATTTTCAGGCACACACTGAGCTAATGGGGTGAGCAACACTGAAACATGTTTTAGCTGTACTCAGTACTTTACAAAGGGTAATTGAAAAAAGGAAGGAGCAGCAGGGGTGGAAGGTGGAGAAAAAGGAGAGAGAGGGTGTAGAAGGGGAGAACAGCTCTATTTTTCAAGTGCTGAATGCAAAACCTTTGCAACAGTTGAGTTTACATGCAAGCCTGCACCTCATCAGGGCAAAGATACAGGGACTGGAGTCAAGTATTTCTTCCCTGCATAGAGCATCTAGCCCCATATCCTGCTCAGACAGCTTTCTTAACTGTGAGCTTTAGCATATAAACAGCCGATAAGTAAGAACAGTAACTGTAGCTCCTGCTGAGAGCTAACTCTGCCCGTCATGCATTTGCTGGGTCCTAATACAGGACAGCAAATAAAGCTTCATTACAGAACACTGGAGTTAGCTGCCAGAGCCTACAGATTTGAATAAACAACAAATAAGCAACATCTGCTGCAGCATATGTGTATGGTAAAAAAAAGTCACAAAATAAAAGAATTTGTAAATGCCAAAAGCAACACTAAACTGCCTGTGCTACTGTAGAGTGAATTTTTAATTGCACATGCATACTGGCAGGCTGTGGGTATTAGTCTCACATATGCGTGGTTGCTGCCAACCTGGGAGTATAGATGAATTTAATTAAATAAGGATTATCCCTTCTCCCCAGTACAATTACTTATTTATAACAATGATAAAATTGCCTAATAAAAAAAAATTGTCATATTTTTAAAAACCGAGCTAGTAAACACTCTGCTTTTCCTGTCATTCAGGGGTGTTTGAATGTTTGAGTGTCTTTTAAAATTAAGTCTAGGTATTCTGCCAAAAAAGAGGGGGGGAAAAGCCTTGTCATAAAGTCTACTGCAGTTAAACAGCCAGACTCTACATTATTGAGAAATATAAAGAAGACACACTGCAGTCAGGGAATTGGCTTTCATGGAGAATGTAGAAAATTAAGCAATTGGACTAAAATTAAGGCCAGGCTACAAAGCCAAGGAATAATACCACTGAGACAAGTACTTCTAAGAGTCTTCTCTACTATGCTTCATCTAGGCAAAGCAGTCCGTTCCTGTCTATCTCTATTTCTTCTCATGTTGGTTACTTCACACTTTCACTCAAGGAAACTCATTTCAGCAGGGTCATGCCGGGCTCTCAAATCATCATTACTCACACCTGTTCCAAAAGATCCCACAGGAAAATAAGAGTGGACCCTTATGGTATCAGGCACTCCATGAGACTTGAAAAACAGGCAGCCTGTGCCCTAGGGGAATTGGAGGCCAAATATAAATTCAGGCATGTGCTTGCAGGAGCTGAGATTTTCTTTGTGTAGGGTCCTTATGGACTCTATTTCCCACTTGCTCCTATTTTGAGGACCCCTTTTATGGGTATGAGCCACATCCTGCTGAATTTAATGGGAACTTTCTTAAAAGCTAGGTATTATGCACTAACAATATTACGTTCACCACTGAAAATTTTTAGACTATTTCTATGATGCACAGCAAGCTGAAATCACAGAAAGACTTCTTTGAATATGGAGGGATATGTTATTTAATAGCAGTGAGAAAAAGACAAAGAATATGAAAAAAGCAGTTTTAAAAATCTGGAAATCACTATTTCAAATTTAGGCAAAACATCAGAGACTCTGAAACAACAGAGAAAAGAGTGAAAAATTATGGTGTTTAAAAGAAATCTAAATAGTGGTTCTACAAAGGCATAAATCTTACATAAGTTCCGTTTGCTTTTATAATTTTGGTTGATCACAGAACTGGATGGCAGTCTTACCTGAACTGAAAATCAATAATTGCAGTCTGTGTTTTCTATAATGAAATTACTACTAAACATGTGCTTATTCATATGTCTTGAAAGAGTATTCAGGACATACTGTTCTTTTTTGCCCCTTATCTTGTGATTACTATACCTATACTACCTGTTAAATCCTTTAATTCAATAGCACAGTCATTTTTTAGAGATGGACAAAAAATGCAAAGAAGCATTTGTGTGTGTATTGTTACATTTTGAAATTTTTTTACCAGTTGGGCTATGTCCACGTTCTTGTTTTTTAGTTTATCACCAAAGGTTCATCTAAATGGTGTTTTTCATTTCACCAGTCCTGGGGAATTGCTATCATTTCTGCAGATACTTCTATGAGCAAGACTACTGGTATGGGTTCACATCTTTATTCATGAACATCACAACATTCATCAGAAAACAAAACTGTTTTATCAAAATCCGTTTAACAAAATCATTATATGTGTGATATATATGTATATGTATCCAAGTGCGTATATATATATTCTAGTAAAGAACAACTTTTCTCATATCCTTGCCTGAAAGCCCCATAATTTCAAAGTTATAGTAATTTGGAGGGAGGAGATAATTGTTTCCATTCTGAGAAGGTTCCCACCTTCCTTGGGAGACACCTGTCTTTTAAACTAGGACAGATACCTGCGTAGGAATTTGTGTTGCTATATTATTTGTGCAGAGTCCACAAAAGTAATATATTTTGTCCCTTGCTAGTTACTAGCTTTTTCATTAAATTTATATCCCATTTAAAAAAAACCCTAAGATCTACCAGTCTTTCTCTAAACACTGAATAGGAAGGGTCTCTAGAAAGTAATGACTTTCCTGCTTTGGAGACTGAACAGCCATTTCCCCAATACCACCATCCCTGAAAGCAAACGCTTCTCAGGATCTGAACCCAGATTACCCCAAATGATAGTGTAACATCTGGTCCAACAGCACTGCCTTTGATCCTTTCATGGGCTCCTCAAATAACTTATTTTTCTAACACATGATTCACTGCTATGTCAGCTCATCTGATGATAGTCTATGTAATATAGTAGACACAGATCATGGGGTAGAGGCCATGTTGCCACCAGAGAGTTCTGGTTGAATGGTCCTGTTTAAGTTGAATACAGAATAGCTGTAGTTCTCAGTCTCCTATACTTATAAGGATCTGAGAGTTGGTGTATAAAGCATCATCTGAGTCTGACAAATTCACCAAGCAAAAGCACAGCTTTAATGCTGCTTGGAAGATGTGAGAAACAACGCTCACATTTAAAATTTCAAAGGCTTATTAAACCTTAACAAAAATACAACAAAGGACTGAATAAGGAAAAATTACAGCACTGGGAGTCTCCCTGACCAGCAGCCACATGCTCATTTAGAAAATGGATGCTCTGCCTTTTATACCCTTAGCCCCTCCCAAAGTTGTTTCCATCATCTCTTTCTCTGCTGTCCATTGGTGGAGATTACTTTCTTACATCTTGATTGGAGGCTAGGTGCTGTTATGCTGCACCTCCTGGTAACAAGCTGGCCCTCCCCAAATGCCCTGACTACCAAGGCTATTACAAGGGGGAGGGGAAAGAGGACTATGGGAGGACATATTACAATAGCATCACTATACATCTACAAAACTTCTCTTAATGTACACATAATATCTATCTCTTAACTGTGAGAGCCAACCATCACATTACTCATTTATATTTTCCTTTTCCCATAAGTCATTTGTCTTGAACAATTAACTCTCATTTTTGATTACGATAATATACTCCTACTTCTCAAAATATAAAAAGAAAAAAGAAAAAATTTAATGAGTTATATTAGCATCTGTTGATGTGAGCAAGGACAGTGGGAGCAGGAGAAAAAAAATTAGGTTTTCCTTTTCCTAGCTATACTTATTTGGAATAGACAAAATGGGACCACAGAGGTCTGGTATGGCTTTTTTACCCCCATCTACTGTGTGTATGGGGTTGCTACCCATAGCAGGTCTATCTTAGTGGCAAGTACAGAGGACAACTTGGTCTTGTCCTATAGGCCCTCTTGTATTAAAAGACATTTGAGGAATGATAGAGGCCTGGTATAGCTTTCTTGCCCCCACCTTACCATGCCTACGTGGTTGCTGCCTGCAGCAGGGCTATAATCTTCTCAGTGGTGAACATAAGGGCCAACCTGGTCTTGCCCTCTATATCTTGTCTTACTCTACTTGGTTTCTAAGGAAACTGCCCCAATATCTCTTATGGTTCCTTGTGTACTTCCCCTCAACAGATGCTTGTAATTCCCATTTATTAAAACAGGACAATTACATTAATGATGCAGTTAAAACTCCCTGCCCAAAGTGTTAGTTAAAACAGTCTTCGAGCTAGTTGGTGGAAGCTTGACTCTACTTTTCAGATGTCTTTGAGCTTCTTTGGTTATCTCTCATCTGGATGAGGTCTGGATGTTATAGTCTATCCTTTGGGTTCTTTAACCAGGCCTTTAATTTTGTTGACATGAGTCCACCCTCACTCTGCGGTTTGCACAGCTGATTCAGTGGTTAGCAGTACCTGAAAAGGACCTCCCCACTGAGGGGTTAAACTGAAGGCAATGCGCATAGCATTGCCTTATATGTTCCATTATTTGAAAGTGTAATTGAGTCTTAAAGTAGCTACCCACCACTGCTGACACAAGAGAACTGCATGGCCTTGGAAGCATTACAATCACAGAGAGGTTTAGCATTTGGCCTAGCATCCAGTTTTGATGGCAGCAGTTTCCAGGGAATGTGGGTTTAAAACAGCGGTGGATCACAGCAATTGCAGATAGGGATTCAATGTTCTCAGAGATTTAATGGAAACTCAAAGACTATTAAATTTGATGAAAATCACTGTACGCAACTTTACATAAACCTTTTGGCAAACTTATACATAGAGGCAAATTCCTCTCCCGACAAAAACAGAGTGTACACAGAGAGCCAGGGGCCACTCCAGCCAGCAGAGCTGGGTAGCAGCACACAGAGAAACACACATATACACACATCTGTATTCCCAGGTTGGACAGAAGCTGGATGCACAAACCGTGCATCCAGATCCATGTCCCGTGGTGTGCCCAGCCAGTGTGTGCACACAAGGACATGTGCAGAGCTAGTGCACATACACACGGGTACATGTTCACCTGCACAGAGCTCCTGTGCACCACAGTACTTGCTAGCAGCACACACTTGTGTACACCCAATCTGCCACACCAACACACATGTGCTACACAGACACTCACCTATGTACCGTCTCTACCAATGCACATGGGCTCACAAGCATGAGACCTGCTTGCACGTAGAGCCTGTGGACACCAAAGTATGCAGTGTCATACACGTTAATATATGCATGTCCCACACAGAGCCATGCTCACCCCTGCAGAACTTGTGCAAATTCACAAGCACAGAGCTGTGCGCAGACCCACTCACACCTGAGAGTATGCAATTTAATACATGTGTAAACAGCAGTGCACACATTACATGTACACATCAGCACATCCATGTGAACAGTGCTGTGCACACCAGCACATATGTACCCAGCGCAAAGCAGGACACGTGCACTCACATCTGGGCGCACAAGAAAACACATGTGCGCACAGAGCTGTGCACACTGGTACACACGTGCACAGAAACTTCCCAGAGCTCTCCTGGCCCCGATGTCCCCATGGATCTCTCCTCATGGGATCATGACATGGTGGGGATGGGAATGGGGACAGGAGAGGGGAGTATGGGTGGAACATTGTGGCACAGTTTAAAGAGCATCTTCTGTGCCTTTGGGGTAGGAACAGACAGGCATGTCCTAAAGGGAAGGTGAAAGAGAGACCACACTGGATTCTTGCTTCCTGCTTCTCACTCTACAAGGGCAAAACTGAGCACTTTTTGCTATCTTGTCTTCCCCAGGAGCCTAACCAGCATGAAAGAGAGGATTAGAAGGATTTCTTGAGGATCACTGCCAGTGCATCTAACACATGGCATTTTTCACCTCTTACATTATCATGGGATACTGGGGTAGGAACTAACAACAGCCTCACCCTACTGCTCTAGAAGCCTGTGTTTTGTCAAGGGGCGCTTTTTACTTCATCACTTTTTACTGCCTTCACTGAGGGCAGGTACTTGTGGCCTCTATTACTGTGGAGGGAAGCTCAGAGTCCCCTGGGGATACAAGAAGGAAAGCTCCAGACCTATCTGCAGGGGTGACAGTGACTCTGAAACAACGTTTTTTATCAAGATTTTATCTCGGACTGAAAGAGGAAAAGGTATCTGTGTTGTGCATGAAAAAGTATCTAAGCTTTTGACACTTAAGCTCTTCTCTTAACTTGAAAGGAGAAGTAGCACCTGTGAGTATTAAATTTGAGTGCAAAACAACTGTTTTGTGTTACACTTGATTGAAAATTAGTATTCACAAAGAAAGATACAAGAAGGCAGAAGGTGGTAAAAGGGAGGAGGTAAACAGAGCACACACTAAGGTGGTGTTTTTCTCAAGTCTAGAATTTTGTTTGGGTGGAGTAGGGTGTAGAGTAGGTACAACTTGATACACCTACTCTTCTTTTGACTCATACCATGGCTAGTACCTATATTCAATCTCTTTCTTAGTCTATTCTCGTACATA
Organism: Camarhynchus parvulus; assembly: GCF_901933205.1. Taxonomy (NCBI): domain Eukaryota; kingdom Metazoa; phylum Chordata; class Aves; order Passeriformes; family Thraupidae; genus Camarhynchus; species Camarhynchus parvulus. The sequence goes on from NC_044572.1 coordinate 56,902,896, forward strand.
ATATTGCATACTTTTGGTGTTGGGGTCACATCTCTACCAGGTTTGTTTTCTCAGTGGGTTATCGGGGAGGATATCTGTTGGCATCTCTGTACTCCCTCTTTCTCTCCTTGGGGACTTCCTACTTGCTCCCATTCCTATCCTAACCAGCCTAACCACAGGCTCTCTAGACCAAGCCTGCCTCCCCAACAAACCAACCACAGGCTCTCCCAACAGAGCTCACCTCCTTGATTAGCTGAAGGGAGGGAAGGAGGGAGGGAGAGAGGAAGGAAGGGGGAAGGAAGGGGCGGAAGGAAGGGGCGGAAGGAAGGAAGGAAGGGGAGGAAGGAAGGAAGGACGGAAGGAAGTGAAGGAAGGAAGGGCGGAAGGAAGGAAGGGGAAGGAAGGAAGCGGAAGGAAGGAAGGAAGGGGAAGGAAGGAAGGGGCGGAAGGAAGGAAGGAAGGAAGGAAGGGGAAGGAAGGAAGGAAGGAAGGAAGGGGAAGGAAGGAAGGAAGGAAGGAAGAAGGAAGGAAGGAAGGAAGGAAGGAAGGAAGGAAGGAAGGAAGGAAGGGAAGGAAGGAAGGAAGGGGAAGGAAGGAAGGGAAGGAAGGAAGGAAGGAAGGAAGGAAGGAAGGGGAAGGAAGGAAGGAAGGAAGGAAGGAAGGAAGGGGCGGAAGAAGGAAGGAAGGAAGGAAGGAAGGGAAGGAAGGAAGGAAGGAAGGAAGGAAGGAAGGAAGGAAGGAAGGGGAAGGAAGGAAGGAAGGAAGGAAGGAAGGAAGGAAGGGGAAGGAAGGAAGGAAGGAAGGAAGAAGGAAGGAAGGAAGGAAGGAAGGAAGGAAGGAAGGAAGGAAGGAAGGAAGGAAGGAAGGAAGGAAGGAAGGAAGGAAGGAAGGAAGGAAGGAAGGAAGGAAGGAAGGAAGGAAGGAAGGAAGGAAGGAAGGAAGGAAGGAAGGAAGGAAGGAAGGAAGGAAGGAAGGAAGGAAGGAAGGAAGGAAGGAAGGAAGGAAGGAAGGAAGGAAGGAAGGAAGGAAGGAAGGAAGGAAGGAAGGAAGGAAGGAAGGAAGGAAGGAAGGGGAAGGAAGGAAGGAAGGAAGGAAGGAAGGGAGGAAGGAAGGAAGGAAGGAAGGAAGGAAGGAAGGAAGGAAGGAAGGAAGGAAGGAAGGAAGGAAGGAAGGAAGGAAGGAAGGAAGGAAGGAAGGAAGGAAGGAAGGAAGGAAGGAAAAAGAAGCTTTACCTTCTTCTCAGAAAACAAAAGCAAATAAACAACCTGCTTATGGTCCGGGCACTCCTGTACCACTGGGTCAGTTGTGCCACTCCTCTCCTGCTTTGGCTTGGAGCCCTGACAGCCTCAGCACACCAGTGCAAGCAGCTGCATGTGGTACTACACTCACGCATCTTTATGCCAACAGGTTGAGGGGAAGTTTCCATGCCCTGGTCCCCCTTCCCAGCACACTAGTGCAAGCAACTGCCAAGCTGCCCACATGGGCAGGCTGCTTACTCAGCTCCACACTGGCAGACTGTTGAGAAGCCTCTACAGTCCAGCGCCCCAGCCCCATGGCTCCATGTGCTGGTGGACACTGCAGAGAAGTCTCCGCAGCCTGGCACTCTGGGCCAGCCCTGCTGGGCTTCACTGCTCCTCGAGTTGCCACAGGCAGTCTGGCACAGGTGAGCCCACGGTGCCCCCTGCAAGAGGCACTAATAGCCGGTCACACAGCGCACAACCCCGTGCCCTCAAGCTGCCATCCCCTCCTGCCGAGCTAGTGGTGCCAGGGACCACAGTGCTGTGCCTCGGCGCCTCAGCCTGCAAACCCTGCCGCCCAGTCAGCCATCCATTCTTAGAGGTGCCACGCATTAACCCTGCCCAGTTTCACTGCTGCTGTCACTGTTCCTGCTGGATCAGCGTGCACTGAGAGCTGCTGTGCCAGGTCCCCTCCAGCCACCACCTACACAGGCTCCGGCCCAAAGCCTCCAAGACCCCACACAATCAAGCCCATCCCCAACTCTCAGCAGCATTGTGCGTGAACTTCACACAGCGCTGCTGCCACCTCCGCTGGGCTAATGAGTGCTGGGAGCCCCCACCAGGGTCCCTGCTGGCTGTTGCACAGATCAGCCCCTGCTTGGTGTTCCAGCTCGGGAAACCCTTTACAACCTCTTTGTCTGCAGTCCCTACTTTGAAAACCCCATGCACTGTTCTCTCCAAGTGGCTTTCCTGCTGCCGGCACTGACCCCATGCAACTGGGAAAACCCCAAACATGCAGCATCCTCCAAGCAGGGATTTTGCTTCCACCAGCACTGGCTCTGCACAACCCATGATACATGCAGCTCCCTCTAAGCACTGGTTTTCCCTGCTGCCAGCACTGGCTCTGTGGAACTGGGTACCCTCTACTGGGTCAGCCCTGCTGGGCTCCACTGCTCAGTGTCCCTGAGTCGCTGCAGGCAGATGAGCCTGCGGCGTCAGAGCTGTACTCTTCTTAGCCCCACTGAGCACTGTTTACACAAATCTCTCTCCTACCACCACTGCCCCCACCAATGACTTTTTCCTACCCCTCTCTCGCTTGCATCCCACCAGCCATGAGTGTCCCGCCTCCCTTTTTCTCTGCATCTCTAGCCCAGGAGACCCTGTACAGCCTTTTGTTTGCAGGCCCCCACCCAGGAAACCCTGTCCACTCATGCCCCCATCTAGGAAACCCTGCACAGCTGGGCCAGTGCCAGGCATTTCTGCTCAGCATCCCCCAGTCACCGCTACCAGCAGCAGCACTCCCTCTTAGCTTGGGTTGGCAAGCTCTGGAAGTTATCGCGCTAAGCGCACACCAGAAGCCTGCCATGTGGAGTGCTGTATGCGCTGCCACTCCACATGAAGCAGCTCCCTGGCTCCCTTTGTGCCAGTGGATTGGGAAAGCTGCTGTGACTCCTCACCCCAACATGAGCGCAGTCTCTACTGATTGGCAGTTCTCACCGTTACTCCAATACCTTCTAAACCTGATGACTTTTCATCTGGTGCTTCCAGGTCCCCTTAAATCTAATATCCCTCCATCACATGCATCCCACCAGCCACAGGGTCCCTGCTTTCCTCTTCCATGCATCCTGCCTGCAGCTCCTCTGTCCCTCCTCCACACATGTGCCCCCAGCCGCGGGGTCCTTGCTTTCCTCTTCTATGCATCCCACCTTATACGTCCAACTGTCCAACATACTGAAGCTCCAACAGACCAGGATGGATCCTGTGTACTACCTGCCTGAAGCTGATGTTTGTACGCTCAGATTATGGACTATCAATCTGGCCAAAACAATCATGAGGATGGTACTCACCTTCCCCCTCTTCTTTTTCATTATTCAGTCTTTTGCTGTCTTCAGGGTGTTAACCTGCTAATCCCCAGTGACCTGAAGAGAAGTCGATTGAGCCACCGACTTGGCAGGGTGCGTCTCCCTCTTGAAATTTCCCAGGGTCACGGAGACGAGGTTTTCATCCCCGACCAAGCTCCCATGTGTGAGAAATTGCACTCACTTTTAAAATTTCAAAGGCTTAACAAAAATACAACAAAGGACTGAATAAGGAAAAATTACAGCACTGGGAGTCTCCCTGACCAGCAGCCACATGCTCATTTAGAAAAAGGATGCTCTGCCTCTTATACCCTTAGCCCCCCCCAAAGTCGTTTCCATCATCTCTTTCTCTGCTGTCCATTGGTGGAGATTACTTTCTTACATCTTGATTGGAGGCTAGGTGCTGTTATGCTGCACCTCCTGGTAACAAGCTGGCCCTCCCCAAATGCCCTGACTACCAAGGCTATTACAAGGGGGAGGGGAAAGAGGACTATGGGAGGACATATTACAATAGCATCACTATACATCTACAAAACTTCTCTTAATGTACACATAATATCTATCTCTTAATTGTGAGAGCCAACCATCACATTACTCATTTATAACAGAAGAGTAGAGAGGTCTACTTAAAGCATCAGACTGGGATCCTACACGCTCAGAGCTGTCCATGATAGATCTACCCTTTTCATGTGCACTCCTTGAGTCTTCTTGGCAAGCTAAGTATATTTTACAGCCCTATGATTGAGCAAGTTGTATCATCTAGACTATTATGTCTATGTCTTGGTTTGGAAAGACAGGAGTCTGCTAAGGAAGGCAGGATTCTCCCCTGAAATGGAGAATGTAAACCCTCCCCACCCCTCCAAATTAGTATAAATTTTAAATTAAGGGGCTCTCAGGCAAAAAATAGGGGAGCAGGAAATAACAGTTCTTTAATAGGGAAAAGAAAAAAAAAAAGGATAAAATAAACAATGCAGTCCACTAGAACAACACTGACAGAGTCAGAACCCAAATGACACCCTGTGGGTCCGGGTGTTGGTGGTAGTCCAATTTGAAATGTGGCTGCAGTCCTCCTGAAGTATCAGGTGTGGTTCTGTTGAAGCAAGGGAGATCTGTAGAGAAGGATGTATTCTTCTGAAGATCCAGTGGAAGAAGAGACAGCTGCTGTTCCTCTGGGGAATCCCGTGGAGAAAGCTGCGCTGGTGTCTCAAAAATTTCTGGATTATATCTGGGTAGCAATGCTTGGCTCCTCCCTCTGGGCGGAGCATCTCACAATGGGATGTTATAGTTCTTATCAGTCATGCACTGACATTCAATAGTCTGTTATCAGCAGATGTCCCCTCCCCAGGGAGGTGTGAATTTGGTCACTCAAAGAGAGAGATAAAGCAAACTGCCCACTTGACAAAGGTAATCTGCCATACAGACGTATCACTCTGTTTTTTTAAGATTTTCTAAGCCTTCTAATGTTGACATTCTTGTAGTGAACTTTATCACACACTTTCTGTAAATAACTCATTGTTTTGCATTCCTTTATGGAAGAGGACAGAGTTGATAGACTGTTAGTTTGACCAGTGTCATTGGAGAGGTGTCACTGTCACCCTCCAATCCGCTGTCACTTTTAGAAAACTATAAATGCTGGAGTCAGAAAATAAACTGCCCTTTTTTCCTTCACCTTGAGAACAGTAGTGTGCTTGTGTTCTTTCATGTCCTATAGCGACACAGATGGTAATGGAAAACTTGCATTGCGATCTTCAACAGTCTAGAATGATGCATTCAAATGCCAGAGATGATGACAGCAGAGAGGAAAAATTTATTTCTCGGCTAAACTTTAAAAGCAGCTAGATGAGAAGATATTTTTAGTTTTAAAAATAAAACCAGACAAATTATTTATTAACACTTAGCTGAAGGGGTGTCAGGAGCATTTCCACATAGAGTTTGATCCTCAGAATCTGAATCTGAAAAGAAATGAGGAAGAATTCTTTCTGTTGGTAATGATTTTTAATGTTGGGGAAGTTAGGAGCAAAAACAAAAACCAAGCAAAAATAAATTCCGGATGTTTCAAGGTGAAAATATAACATCTTTCAGATGGTTCTCTTTTTGTAGCTTTCTCTTTAAAATAGTCTCAAAACCTTTCCAAGCCTAGGTGAAAGTAATAAATTCATAAAGGTTATAATACACTAATAATCTTCTTTGAACAAACTCAGAGAAATGTCTCTAAGAAAAAGAAATTACTTGGCAGAAGAAATCCAAGAAAATATTTTTGCCAAAGGATATATGTAAAGTCAGATTTTTTTTACTCTAGACCCATTTGACTTTTTTGTAATAGCAATGAGTATATCACATCATAGTGCTGCATAAACTCCTTCAGAAAAAAAAAATTAGAGAGGAGAGGATCTATTATATATAGGTAACACAGTAACATTGATGTTGGTGTGTTCTCCATGCAGTCTGTAGCTTAAGGGGTCCCTAATTCTCATTTTCAAAGGCTAGAATAAGAAAGAAGGATCACATGGTTTTAAACAGTACATGGTCTTAATTTATTGATGTGGTAGAGAATAGTCAGCAGTTAAACAATATATACCCTATCTAATTTGAGAATATAGCATTTACCAAATTATCTTAGACATTATCTGGGGAGTTTACAATCACCTGTGTTTACTGCTCTGTCAGTGCCCTCACTTTTGTGTGAACTTCTAGTCATGGAGCTGCAAGTTCAGCATGCTAAGTGCTTTAGAAAGACATTGAGATTGCTCCAGGGCTATAAATTTGCAATGCTGCAAATATGTGAAAGACACTCTTATTTCCTACCAAGGCTGATAATTAGGTCCATCCTCCAACTCTTGAACAAACTCTACTGAGAGAAAAGCTGCACCAACCTAATCACAGAAAAATACACTTTTGGAATTACTGGAAAGTTAAATATCTTTTCCTTGAGAAGAATGCTACCACTTCAGCCTAAACTTTCACAATGTTTTATTTGGGTTATAGTATGCTTAGTTTACAGAGTGATAGATCATTTCAAGCACTGCTATGAGGTAAGGCTAATTTTGCCATGCAACCTTCTGAAAAAGCACACTAGGAAATTAGCTTGGGGAAAAAAAAGATAGTGTAATATATGTTATGAAATAATTCGTGCTTATGTAAAATACACATGAAATAAGTTGTGAATAAGTTGTCTCTGTATGAGACAATCTTTAAAGTTTGGGATGACAGACAGCCAGGGAAAATATTGCCTCACAAAACTGCGAAACCACAGATGGGAGCGAAGGGAAAGACCTAATTAGCAAGCAAAAGACATGGCTCTGTGTAGAGATGGGCCCTTTCCCGGGACAGTCCAGGATACACTCAGAGCGATAAGTATCTACAATCAAGATAACCAGGGTTGTCAAGAACAGGCATCCCAATGCCAAGTTCCGGTAACTCGATGATCAGCATTCATCACTTCCCAGAAACGGCTTTGTCCAGCCCAGCACAGAGAAAGAAGACAAAATGAATATGTGAAGCAACAAAAAGAATAGAAGAATCTCTGCCCCAGGCAGAAAAATCTGTATAAAACTAACCCTACTGAGACAGCATTCGTGAACTGTGGGGATCCGAAGTGGTGGAGTTCACATCAGTGTTCACCCAGCGCTGATTCCAGGCTCAACACTGTCCCTTTGATTGTGGCTATCAGAGACCGTATCTTGGTCAGTAAATAAAAATCTATTTTATTATTATTAATTTGGCTTTATCATTTATTGCCTATAACAACAGGAAAAAAGGATCTACCCTGGTCAGTGACTAGATCTATAAAAATATTCTTTACCATATGTATCAATATCCCTGCAACTTACTTCTACTAAAAAACCCAGCACCTAGGGCTGCATAAAAATATTGGCATCTTACACTATCACACTGGTTGAATGAATCATATCTCAGTAACTTCACTGGTAAATTCTTTGACAATATCCTAACACAAAGACAATTTAAAATTATCAAACCCCCAATGAATAGTGTGAGTTCTAATAATTTTCCCCATAATTCTGCTGTATGGTGTTTGTTGAAAATATTAACTTTAGCTTCCATCCTGAAAAAGGGAATCCAAACTTACTCTGTAAATAGAATGGAGATAAAGTACAAAATCCAGGTTACCTCTTAGATTTCAAAAGAATTGGCACCTTGCAGGTTAGGTCAGCCACTTTTTTGAACATGTGGGCCACCAGAAATGGAGACTCTTTTCTTGGCCTGTTTATGGCAGGCATCTTGCATGCAGGAGAATGGTGGGGCTGTTCTGCAGCTAGGTGCAATGAAGCCCACTCTTTGATGGCATTGGTGGGCACTGGGATGTAGGATATGCTAAGGCACATTTGTTTCCAGGAACTTGTTGGTGTGTCAGACAGCCCAATTAATAGCCCAATTAATATATGTGAAATGTGTGTCTGGACTGTCCCCCGCCCTGGAGAATATGGGCAAATTGGCTTACCCAAGCACTAGTGAGCCCTGTTTCAGTAGCTGATGTGGGTTTTATTTTTCTGGTGAATTTTCTCCCATTTGTTACCTGAAAAGGGGGACATCATGAGGAAGGCACAGTTGATGCTCAGGAGGGAAAGAATGGTGGGCAATAAAGAAAATGCGGCTGAGTGCCTTGGCATACTGCTGGAATGATTCTGGGGGAGGGGGAGAACTGGAGTGGTTTTGGGAGTTTCTTAGCTGGAGCGTCATGAATGTCTTTCCCAGCTGGGAGCAGAGACAATTTTGTGGTTTTTTCTTTGCTTTAGACCTCTCCTGTGCAGCTATTTCTAACATGGAGCTCTGCCCGCTGCATGCTTGTATGCCTGTTGCTTGCAAGAGAAAAATAAATTCCCAGCTACCCCACAGACACAGACTTCACCAGCTGCCGGTGCTGAGAGAGAGCAGCACAGTCTGTGTGGGTGCCTGGGGGAGTCAACCCTTCTTCCCTCTCCCTCATCTGAGCTATCACCACCACCAGGGAGGTCCCGCTCTTGCACTGGAGTGCCCCCTGAAGCTGTGAGGGAGGTACTATAGCCTCTCTGCCTCGACGCAAGCCAACACTGTCCTCCCCTGCCAGTTGTTGACCTAACTACACCAAAGGGGAAATTGCTAAATGGGCGGGAAAAGGCTGTTACTGGATTTTCTTTGACTTGCTGTTGTTATTGCTGTTTGTTTTGTCTTGTTTTATATATATAGTCTAGTAAAGAATTATTATTATTTTTTCTGTATTTTTTGCCTGGAAGCCACATAATTTTGATATAATAATAATTTGGAGGGAGGGGGTCATCTTTCCATTCCAGGAAAGTTCCTGCCTTTCTTAGCAGACATCTGTCTTTTAAGTGAGGCAGTAGCATTGATTGCTGAGAAGACCTTTACAGGCACTGACTTTTTCTTTTCCACTTCAATTGTGTGATCACAGATCTGAGTTTTGCAGCATCCAGCAGACTAGTGTCACCCCTGCCAGTGTCTGTTGGGTATTGACATGGGTCAGCAAAGATGAGAGGGCACTGACTACATGGTTAAGTACTTCTAGCTGTCCTAAATGTTCATAAGTTTGGTAGAATGGGAGGCAATATGGTTATTAAAACTCATTACTTTAAATAATCAGGTACAATGATTATTCAAACTTGTCATTACCGAGGCACATACTAATTGCTTCATTAAAAAATGGTTACATTTTCCCATTTGCTTCCAAAGGACCAGTTCAGATTACATAGAGACATCAGTGTATACTTCTTTATATTAAAAAATCATGCAATGTTGAATTCATTGGGTCAAGTGAAGCTAAATACTGCTCTGTGAGAAAAAAGGTTACAGAATCCAGCCTGAAATTCCTCAGTTGGCTTGGCCAGACTTGGATGCCATATTTCAGGAAATATTAAAACTCATGTGAAGAAAGTTATTTAAGTCTGACATCAAAAATTTACAGCCGCCAGCTGTCCAGGATAGCTGTAAAATGTATAATCATTAACCGATGAAAACTGATGACAAAAGCTATGTTTTCATTTTCATAGGAGTACAAAGCAAAACACTCATCTCCCAGAAACTCATAGCTGATACTGCATATTTTACTAACCCCCTGTAATTTCTGGGGCATTTTTTCCATGATACAATATATATAGAGAGATAAGTCAATAACGTTTTATCTGAGGTATCTTGGAGATCTCCATCACTACACTACTAGGAAGTTATTTATACAGTAGAACACAACACATTTGCTTGCATGTTGTGTTAGTACCTATTTCCTGAGGCAAAAAATATGTCACCAGAGCTCCTCCTTCCTTGACAGATTCATTGAGGACAGTAGATGGCAAAATGCTAGCTTTCTTGGCTGTTGTTTTACTTACAGAGCAGAAACATTTTCTCTATGCAGTTGGCATGCAAGTTGTTGGTAAAGCTGCTTCATTGACAATTAGTCAATGAGGGGATATTTAACATGAATGTGGGTTGGTCCACTGAGGACAAACACCATTACATGTAATTCCTGATAGTTACTATCTTTCAAGTATACTCCTTTCTGTCTTTGCCACTGCCTATATTTTCACTAGAGAAAAACTTGGCCATTTTAAAAAAAAGGTTTCACTTGATACTGTTTAACAGTTAACAGTTTAACAGTTTAACAGTTATCTGGTCTATCTGATTCTATCAACACTAAATGTTACACAGTGTTGTATACTTTCCCTTTGTGTTAGGGTCTCAGACTATTTTTTTGTTTTGTACATCCATTATGTTACTCTCCATATAAATCATATTTTATCCTCAGTAGTTCATCTGGGTCCCACTACATATCACACCATAAACCTGTCATGTGCTAATCTCCTTTGGCTGACAGAGGCACAGCAGTCCAGTCATTCCTTGATTTGAACCAGAACAAAACTTGCTGTGATTTGAAATTTTTTACACACTGCTTAAATTTTGTAAATTATTTTAAAGATCTTGAGACACCTAAAGAGCAAATTGAACAGGATAAGTTATAAATAAACAACAAAAAATAAACATCTCACTCATGAGCAATGCAATAAATACACAGGTCATGAAGAAATTATGTCAGGACAGCCTTGTTTCATGGACTATTTCTCTCCAAGCAAGCAGTTCCTTCCATGTTTAGGTATGTTCTCTAAGTATTTCATCTCAAATGAGCAAGAGGCTAAAAAGGTCTCCTTAATCCCTAAAGAACAGTCTAAAATTGTAACACAGTGTCCCAGATTGCAATGGCAAAATGTATTCTATTTGCCATCTGTATGGCAGTTGTCTTCTGTTAAGTGGGCAGTTTTCCTTATCTCTTCCACAACCCACAACCACTCCTCCGCGGGGGGGGGGAATATCTGCTGATAAGAGGCTATTGAATGCCACTGCATGACTGATAAGAACTATAACATCCCATTGTGAGATGCTCCAACCAGAGGGAGGAGCCAAGCATTCTACCCAGATATCATCTAGAGATTCTAAAATACCAACACAGCTTCTCCACTAGATTTCCCAGAAAAACAGCAACTGCCTCTTCTTCCACTGGATCGTCAAAAGAAAACTACATCCTTTTCTAGAGGATCCCTTCTCCAGCAAAACCACACCTGGCACTCCAGGACTGCAGCCACATTACCAATTGGACTGCCACCAACACCCTCACCAACAGGGTGTCAGGTTGGGTTCTGACTCTGTCAGTATTGTTTTAGTTTACTACATTGTTTATTTTATCCTTTTGTTTTCTTCTCTATTAAAGAACTGTTATTTCCTGCTCCCATATTTTTTGCCTGAGAGTTCCTTAATTTCAAATTTATAGCAATTCAGAGGAGGGGAGGGAGGTTCACATTCTCCATTTTCCATTTTAGGAGAAGCTCCTGCCTTCCTTAGCAGGCACCTGTCTTTTCAAACCAAGACACACAGATAATGTATTTAATGATATAAACATGGATTAATTTTTATTAGAAACTTCAGCCAAAAAAGCAAATGGTCATGCTGTAAATAAGATCAACCATCTCCAATAGCAATGTATTTTTATAGGGTTTGTAATGACTTTATTATCAACCATTTTATAATTTAGGAGAGGAAACTTAGTTTTGTTCCTCCTTCCTTAGATCTGATATTACACAGTCTGATGTAATTATCTATGTGAAAGATTTGGAAAGTCTTCAGTAGGCCCACAATGAATTGAAGAAACAGAATATTTCCAGATCCAGCAAAAAATTTTCAATCAACAAGTTTTTTCACAGCAAATAGCAGAATTTGAAAAAAAAAAGGTTCTAACTTTTCAGTGGGAAAATCAAGACATCTGAAATTGCTCGAGTTTTCTCAGGAGAAGTAAAAATGCAATTTCAGCACTGTCTACTTTGTCATATATTAAAATATATTGGTTTCTCTAGATTGTTTCAACTCAAGTCTTGGCAATACTGCCTTCGCTTGAATCAAAGCTGTGCTCCAGAGAGTATGTTTAGCAATTTATATTTCATTCTTCTTTTAGGAGTGGATGACATGTATTTCCTCTGTTCTAACTAACCTGTGGTAGTGACAGGACAGCAGTGTATCATGGCGAATGATACCTAATATACTTTTCTCACAGAGAGTAGTAAGACTTGAACTGTTCCAGCGAGGGGCTTGCAGCAGCCAAGACAGAAAGAAATGAGTGTGAAAAGTCCACAGAAACAAGACACAATACCCCAAGTAAATTTAGATAGGGCACTATAGACAAGTGATACAGAAATATTGTGGGTTGGGGTTTTTTTTTATTATTAAACACCAGATTGAAACATTTCAACATTTCTGAACCGAGATGTTCAGAAACTTGAAGTTTTCAAAGAATTTGGGGATCAACATATTCAGAAATAGAATCACTTTTCACTTAAAGGTTCTGACTGTTGAGTGACTATTTTCTTCCATTAGGAAGTTGCTAATATCACTTCTAATGAGGTCAGTAAAATTTTACTAAATACACCTTTTTTTTTTTAGTGAACTGAACCTCTGAAAACTCTGACAATGTTGAGGAAACAGCATTGAGTGTGGGTAAAATTAATAACTCTATAGTAATCCATGCTTATTTTAAAAGATCTAATCAGCAGTGAAGAAGGCCTAGAAAACTATATTCCTGAAAGAGCCAGACAGAAACAGAAAAGGATTGCAATAGGAAATGAATGAAATATGAAAATGGAAAGGCATCACTTCAGTATGGAAATCCTTAGTCTCTCTCACCTCCCTCTCCCTTTTTCCTCCAGGTTTCTTGTCTTCCATATTTTACCTATAACTTTTCTCCTTATCTCTTCCCTTTCCAGAGTATCAACTAACTTTTTCTGCTGACTCAGAGAATATGAAGAAGTAAACTGACAATGAGAAAGCCTCTCAAGTATTCTGTCACTCATATTAAGCAATTTCTTCCTTTTCTTCCTCAAGGAAAATGACAGGGATTTAGAGTGCTTTATCATTGAAATGGCTCAGTGATAGTAAACCAAACAGGGTAACAGTAACTGAATTAATCCAACATCACTGTCTCTGGAATCAGTGTTCAATACAGTCTTAAATGTAGAAGTGCATCCAGAAGTGCATATGGTCTGCCTTATTCTGGTACTACTTCTGGTATTCTCCAACAGTAAGGAGTCTGGAATTCACTAAATTGTTCATGGAGAGGTAAATGCTGTGGAACATCTCTAGACCCAAAACTTTGTGATGGGTTGATGCTGGCTAAATACCAGTGCACCCACAAAAATAATTTATTCATTTTCCTCTGCTATAATTAAGCAGAGGAGAGGGAAAGAAAATTCATGGGGTGAGATAAGGATTAGGAGAAAAACACTTTAAGGGCAAAACAGGCTTAAAACTTCAAAAGGTAAAAAGAAACACTTATTAACAGAATTAAAAGAGGATAATGAGAACTAAAAATAAACTGTTCTAACATCATTCCCACTCCCACTCTCCCCCATGCCCTTCTTTCTTTCCCACCAACAGCTCAGGGAAACAGAACATGGGATTTTTAGTCAGTTTGTCACATCTAAAATATTTTTTCAGTTCACTCAGGCAGAGGAGTCTCTTTTGCTATGCCAGGGGGTCTTTTCTACAGGAAACAGTTCTCTGTGAACTTCTAACATGGTTTTAATTTTCACGCCTAACAGTCCGCCCAGAATCTGCTTGCAATGTGAAGTCCCTCCCACAACTTGCAGTCTTCCCAGAACTGATTTTCATGGACTATTTAGCTTATGGCGTGCAGTTTTTAAGGATGAGCTGTTCTACTATGAAAGCAAGGGTCTTCTTCCTCTACTTCTGAAAGGAAGGATTTTCTTTTTCTCTGTTCAAGCCTCTCACCTGATCACAACATTTCAGCATCCACATGCTCCAGTATGAGGACCTTTTTCTCATGGGCTGTGGGTGAATGCTGCATCCCCCCATGCACTTCATGAATCGCAGGGAAACTTGTATTATAGTCCTCACCCCAGCTTTCAGAGGAGTCCCAGTTCTGATGCTCAGAGCACTTCCTCCCTCTCCCTCTTTTGCACCAACCTTAGTGTTGTCAAGTTGTACTCCTCACATGTCTTCACTTTTTCCTTTTCTCTAACTCGGGAGAGAATTGGTACTCATAGGTTCGTTTGTTCTCAAGTTCTATCAATTGAAACACTTTATAGAGCTCTGCAGTGTTGAAAAGTTAATCTTGTCCAGGCTCTGCAATCAGGGGATCGCTCACTGCACTTCTCTTTCTCTTGGTCACATGGTCTCCACCAGCACTGTGCAAGCCATGCAAGGCTGCTGGCTCTACTCTGTACCTTTTCCTCAGGGAGGATGCCAAAAAAAGAAAAACTGCCGATGCTGCTTTTGCCTCTCTGTCTGCAGCATGGCTGGTTAAAAGCAGCTAAGTAAATAAAGTCCATCGAGAGGCCTGCCACTCGGTGCAGACAACCAAGGCTGCACAGTGCCATCCCAGCTGCATGGCTGCTCGCGGTGCTAGGATGGCCCCCAGCAGCATGGCCTGGCAGCCACATCACAACAGAATCCAGCAGCCCCTTCTGGAAAGGGGGCCCGGCAGGCCCCGCACCCTGCTTTTCAGAGCAGAGAGCAAGAGAGCTTCCTGCCATTTCTCATTCTTACATATGTTATAATAGAGGCGTTATCAGCTTTCTTCTAATTGGCTTAGCAGTGTGCTAATTCTCAGAGGTAGCCAGCAATTGTTTTTGCTAGACATGGAGGAAGCTGCTAGCTGCTCCTCACAGACAATCACTTCTGTGGGTGACTTTTTCCCTTTTCACCACAAATCAATTAATGCAAAACCAGCACAACCTACTTAATTTACAGAGAATGGTATCTATTGCACCTATTCTTCTCATTGACGTTACAGGGACTGTAATGAAGACCGTACAGAAGATTTACAATTGTACAATTCTGTACACTGAGGATGACTACAAGTGTCCTGGAGCGACTTTATCATGCTTGTATCCTCATTTGTCTGTTCAGCCCAAAAATAAGTTTTGCACCTTTAAGACTGATTCTGAGAGCAAAATGGGGAAAGAGAAGAAGCATGGAGTTTGTTTTCAGAAGCTGCACTCACTCTTCCACATTTCTGCTCCTAGATGTACTGTCTGCAGCACATATAGATGGCGACACAGAGCTCTCATTTGTTTTTAGTTAGTTTTTAGCTAGCTGAGACAGAGGAATTCCCGAGACCGTAGTTTCTCTTTTTCTTAGAACTGCTTAAACCTGCTGTAGATTGAACACCCATAAAAGCACCAACAGCTAGAACCTGTGGCTAGGCCTGGGCAGCGGCTTTTCCAGCACTAAAGAGACTGCTCAAAATAAGTACAGTTTATGGTTTCTTCATCCTACCCTACATCCTAGTTCCAATACCATATTTTAGGAGTTTATTAGTATTTGCACCCAATTTGTTAGAAGAAGAGCAGGAGATTATGCTTTTCAGCCTTTCCTTTCCTTCTTCTCCTTTGAATCTGTTGTGTCACTCGTTGAAAATGTTCAATTTCCCCTAAATGTTGAAGATACCACCACCTTAGTATTTTATCCATAAACTTCCTTTATGCAGTCTGCAATTTTTCTAGAATAAAGGCTGAAACTTTTAATGTGAACAGATACAGAACTCAGGAGAAATACCTGAAAGTGCCATAATGGCTCTAAAGAAAAAAAGATCATTGCAAAAAGCTAGGACCTGGCCTATACTTATCACACACTGCTAGATACTGTAGGGCAGTGTGGGGTACTGTAGGGTAGTTCTACATGAGAAACATCTATAGAAGTAATACAAAAGCTTCTGTGTAACTTACAGTCTGTAAAACCACTGAGAAGTTGTACACACCTCTGCGAAAAACACATGTTAAAAGATGAAAAATTCTCTTCCAACCAACAAAAAAGTAACTCACCCCAATCCCCTGTCTTGACTAGGCCAGGCTAGGCAACCCCAGCTGCGGGGCTGGGCCCCTTACCCTGGGGCGCCTGCCACCCACTCATCGGCTGCCGGGGACGGGAGGGAGTACAACTGGCCAGGCCAGGCCATAGCTGCAATTTCTAACATCTTACCACTAGTCCAGCGGTAATTAACAAACCAAAACCACAGGCAGCAAACAGAAGCAGGGGGGCAGGCAGATACATCAACAGCTACCCCAATCACTCAGGCTGCAACCAACACCCCAGCTACTCAAGTTGTAGCTAAACCAAACAGTAAGCCTAAGCCCCTAGCTAAACTGGACAGTGAGCCTCAACCAATGGCTGCTGCTCCTACCACAAGAGGCAGAAAACACACAACCAGAACTGATCAGCCAATAGACAATAATGATGATCCGGGGGAAGGACCCTCATAGCCAAAAACTGACACAAAATCAGAAGTCACTATTAAGTAATTTTCCCTATAAAACCTTCATAGCCTAAGAAAAGATTGCACTCAATGACCTAATAAATCTATAGTTAGTTAGTTTGTCCATCTTTAGAATGCTACAAGAAAAGCTACAATTCTAAAAAGTACTGAAGCGAGGCATTTGAGATCCCTGTCACATACTCTGATTATTGACCAAAGAATGATGAGGGGGGCTGACACTCACAATCTCTGGGCACAGATCCTGAAAAGTGTAGCACAAAGATATATATGTACAAACTATCTCTATTTGCAACAAAGCCAGTGGAAGACCATAGAACAAGGGATTCAACGCTTGAGAGAAATGGCAATGGCAGAGATTGTCTTCTCAGATGACCTACACACTATAAATCCAGACTTGGTACCATATACATCCATAATGTAGCAAAAACTTGTACGACTTGGGCCACAAGAATATGCTTCTGCTTTAACAATATTAAAGCAAAATAACAGGGAAGAGACTGTACTTGAGATGGCGAAGAAGCTCCAAACATATGCAAATTCTGTGCATGGCCCAACACATGCAAAAATCACAGCTACAGAAACATGTTTGCAAAAATTAGAAGACAAAATAGAATAAAATCACAGAAGACTCAAATAAGAGATGAAAGAAGGCTTTCTCCAAATCTCAGCAATACAAATCAAAAATTCTTGTACCAAATGCAAACATCCCCCAGATAGAGAAAAAAGGTACACCCCACAAGTTGAGCTGTGTTCTTCCTATGTAATTATTAAAAAAACATGAAAAAATAAGACAGAAAACTACTGCTGCTCTAACACAACAGGTGCTTGAATAAGAAAACAACAAGATTCAGAGAGGAAGTTCCACCAAAAAAGAAGCAACTCCAACCAAATTGCAAGTGTAATGATGATGACGACATGTCCAATCCCCTGGAAAGAACCTCCAAAACATATGGCCCGCCAAAAAAAGATAACCAAGCTTAGAGGAGCCCTGCCTCTAGCCAGGTAGAGGCTAGAAAAAACATGTTTTTTAGACTGTGTAGATTCATTAGCCTAGCACATCAAAATCACAAAAATATAAAGCCTTAGTTGACACTAGTGAGAAACGCACATTAATCCCATCAAAACAAGTGGGGGCAGAATCTATTTCTATTGCTAGTGTGACAGGAAAATCATAAGATTTTACTTCAGTAGAAGCTAATGTGAGCCTGACTAAAAATAAGTGAAGGAAACACCCTATTGTAACTAGCCCAAAAGCCCCATGCATTTTAAGCATAGACTTTCTTTAAAATAAATATTTCAAAAACCCAAGAAGACTCAGGTGGGCATTTAAGATAACATCTATAGAGACAAAAGATGTTAAAGCAATTAAACACCTTGCCTAAACTATCAAAGACTCCAGTGAGCTAGAGAGCCAAAAGATAGTCAACAAAACCCATTCACCTTTCAACAGCTCCATTTAGCCTATGCACAAATCTAGAAGAGAATAGAGATTAACTATGGACTATTGTGCCTTAAATAGACTCCACCATTAAGCACAACTATACCAAACATATAAAAGCTCCAACACAAGCTAAAATCCAAAGCAACAATATAGTATGACACTATTAACAATGTCAATGCATTTTTCTCCATTCCTTTAGCAGCAAAATGCAAGCCTCAATTTACCTTCACATTAAGGGGCATACAATACACCTAGAACCAATTGCTCCAGAGGTAAAAGCACAGTCCTACCATCTACCAATTAATCCAAACTCCTACCATCTATAAATTAATCCAAACTTCACTAGAAAAAGGTAAAGCTCCAAAAAGATCTACAATACATCAATAACATCATTGTGTAGAAGAACACAGCAACAAAAGTGTTTAAGAAAAAAAAATCATCTAGATTCTCCTAAAATCCAATTTCACCATCAAAAAAAGCAAAGTTGAAGGACCTACTCAAGAGATCCAATTCCTAAAAGTAAAGTGACAAAACAGACAATGTCAGATTCCCACCAATGTCATCAACGAAATCACAATGTCTCCACCAACCAAGAAAAAAGAAACACAAGCTTCCCTAAGTGCCATAAGCTTTTTAAAAATACACATTCCTGAGTACAACCAAATTATAAGCCCTCTCTATTTAATCACCCACAAAAACCCACTTTCCAGTGGGGCCCTAAATTACAACAAGCCTTTACCCAAATTAAGCAAAAGATCGCTTGTACAATAGCCCTTAGCTCATTCAAAACAAAACCAAATATAAAAAACGTGCTCTACTCTACAGCCAAGAACCATAGTTTATCCTAGAACTTTAACAAAAAGTGCCTAGCAAAACTCAAAGTCAAACACTAAAATTCTAGCGCCAAAATTACAAAAAGTCCAAAGCCAACTACACTCCCACAAAAAAAAAATTAGCAACCTATAAAAGAGTTCAAATCAGCCTCAAAAGTAATCAACACTAAAGCACAACTCCTCCTAGCACCCCAACTATCAATGCTAGAGTAAATATTCAAAACAAAAATTCCTTCTATCCACCATGCCACCAATGCCACATAAAGCAAGTAAATCGCCCTCATCACACAGCGCACCTGTATTAAAAAACTAAATCACCCTAAGATTTTAAAAATAATTACAAATTAACTGAAAAGTAAAAACCTTGGTCTCATAAAAAATAGCAAGTAACACATGCTGAAAAATCTTCACCATACAACCAACTGCCAACAAAAAACCACATTGCACTCTTTTTACTAATAGTTTTTGTTGCTTTATAAAAATAAAATGAAAGTAAAAACAAGCTATATAAAGCCCCACACAACAAGTTACAAAAGCTACTAAAAGAAAAAGTAAAACAAGCCAACTCACTAAACTCAAAGCAGTTCAATTAGCCCTAAATATTACTAAAAACAAAGTAGCCAAAGCTCTACTTCTACAGTAATTCATAAATTGTAGCCAATGCTCTTCAAGAATAGTTTAAAAAGCAGAAAAAAAGCTAATTAGCAGCATAAAACCCCCAATTTAAGCTTCTAAATAAGAAAAAGATATCACTACCAAAGTAAAGAAACTACCTATAAAAGTCCACCATATAAATACCCATATCCCCAAAAATAAAAATAATGAAAAGCACTAAAACAACAAGCAAATCAATCAAGCTACAAAGATAGATGTGTCAAAAATAGACTTAAATTAACAACAGCAAAAAAGTTGTTCCTAGCTAAATAAGCTCATAATGCCTAAAGTCATCAAAATAAAAATGCCGCTTATAAATAGACACAAAACAGAAAATAAATTTACCCATAAACAATATTTCTCAAGTTATCTGTAACAGTAAAACATGTGCTAAAATCAAGCAAGCCAAGTAATTAAAACCCCTATAATATAATAAGCAATAGTTCAAATTTAAAGAAGCCTAGCAAATTATCTACATCACACTAATCTAAACATGCCAAAGTAAACACTTCGTGCTCACAACAGTAAAAGCCACCACTAGATAGCTAGAGACCTACCCCATGCCTTACCCTACAGCCCATAACACCATCCTAAGCCTTAAAAAGCAAGTCCTTTAAAAACATAATACCCTTAAAAAAATTAACAATGGGACTCATTTCAAAAACAACCTTATCAAAACCTAGTCTAAAGGACATAATATTAAGTAAGTGTACCATATCTCCTACCATGCACCAAACAAAATAAACAGTTGCAAACAAAATTAAAAAATAAAATAAACTATTAAAAACACCTTAAAAGCATTAAGTAAAAAATCTTTCAAATATTAAAAACAACATCTAACAAAAGCCACCTAGTTAGTTAACACCCAAAGCTCCACCAACCAAACAAGCCCTACCCAATCTAAACCCCTACATACAACCAACAAAAAAAATCCCAATAATGCATGTCGAAAGTTTATTAAAAAATTAAATTACTTCTGCCTCAAATACAAACTCATTCATAAAATGAGTTTTTGTAACTTCGTTTTGCATTATTTATTTTGTGTATCTTAGTTTTTGAGTCTTTACTCAAAAACTAAGTTACACAAAATAAATAATACGAAAAAAATAAAGCAACACAATACATACCTCAAAAAATCTAATTATTAAGTAAAAACAATGTATAAATATCACTATTTACTAAATTTTATTACCATTATCTATATATAGCTATATACTATATATATATAATTTATGTGTTTATAGAGTTAAAATACATATTAGTTTTAGTAATAAGTTAACAATATGTAAATAAAGAGTAGAATGTCCTAAAGCAACTTTATAATACTTATATCCCCTTTTATCTATTTAGCCCAAAAATAAGTTTTGCACCTTTAAAACTGATTCTAAGAGCAAAAAAAGAAGGGGGAAAAAAAGCACAAAATTTATTTTCAAAAACTACACTAACTCCTCCACATTCCTACTCCTAAACTATGTTATCTGCAACAGTACGAACAACAAGACAGAGCTCTCCATTGCTTTTAAATAATTTTTAGCTAACTAAAGCAAAAATAATTCCCTAAACTATAGTTTCTCTTTTTCTTAGAACTATTTAAACCTACTCTAAACTAAACACCTAAAAAGCACCAACAGGTCACACCTGTAGCCCACCAAATCAAGGCTGAGCCGCAACATTTCCAACACCAAAAAGACTAATAAAAGACCGAATAAGCCAAATGACAACCCACAAAGAAAACTTTCTAAACTTATCATCTCTTTTAGAGCAATAAAACATTTTATTGTTCAATATTATTCATTTTTTAAACTAAAAAAATATTTTGCCTGTTAAATAAACAAATGTTTTCCACTTTTCTCCAAAAAATCTTTTCCCAAACCAGTTAAGAAAAAAGCCACTTAAATCTATTAAAAAAAAAACTTTAACATTTTCTCCCAAATTTCCCCTAAACCAAAACAAATACAAGTAGTAATGAAATTACACCTTGATTACTGGCTGTACTTACACTATGTAAACTCCTTCCCTCAAAGGCTTTTTCTCTCTCTCTCTCTTCCCTTTTTAATTCTCTACCTTCCTAGTTTCCATTCACCATAACAGGATCATTGAAAGCCTTGGGTTGGAAGAAACCTTAAAGACTAATTCCAACTCCCTGGCCCTGAGCAGGGACATCTTTCAGTGCAGCACTGCAGGTTGCTCAGAGCTCCATCTAATCTGGCCTGGAACTCTTCCAGTGATGGGGTATCCACATCTTCCCTGGGCAACTTGTTCCAGTGCCTCACCAACACCACAGTAAAGGATTTCTTCCTAACACCTAATCTAAACCTAATTTCTTTCAGTTTGAGGCCATTCTCCCAAATCCCATCACTACATGCTCTTATAAAAAAGTCCCTCATCACCCTTCTTGTCACTACCTTCAGGTACTGAAGGGAAGGCAGCAACTAGGTCATTCTGAAGCCTTTTCTTCAGGCTGAACAATCCCAACTCTTAGCTTTTCATTATAGGGTTTTTTGCATCATAATTTTCTCTCTTCTTCCTAAAAGTTCCATCCCTCTGATTATCTTGGTAACCTTCCTTTCAACTCAGTCTAACAGGTCCTTTCTGGCTTGGGGACCCCAGAGCTGGATGCAGCCCTCCAAATGGGATCTCAGTAGAGCAAAGTAAAGGGGCAGAATCACCTCCCTCAGCGTGCTGGCCATGCTTAATTTGATCCAGCCAAAGACACATTTGGCTCACTGGGCTGCAAGCACACATTCTTGGGTCCTGTCCAGACTCTCATCCATCAATATCCCCTATTCTTTCTTGGCAGGACTGCTCTCAATCTGTTCATCCTCTAGCCTCAGCCAGAGGCTGCGTCTTGCACTTGGTTTTATTAAAGTCCATGAGATTCCCACAGGACCACTTCTTGAGTTTGTCCAAGTTCCCCTGGATGACATCCTGTTCTTCAGGTGTGTCAACTGTACCACCCAGCTTGGTGTAATCTGCAAATTTGCTGAAGGTGCACTGGATCCCAGAGTCCATCGGGACTCTGAGCCATTGACTACTACCCTCTGAGTCACTGACTACTACTACATCCATCCAACCAATTTCTTATCCATTTAAGAGTCCTCTCAAGAAATACATCTCCATCCACTCACACCCAATAGCTCAGATGCCTCTCCTTCCTCTCTCTAAGGAGAGAAGTAAAGTGAGAGCTCAGAAACCTGTTTTATGTATTGCTTTGCTGTAAATACTGAAATGTGTGCACAGGCCTTGCTATAAAAGGAGAGGGACTGGGGGGGGAGCAGGGGGGATCACATTTTTCACAATGCTTTGACATTTCACTTTCAATTCTTATTCCATCCTTACTTCTGGCTTGGTGCATTTCTACACAACAATACATGGGCTGTGTGAGAGATCCTGCTTCACTGAGCATCTTCAGTAAACAGAAGATTTCAAGAGCCATCTGGCTATCCTGTGCCACAACTTGTGGGAATATGATGTCAAAAAGGGACTTCGCAGATGTATGATATACCAGCGGATTAACAATGCCATTTTAACGCAGAAATATCTTCAGGATGAAGACCTTGTATTCATTTCTCAATAGCAAAATACACAAAACAAGAACTAAACGCATCTAAATTAATAAAACTCAAGAGTGTGTGCTTTACATGGTGCCATTTTGAGCAAGCAATTTGTTGTACTTAAAATATTATCTTCATCTACCCTTAATGCATACTTGAACCACAAAACTATTAGATTGTAGTTAGGGTCTAATGCACAAGCTCTGGCACCTCTAGTGATGGGAAATTAATATCTTGTTATCTGCTCTGAACATTGTCCTGTGAGAGGAATCCACCGAGGGTAAAAGGGAACGTAGGCCCACATCTGGCCTGGTTGAATTCCATATCTTCTCTGTTGCAGTCAGGTAGAAAAATGATAAAAGAAAGGCCTCATAAAATCAGGCCTGCTCTGTTAGATCAGTGGCTGGCCTGTCATTTCTTCTAAACAAAGCTAGTACTTTGCAAGTTCCCTTGTGAAAACAGTCCTGGTATGAATAGTTTATTAACATAACAATCTATTCCTGGGTGAAAAACAACTAGCACCTGCATAAACATTAAATCTATCCCATGAGAATCAGTGAAGAAAATATGTAAATAATTTAAGAACAGAGAGACTTGACAGACAAGTACATGGTTACCTTTTACTAACCAGTAGAGTAATTGGCAAGAAAGCTACTAACCAATTGGAGTCACACACAAGGTCTGTAAAACTGTATAAAAATGAGTTATGGGAATAAAGAAGGGCTTTTCCTGCATGAACAAAATGGAGTCTTGAGTGTTTTGTTCCAATATTCTCTATTGGCTTACATCACCAGCGATGGTCAGTACATATTAATGTACCCCTGGTGAAGTGGCTGATTCAATGGATGCATTCAATTCTGCAGCCTCTGCAACACCAGGGACTATCTCTGATTGTGGGGTAGATCTTGCAGATGACATGCAGGGTTTTTTTTTAAGAATGCCACAAGCTGGTAGCTTCAGCACATAAATCAGAGTCCATAGCTGAGTAGAGCTAAACAGTACTTCAATCATATAAGGAAGTATCATTGTCACAAAGGGCTTCTCAATGTCTCCTGAATATATCTCTTTTTCATGCATTTTCTTTCATTAGCCTCTTCTTCTCTACCCTCTCAGTTCCCACACTATTTATGTCTAAAACTTCTCCTTTTGCCAAAATGTTTCTCCTTACCATATAAGTTTGGCCTCTCAATGTCCGTCTCCTTCTTCTGATCTTCCAAAAAGGCTTGGATGTCAAATCCTTTTGCCACAGAAACACCACTGAGGAAGCGAGGAGGGATTTTTGTGCGGACATCAGGTTCTTCTGCACCGAACCCCAAATTAAGCAGAATCTCCACTGGATCTTTTTCCCAGAACAACAGCCATTCAGTGATGCTGTGGTGAAAACATCAAGGTTATTTACATCATTGTCTTGGTACCACTTTTTTCTTGCAGTAGGTATCATATGGTCTTGTTTTTAATAATTTTCTTCCCTTCTTTTCCTCTCTTGTGGGTACTATTGCTGAAGTGGAAGTAGTCACATTGCATTTTGGGTCATGTTGCTAAAAGATTAATATATGTTCCTTTCCCCAGAAAAATCTGGTGGCATTACATTTAGATAGCTTAGCAAGTAGAACATTAATAAAAGGTGTAGGTTCACAGCTCTGCAGGCTGCCTTTGCTCTAGACACAACACAGACAAGGCATGCTGCAGCTTGCCATAAAGTCTCACAGCCTTTTACCTTCCAGAGCACTGTAGCTTCAGGTAGGTTTTGATTTTTTACAAATTCACTTGAGATCAGGTAACTATTATTGAGAAGATTATTTTAATCTTGCTCAAATAAACCAGTACATGACTTTTACAAATTAAGACCTTGACTGCTTATTAAAAATTGAACTTACATTTGTTGATCTCTGGACAGACTAATAACTTGTATTCCTCTCTGGTAATATATGGATGTAACTAACCTTTGGGGTGGACCAGTGAGCGTGACCACATGCGAAAAGCTGAGGTTCTTGCAGCGTGACATAACTGGACTTTCTGAAAACTCTAGCAGGGACCTAGTTGGTAAAAAAGCAACCATGAAATATGTTTACTTACATAGTCCTCTGGGACATCATTATTATTTCTTCCTGGAGTAAACATTTGCATTTTATCTTAGTTTATTATGATACATAATAGCCATGTCTTAGAAGAGGAGTTGATATGAGTGAGGCAATACACTTCTCAAGAGCAGTATGTTACAGTAGGTGCGAGAATATATGTGTAAGGTACCAGTTAATTATAAAGGTGGCACAGTGGCTCACTTTTTGACAGATGGTGAATCTTTGGGGAACCTTTAGGGAGTATGATTTCTCTAGTTGCCTATTTCAAAATATATAATTGCTGCATAACAAAGTTTTGGCGACACAAGGCATAATGGGTTGCAGCAGCAGGAGTGATGAGAATGATTCTGCTCTTTATTGTGTCTGCATTTGCTAATCTTTAGAGAAATAACTGCTTTTCAGATCCCTCACATTGTAAAAAGAATATCCCATACCACGGTAGTCTTGCCAACAGGTTTTATCATGCCCAAAATTAACTTTACCTTACACACACCTATTAAGATCAGTAGCAAGTGTTTACATAGAGTGGAAGCATTGCATTGACAATTTTTTTTTACCATTGCAGATTATCTATCAGCTCACATATTAAACAGGCCTCGAGGGATATGCAGATTTTTGAATTAACACTGTTGATATAAGTTTGAGAGAAGGAAACTGCAAAGAAGAACTAAAAAAAATATTTTTTTACATTTTTCCCTCAAAAGAGAAATCATCAAACTAGAGAAAAGACCAAAAGACTGATTTAATAAAATAAAGAAAAAATTTAGCCTGAGTGACAAAGCTGAAACAAACAATATCACTACACTCAAAGTGTAGTTTACTCATAGAATAATACAATACATGTCAATAAGAAAAGGAAAATAAGTACCTTTATATTTCATGAATCCACAGCAGTACACTCTAAGCCCCTGCACTTAAAAGTAGGCACTATGAACTGGGTTCCACCATGTGCTGCAGAACCCTTGAAGATATCTATATGGAGGAAATTTGATTAAAATAAATTTCAGTCCCAGGGTTTTTTTAATGAAAACCCCACAATTGGAATATATTGCTTTATACTCTCATTCCAACATATTGATTTATCTGGGCTTAGCATCATACACTAAATATGTTTGAGAGTAGTGACACATGCTGAATACTTGCAAGAGTTTCTGGAGCAGGAAATATAAGTCCAACAACTTAAAACACTGTTTAGTGGAATCCAAGTGTGCTACACCTGTGAGCTGTAAGGTATATATTTGATCATTTCATGAGGATGAGCTAGAAATAAATTAGATAAAATATACAGTGCCTGTAGTTGTAACTTCCTCTTCTAACACTGAAATAACGCACTTGGCTGATCAGAAAGCTAGGGTAATGTTTGCCTACAAACAGCAGAAGATACCTGAATTACAAAAGATAAATGCTATGGGCTTTTTTATCTATAAAAATAAATAGAGGAAAACTCAAAGTTTTCTCTTCTACTTTAAAAAATTGTCTCAGTAAAGAAGGAGAAACCATCCTTTCAGAGGATTATTATTCTGCTCGTAAATTCTTACATTAATTTCTTCTAGCTTATTCAGTAAAATGATATCCATCTAAACTGAGAACATAAAGGTTACTGACATCCTGTAATTTGTGCAGTAACATAAAACAGACTTTTTAACAGCAAACTGAGCATGTTTTGAATGAGAATCAACTGCTAGTTGCATACTATTTCCTACTCATGTGCCAACAGAAGCTGTAAATTCACTATAAAATCCTAGAAAATGTAAAAAGTAAGATTAGAAAGTGAGAATTAATACAATTTTTCCCCTAGCAGCACATATGTATTCCTCTTTGTAAGAGAACATTATACCACAAACTGACTGCTGGTGTGATTTCCTCAATATCTCACATTGCCAGGACTCAGCGAACACAAATGCTGTAAAATAAAAACCTAGCAGTGTGAAACACTGGCTAGGATGTTAAATAAAGAACATAATGAGGATTTTAATGATGCTGTGTTTATAGGCAATATAGGCAGTAGCAAGTCACCAAAAAATCAAATAAGCAGAACATGACAGGTTATTGCAAGTTGGGTAAGAGGCAGTAGCTGATGTGGCTGTACTCTAAAATGAGGCAAACACAGGTTGTGACACCTTAACTAGTTTTTATTGTAGGCCAAAGTAAGTTGTCCTGTATTTCTGTGGGGCAAGAGCGTACCAATATACTGCTACCAAGACTAAGACATCCAATCTGTTAAGTGGTAATAAACTGCTCAGGACCCCTTGTCTACCTCGTGACTTGGACAAAGTTTATATCTCTGGGTAGGGCAAAACAGGTCATTTCCCTCGTGGTTAGTCTCAAGGTTTTTTCCTAATGAGAAGACTCTCATGACAAGTTTCTCATTAGAGAGGTTGTCATTTTTTAGAGTTTGTTTTCTCCATATTCAAGACATCACAGAAATCGTTATGGGGAGGGCACAGTATTTATGTTTCCTGATCTATGTAAGTATTTTGTTTTGTTCCCAACACTAGAAACACTGTATCTGATTACCAAACTGGAACATACTTCGGGGAAGTAATGCCCTTTAGAAATCTGTCAGAAAATGTAACGAACATAAACAAATAAAAAAAGCTTTTTAGACCAACTATGGTGCTAACTGTGACTCTTCACTGAACATCTAAGTATACCTTTGCCAATGAATGTGGCCTCATATACTTGAGGAAAGATAGGATATTTTTAGCCTTAGTAATCTCTTACTAACAGGAGATAAGATTAAATCACACACTGTTGAACTGCATCTTCTATTCAATAAACAGGAAGTGTAGATATGGAAAGACTGATAAATAATATTTTGGGCTTCAAAAATATTCTTCTGTGGACATGAAGAGCTGTGAGGTGATCTGAGCTTCTTGTTTCTTTCCTATTAAAAAAAAAATTCTCTGAATTCCCTGTGTTCAACAGATGAGGAAAGCAGGTGAGAACAAGTGAGAAGTTTTGGATTTAGGTCAAGCAGAATTACGGTCACCTAATAATCTCATACCATAACTTCTAGAGTACATGGCAAGCACATCCTAGAAACCTCTACTCCTTCAGCAGAAGAAAATGAAATCATGCCAGTGAAGAAGGTGAACCTGGGACTTTTTGGTTGAAGGCCTTAAGAGAGAAAAAAAATGTACACCTTAACCATGGTATCACATTCTCCCAATAACTCCCTCCAGCCCAGCCCAAGATCTGTGGTGCTTGATATTTTATCATTAAACAGTCCTTATTAGAAATTATGAATGGTGTTCTGATGTTCTGTCTTACCTTCCTGCTCTTGGCCTTGCAACTTATTCACCCTTGTTGGTAGACTGAAAAAAAAACCCTCCCCAAAAGAACATCTGCTCTGTACCAAGGAGAGACAAGATCAGGAAGACAGTCCAATAGGCAGGCCCAACACAGGTCATTGAGGACATGGATGGGGATGGCTTGTGGAAAAACAGAGCCATAGGCTCATGTTTCCTGTATGCATCTCCTACTTTCCCCTCAATATACATCAACTTCTGTTAAGTATTGAGATTCAAATCTTGAGTTTATGCTTAAAGCAAAACCCATGAAATTTTAGCATTCTGCATGAGTAAAGTCTGCCATTTCTGAACTTAAATGTTATTAAAGACCTAATTAAATCAGCTTATCTGGGCCAGGAGTGAGTAGAAGGGAAGTAAAAGCCTTTTCAGTGTATCACCTAAGAGGAAGCTGTATGATAGCTCTCAATTGTTCCATGTTTGCATAGTGACATGGTAATTAGTAATGACACCTGCAATAATAGCTAGCTCTCCTTTCTATGAATGTGGCTGACTTGGTCTTACCCCAATATTGAAAAATGTTGCTATGACTGTAATATAAGGCAACTGCTATTTTTTTTTTTTGCACCTCATCTCACTTCCAAATATCATTCCTAAGTCTGCATATGTTCTTTTTTTTCATACTTTAAAAGCGGGGAATACATGAAGTTATACTGAAGGATTCATGGGAAATACCAGTCTTTCAGGCTTTGTTTTTATACAAAGTTGGACAAAAATTTAAAAATATCTCAGTTTTGGTGATCAAAATATGATTAATTTTAAGTAAGTTTAAGGTTAAGCTATATTTCTCTACAGTGGTACTTTTCCTATGGAATTAGGTACAGTATGTGTAACCACAGTTTGTGCTATAAATCATTCTTGTACAGTTTGCTACATCCCTCCTGGGGCATACAGCCTTCTGAAATTACCATGGCAAAGCAGACTATTTGATCAGAAAGAGATTGAGACACATGATGGGAAATTCTATCTTTCAAAGAATAGCCTGGAAATTAATGGAGCATTGAGACACATTTCTCATGAGGGACTGCATCATAAGCAAGACAGGTCGTTTCAGAACAAATAGTTGTGTAGAAAGCATTTTGATGTAGTTTAACAAAATAAAAAGCTCAATCTTTCATTCAAATCAGCCAAAATAGAACATTTTGTTCTGAATTTTCAGGGGTCACAATTTTCCTACCAGAATCTTCAATACTGAAAATACTATATTTCTTACCAAAGAAAAAAGATAAATAATTATATAATGAAGTAATACACACTTACAGAACACAATAATGCAACTCGTGATGGATATTTTCTTCTATACAGTCCTCTAAAAATAAAAGTAGAACTCCCAGGAAGACCATTGCCAAATTATCTTACCAATTACCACCCCATTATATGACTTCATTGATGGTCAGTCCTGGAATGGATAGGAAATACTGGGAGAAGAGTCCAGTAATTTCCTTTAGTGGTCTGAGGGCTTTTTATAACTACATTTGGAAAGAAAAATAAAATTGCAAAGCATTACTTTATTATATGCAGCTGTAAATATTCTGGAGGTATCTAGCAGTCCTAACGAAAATTGAAAACAATATTTTCTTATTCTGCATGAATGCATCCCAATACACAGTTCCTGCGTAGCTTGAACTGTGGAGACTGTCCACTCTTCTATAGACGGAGGATTATCCTCCAGCAGAGCCAGAAACATATCCCAGCTCTCCCACCTCTCTTTTCAGTTTTTTAACCCAAAGATAAGCAAACACAGCTCACAGATATTTAAGTTGTTGCTGAAAAATATCAAAGGCAGGCTTCTTTCCCTGAAGGTTCAACCAAAGCCAATGAGATTATCAGTTTAAGGATGCATTACAGAGGAGGAAGGGAAGGGCTGATCTACAACATGGCTGAATTAGACATAAGATAAAGTGGGAGGTGGCTTCATTGCATTATTACCTCCTGGATTCAATGCTGCAACTCTCATTAGCACAGTGAAAAGACATGGAAAATTTGCAACAGTCACAAGTCTTTACAGTCAAGTCTTTAGAGACCTAATTTTGACATGTGGAATATGAATTTACGAAGTTACTCTATTTTCTTTTATATTTTTTTGTTAAACTACAGAGCAACAGAATTGTTTGAAGAATGTCCACGTCTGCCCAGCTGTAACTCTGAAAGGTCATTACTGATTCACTGAAGTTTAGACTATACCAGTA
Source organism: Camarhynchus parvulus (assembly GCF_901933205.1). NCBI lineage: Eukaryota > Metazoa > Chordata > Aves > Passeriformes > Thraupidae > Camarhynchus > Camarhynchus parvulus. The sequence goes on from NC_044572.1 coordinate 56,933,035, forward strand.
AACCAGCATGTTTTCTCTCAACCAATCTTTTCAGTTCCCTTTATGGTCAGTAAAAGAGTTCACCCATATTAGGAGGAAGACACAAAGAGGTTTTTTTCTCTGCTGATGGAAGAAGCAGCCTGGCCTTGGACTAAACACAGAGCTCTGAGATTTTATTTCCTGACAAGTGGCGCATTCACTCAGACAGAAATGAAAACAGTAGAACACTCGTGAAGGTTTGGTGAAAGAAAGATAAGATTCTGCTACACTGGCAATGTTTCCCCTATCCAATGAAGAAAAAGGAGGCAAACCACAATCATTACTATGACACTGAGTATCAATATAAGTATCTGGCACTTAAAAACTCCCCAGGAAAAAAGAAAGTTGTGCTTTTTGAACATTTCAATAGTGTAGTGGGTTGAGCCCTGGCCAAATGCCAGTGCATCCACTAAAATGTTTTACTCATTTTCTGCTATGAGATAAGGATTAGAAGGAGGGCAAAAGCAGACTCAAAATTTTAAAGGGTATAAAGAGAGCTTTATTAACAGAACTAAAAGAAGAATTATAAGAATCAGAATAAACCTTCAGAACACTTCTCCTCCCCCTACCTTCTCTTTTCTTTCCCACTGACAATATAAAGAGACAAAACCTGGTACTTTCAGTCAGTTTACCACCTCTAAAATAGCCTTTCTTCAGTTCACATAGGGAAAAGAGTCTCTCTTGCCATGCCATGGAAACTTCTCCACAAGAAACCATTTTCTTGTGGCTTCAACATCACAGCAAATCAGCTGCCCTGGAGACAGAAATCTGTTCACCACGTGAAAGTTGCTCCCCTCGACTTACAGCTTTCCCCACAATTGTTTTCGAGAGCTCAGTCTTTGACTAATGTGGTACACTTTTAAGGATGAGTTGTTCAAAAGCAAAGATTCTCTTCATCTATCTCTAAGATCATCTTAATCTCTGGGAACATAGATGCAAAGACCTTGAAGGAAGGTCTCATCTTATCTGAGGAAGACCTCATCTTCCTTAGGGCCAAAGTTCTTCATCATTTATCTTTCTCTGTTCAAGCTTCTTACTGGATCACAGCTACTTCAAAATCTGGTTGCTTTAGCACGGATGCCTTTGCTCATGTTTACAGTTTGAACACTCCATCCCCCCATGCTTTTAATGAATTACATATATATTCCAGTGCATCATAGTCCATCACAATGGCCTGTAGGGAGAATTGTAAGGGGACACAGTATTCCCCAATGAGTTGCAGATGTGTAAACACCTGTAAGTAACTAAGAGCAAGGGACATAAAAGGGTGGAGTCAGCCAAAGAGTTGGAAGACTGCAAGATGAGCTAGGAGAAGGCTGCTGCAAAGACCAGGAAGAAGAGAAGAGAAGAGAAGAGAAGAGAAGAGAAGAGAAGAGAAGAGAAGAGAAGAGAAGAGAAGAGAAGAGAAGAGAAGAGAAGAGAAGAGAAGAGAAGAGAAGAGAAGAGAAGAGAAGAGAAGAGAAGAGAAGAGAAGAGAAGAGAAGAGAAGAGAAGAGAAGAGAAGAGAAGAGAAGAGAAGACCCCAGGAGAGGGTTGGAGAATCCCTGGAGAGAAGAGATAGATGCTCTAGTAATGTAACTGTTATAACGTATAAGTTGTAATGTATTGTTTTAATATAGAAGTATTGTTGTATTGTGTATACTGTTATAATGTATTACTGTAATGTATAAGTATTGTTGTAAATGTGTTTAATACAACAGTGGCCTTACAAAAGAATTTCAGCTCTAAAGTTTGAAGCATCTCCTCTTTCTCTTCCCTCTGGATTTCAGCTGCTCCTTCTCCACTGACTTTGGTGTCTCTGTGCTGTTCCCTTCGTGTGCCTTCACTTTCCTCTGACTCTGGAGAGGATTAATGTCTGTTAGCTTCATCTGTGCACTGAAAGAGTTCATATCTCGCTGGACCTCTTCAGATGGTGCTGTGATCTCTGCAGGGCGGTGGCTGCTTGGGCTGCATGGCTGTTTTCCAGTCCCTGCCACGTTCAATTTCAGCCATGGCACTGCTTTCTGTGCGGGGCTGTAGGGTCTGGTCTGTTCTTAGCCGCATGATCTCCCGCAGTGCCAGCAGGATGGCTCGGCAGCTCACGGCTGGATTGGGGCACGGCTTGGCTCCACTCGAAGTCAAGAGGAGACAGCCTGGTCCGCTGGCCGTGGTTGGAGCTCGACGGTGGCAGAATCTCAGCAAAGCCGCGCCACGCCATGCCGCGGGCCAACCTGGCTGGACTGCAGGGCGGAGCGGGGTCTGGCCCCAAGCTATGTTAAACCAAGCTATGTTAAACCAGGACAAACAGGAAATACAAACAGGTGCAAAGATTCCACCAGAAGCTCTGTGAGCAAGAAAGCAACATTGAGAATAAAAATGAAGATGGAATTAGTGACTGAGAGGAAAGCTCTAATCCTTGTCACCAGTACAATACATTGGCCCGAGTCTGATGTCATCTCAAAAAGCAAGTCTGGAAACTAAATAAAAAAATTCCCTGCACTTATTTATCGTGAAACATCAGTGGTTTTAGAGCCCATCAGTCAATAGAGAGCTCTATTGCTGATGGTATTGTGGGAAGATATTTTTTGACGATGAATCTTTGGGCTGCTACTCTGGAAACACATGTTCCAAATGGAAAAATCTTCTCTTTCTGTTGCATATCAGTTTCCTGTGTGCAACAGAAATATAATACTTTGTCTTGTTAATAGTATCCTTTTAAATTGTAAGATTTCTGTCATTGTACTCTAATCAGTGGAATAATGTGCTCTTTTTTTCCTTTTCAATATCACTTCAGAAATTTTGAAGTCCTCTGAAACAGCAGGTGCTGGGGCATCATGTTTTTTACCACTTCTCATGTCTTTCAGAAATTAAACCTTTCTGAAATATTCACATGCCTTTGCAACCAAATGTGAGTTTAGTGCGACAGCACTGACATAGCTGTCCAGCTGCTAGCCCTCAGACCATGCAAACTGCTCCAGCAAACCACAAAAGCAATGTTCCTTCAATGCAATTTATAATCACACCAAGGTTCCTGAAATGGTGAGAGGAGTAAGGAGAAGACATAGAAACCAGGCTAAAGATATTAAGAGAGAAAAATGGATTAAGCCCTGCAAAAGCAGCTTTTAAATGGCTTAGTATCAGGGGACATGGTGTTGAAAGGGAAGACTTATAAAATGCTGTATTATTCAGTAAATTTGGAAAGCTTCTTGTCTGACCTTGGGAGTACTGGTTCAAGGCGCAGTTCAGCTGCCACAGAAGAAATGCCTTCACTTTGCTGAGACACTTGATCTGCATCACCTGAGACAAAGCCACCACCTCCTGAGGAAACCGTCAATGAGGTGAACTGCATCTAAGAGAGGTGATTTTATTTCTTTCCTGGCATGAAACACAAAAAAGCCATGTCTAAGTCTGCTACAGTCATGCACAGCAGCTCAGATGTAACACCAGAGGCAAAATATGTTGCAAAAACACTACAACTGTTTGGGGCAGAAAAGAAAATTGCTTTCCTGTTACAGAATTGCAAAATAACAAGGTCGTAAGAGACCTTCAACACCATGTAGTGCAACCATCAGTACAGAACCAATATAATGACCCTAAACAATACCCCCAAGAATGCTTCCAGAGATGGTGACTATGTCACCTTCATGGGCAGTTTATTTCAATGCCTAATCACTCTTTCAGCGAATTGTTTTCTCTAATATCTGATTAGAACCTCCCCTAGTGGAACTTAAGGCCATTTCTTCTCATCCTTTCACTTTAGCCATGGCAGAAGAGACTGACCCCTACCGTACTAGAGCTAACTTTCATATAATTGTTGGGAGAAATGAGGTCCCCCCTGAGCTTCCTCTTCTCCAGGGTAAACAACCCCAGTTCCCTCACCTGCTTCTCACAGGACAGATTTTCTAGACCCTTCACCAGCTTTGTTGCCTGTCTTGAAGTGATTTATGATGATAGTCTATTCCATGATCATCTGCTTTATGCCCAAAAATGGTTGCCGTACCTTTAAGGCCCAGGACTGGATGTGCGCCAGACCAGGGAAAGGGGAAGCTCTGGGCTCTTTGGAGGCCATTTTTGAAGCCTACCTGCCCAGGCAAACTGTGGTGCTGTGTGGTTAGGTTTTGCTTGGCTATCTTGATTTTCTTGGCCCTGGCAAAATTTTTTCCCTTTCATGTCTTGGAGGAGCTGCAGAAGAAATCTTTCAGTTGCCTTGAGGTCAACTGAACAGCAGCTGGTCCAAGAACTGAGAAGCAGCACTGGCCAGAGTGGGCCTCTGTTCCACCCCAAGCCTCAGAGAATCAAGCCAGGGAGACAAAGCACACCAAGAGGCTCCAGCCCAGCTGCTTCACCCACTGTGATTGCTGTGGAGAGGAGGTTGATGCCAGAGAAAACCACCAGGTTTTCGCCTACCTGGACCTCCCCCATGGAAGCACCACTTTCCTCAGAATGAAAGCTGGCACCGTTTTGCACCACATGTCAGGAAGGGGTATTTCTCCTACATTTACCCCATTTCCCATGCATTTTTGGGTCTTTGTTCCTCTATGTGTGTGGATGGGTGTGAACTCTGCTAATTTGGTGTTTATTAGTTCTTTACTTTTCTTCCTTGCCTTATGGGCATTTGTTGTTAAGAAACTCTTGGTTTGGATTTTTTTTTCCACTTTCTGATATTAGTATTCATTTCCTATTGGTGAAGAGGGATTGTTGAAACCCTTTAGAGGAGACTACTCATTGCAGAGTGTCCTCTCTTAAATATGTCTCAAAATTGAGATGTTGCCCTTCCTCTAACACGCTCCAGCACCTCAATGTCCTCTCTATTTGAGTATATTTTTGGTGACTGGGTTCTTTTGGCATGACAACAGAATGCTAAGTATGCTTTTGCAACATAGAATGAATAGGAAAAAAATATGGTTTTTTCAGATCCCATAGCTAGGATGAAAATTTTATTATCAACTCTATGAACTGTAGAGTTCATACTCTGTATCATTTATGAATTAATGTTGCTTTTAGGTAACACTTAAAAACAGAAAATGGGAGCAAAACAGCAGATATCCTTCATACTACTACTGTGGAGTCACTTATGTGACACAGTTGTGTTCTCCATTCTGATTTAGCTACACTTATGGCAGTTCCATCAGGGAAAAAGAGCACAGTATCTGTCTACCAATGGCTGCTCCAGTAAACAAGAAGAAATATGCATCTAGTCAGGTGCCCTGAGGAACAGAATAGTCATTTTTTCTGGTCTGTATTATTCTTCTTTTCAGTTATCAGGTATTAGGACAAATCACTGCTTGAAAACTTACTGGTTTTTTCTCTGTCTTAGTCAATAGCAAAAGAAGATTACAAAAACCTTTTCTTTAGCTTTAGGATCTGACTTTGGGCAGCTAAATGAAGCTGGGGTCCCCTTTCCCTACCCATGAACATCCAAATTGTTAAGCACACTGAACTCAGAGCTGCTGTAGGATGGTTTGTTTGGTTTTTTTTTTTTTTTTCTCTCCAGCATGCCTGCCATTGGCTTTGACAGAAACAAAGGACACTCAGTTTGATATTCAAAGCACTGCTGGAATATGTGAAAATGCACAAGGATGAGTGACTCCAGGAAATGAAGGTTTTCTGAAAGCATAACAGGTAATGAATGCTGTAATAACACTTCAAGCTTTCTCATATGCTGGTAAATTTAAATTTTGAGAGGGTTCTACCCATGTGAAGCCTTTGATAAAATTTCTGTCCGGAGGCCATAGTATCAACTTGATCTGCTCTTTTCAAAGTAAAAGTCATAGAGCTGGTTGAGAGAAGCAGTGTTGTTCACTCTAAATAACAAGACTGGAAGCTGATGGTATCTTCATGCTGCATTTTAATTATTATTAGAGAACTCACTCTAATTGAGAACATTACACATAAAGGTAAATAACAACAGATAAAGATGCTTCACAGAATCACAGAATGGGTGGGCTTGGAATGTACCACAGTGGGTCATCTGGTCTAACCCTGCTCAAGCAGCCTCATCCTAGAGCACCTGGGACAGGTTTGTGCTGAGATAGTTCTTAAGTATTTCCAGTGGGGGAGAGTCTATACCCTCTCTGGACAATCTGTTTCACTGCTTTATCACCTACATAGAAAAGAAGTTCTTCCTTGCATTCAAACAGCATGAGACTGTGTTGAAGAGGGAAAGAGTTGCATTGTGAACCTTCCAGATACGTAAGGTAAAGTGCATAAATTCAGTGCAGAGGTTGAAAAAGCAGAAAATTAAAACAACATTGGAAACAGTATCAATAGCAATAATTTTTGCAGTACATTCAGTTTAAGTCTGTTCCCTTAGCTCAAAAATGTTTCTGTCCCATCAAAAGAGAGTCTATGAAGCTATGAAAGAAATAAAAGCTTTTTAAATCTGGAATTAAGCTCTTTTAAGTAGAATTAAAACTAGAAATTAGGAGAAAAAATTATCTTTACATCATATCTTACAGATTAAAAAAAATCTTTCTAAAATATTTTGCCATTATAAAGAAAATGCTAATTCTAACCTGTATGGCTTGATTCAGTTATTAATATAGTGGAATAATAGGAAGCTGGTGCACCTCTGCCTCTGCTCTACCAGATGTCTGAAAAACTGGAATACAAGCACTGGCATTCTTCACTAGGCTTTCCACACCCATTGTTTATATTTTTTTGAAGATACCAAGAAGGTCAAGGAAAGGCTTTTGCCAAGAAGTAGTGTTTAAGTTGGCAGTTTGACTTGATAATTGTTTGTTAAGCTTTTGGCAAAGGGAAAGCAGAAATCAGAACTAGTCTAGCTTTTAACAATGGGAATTATAGAAAAAGACAAGATAGGAAAGAGAGGGTGAAGGAGTGAGTGCAGCGATAACTGACACACAGGGAAAAGAATTGGAAAAAAAAGCAAAGATGCTTTGGTTGCTTCCCTTTCCACGAAATATACTACTGTTCCTTTAACTTTGTATGCCTTCTTGGCACATATACCAGGGAGACGATTACACTTCACTAAGGAAGTAATGCAAACTTACCTTCATTTGGTTACCATGGATATGGCACTACAGGAGTCAAAGCCTACAATTTGCATTGCAAACAACCATGAGGAGTGAAGGACACACAATATGGTATTCTGGCAAAAGACTGTCCCAGGATCTTCTTTGTGACAAGTAAAACAATCACCAGCTTTGGGTCTACTTTGCTATGAAGAAAAAAAAATATAAGGGATGTTGCATTTCAAATGAAGAAGGAAGAGACAGAATCACTCACATCTGCAGAATAATTGGTATTTTTTGTACTACCTAGTGTAAAATAGCTAACAGATAGGCATGACAACAATTCAGCTTTCTGTCCTTTTCCCTGTGGGATACTGAAGCTAAATGAATATGCTGATAACCTGTACTAAGTAATTTCCACAGGCACTGGAATGGTTTAAGAAGCAGCCAGATCTTAGGACTGTTAGGCTTTTTTGCAACAGTTTTTATCTAGCTGAGTTTCCTCTTCATTCTGCAGAAGTACTGTATAATATTTTTGTTACAAAAGGACCAGTTAAATGAGCAGTTCTCTAAGGAGACCTAGTTGGAACCTGTGCAGTACAGTTAATAGGGAGGAGGAAAATTGTCTTGTTTCCCAAAAAGAAATCATGGATGATGATGTTTGGCTGTTAGATCACTAGATTGTTAGTATTTTTTATTATTACTGTTTTAAGCTCTGCCAGATATAAAGTCATATATCATTTTTATTTCAACTGACATGGGATACAAATGTTGCAGCCCTGCTTCTATGGAGAGACTTGGCCAAAGTGCCATTGGTTTGACAAAAAGAAAACTGCATACCAAATGATTCATTCACATATGTGAATCAAAGGTTTTCTTTCCAAAGGATCTTAGGCAGAATAGTAGATCAGATGTTGAGCAAAAATATTTTCCTCCCTTAGCACTGGACTAGGCACTTCTCTGATGGGGCTAGGGCAACTATATAATTCCAAAATACTCTTCTTATCTCCCTGCTTCAGGAGAGTGGCCCACAATTAGTGACAGGGCACCAGCACCATCTCAGTAGGTTTCTTTTGGCAAGAAGAGGGCAATCAGACCTCTCTGTTCTAACACCATCATTCTCTGTGGGTATGAGGGACCAATTAGGACCACCAACTCTTCCGTTGCTTTCATAAGGATCCATGAAATAATAGATTTGCACCAATATAATCCCACTTGTATCAGTGGATTTGTTTCCTGTTGCTGTCTGCCAGTGAGACAATTATCAGCCCCAACCATCTTTGCCTTTTCACTTGCTTGCAAACCAAGCAGCTGGCACGGCGCCTATCCTTGAATGCATTTTATATCACTGTTGTCATGGGGAGCTCAAGCCCACTGCCATTGTGTCCCTGAGCAAATACCGGAAGCAAAGAAGAGGGAGCTTGACAAATAGATTAAGTTACCTCTTTGCTCCTCTGTCCCACCTCAGCATGCTCCTTGAACTCAGACCCCTTAGCAGTCATATATACACTTGAGGCCAGTTTTAGAAGTGGACAGCAACATCCCTGGACCAAGATCTTCAGATACACTGAGGATTATTTCAGGCATTTCCAGTAGCCCTAATACTAACTACTCATGGGACAGATTTTCAGGCCATTGGGACAGGCCTTTCAGCCATTGTGCTGCTGGTGAAGAAGAAAGAGAAGGGAGCATCTGTAAAACACAGAAATACTGCCTTAGCCTCATGTTGCCTATATAAGCACAATTGGACACGTGCTTCAGTCTTTCTCTATCCTTTCAGAGCACCTGGCAATTAAATAAAGCCCTGGGTCTATTCTTTCCTCTTCTTCTGCACTAGCCCATGAAGCAAGTCAAGAAGAGGGGTGAAGACGGGACTTGGGAGCAAACAGCTGAACCAGCAGCAATCCCTGCATGCCTACAACAGCTCTCCAGGGCTTCAAGTCCTCAGCCTACACTTGCAGCAGGGCAGAGTGGGGCTGTGTTGCCCATGGGCTACTCATAATGCTCTTCCATATGCGCTCCACAGCAGCAACAGGAAAGCATAGAAAATTCCAGTGCCAGCCTGTCCCATTAAGCCAAAGCAACTACAAATTCTCACTATGTATAAGTCTCCTTGAAAACTGACTTAGCATTTTGTTTACTGTTAGTCTCATCCTCCTGCCCTGTGGGATCTTTTCCTTCCTCTGCTACAAATTTTGTTGGAAAACAGTCTTCTTGGAATTTCTTTAAACAATAGTGTACCAGCCAGTAGAGATGAGTGAGGTAGTCAGGATGGTAAGTCACTTGAACGACAAATGACTCACAGGGAATAACCTATGAAAAGTACTGTCTTCTTTAATGTCTGAAAACATGTTTGGGCTCTGTCCTCCAACCAATTATCCCCTCTATGTTTCAGTCTTCTGTTTATTTTATTAAAAACATATTGTTACTTTAATTTTAATAATCGTGTACAACTTCAAGGGGAATGGTAAAAGCAGCATTCCATGTCTCCTCATATCATCATGACAGTGAAATCTATATAGAAATACTGAATCTATAAAAGGCAGATATCCTGCTATTTCCATTTCCACTGGTTTCAAGAGTTACATACAGATATTCCAGAAGAGGCAAATGGCCTGGTTGTTTTTACTTTTAGTGTTGTCAGAACCAGGAATAACTGCCCTCATTCTTATGGACAAAGCTAAATTTCCAGTACTGAAATTTAGAACATTTTTTCTTCTTGATAAAATTAGTCTCTGTAAGTCATAAAGGTTACAGCAATAGTGAAGTGTACCGGCCCTTGCAATGTAAAATGAGTCCTGTAAGGAGTCATTTCAGGGTACAGCATCAGTGCAAACTATTTTTACATGTTGCTATTTATAGGAATAGGTAGAATCTGGTTCTCACCGAACTTTTTACCCCTACCTCATCCTTACATATGAGTTCAAATTTCTTATGATAATAATGATTCTAAAAGCCATTATAGGATGAGTATGCATTTCACTAATATCTCAATAACAATTTAACACAGAGAAGCAAACACTAATTCATCTTGGTTGCCGCTAGTACTACACAATTTTGTCATGTATTTGGAGCAGATTCAGATAACTTTTGGTTGATTCACAGGCAGCCTGTCTGACTTCAGTCAGAAGTCAGCATGCTTGATGTGTGTCAGTTTATAAGGAAAGAAGCCATGTATCTCAGATTAGAAATACTACAGGTTCACCAGAACTGGCCTGACAAGTGTTTAGTGGTAATTACTCCTTTTTTCTCTCTGCAGTACAAAGTTTCAACTGATTTTTTTAATACACAGGTTTTGCCCAAAATTACTCCTGATTTAACTGACAGTTACTTCAGATCTAATTCTGAGGCTACAAAAGTAAATTGAAAGTTACCCACAGAAAATTTGGTTAAGATTTCATTCACATCAGACTCTGCTAGCCTTCGTGAACTCTGCCCATCTGCAAACTGGCACAGGAAACCCTGAGGGCAAACATTTTGCTTTTGTGTGTTGATAAGAGCATATTTGGCATACTGGAGTCACAGGAGGGACATTGTAAGCACATGTAATCTTTTGTGTTGCAGGCCAGATTTGTTGTCCCTTAGTCAACCAGATATTTCATTTAAGCAATTACAAATTCTATCTCTGCATCTGAGAAAATGAGAAGTATAGTTAATAAGTCAAAAACTTAATCTGACTTTATACAAGCCAATAAAACTACGCAGCTTACTATCTTAGTGTATGTTTCATTACTCAGTGACTTAAGTTTCAAGCTTTAGCCACTGGTAATGGCATTGTCCCATGCACCTGGAATAATATGGTATGTGAGACAGTCTTGCTGTCTTTCACGTCTCCTGTGTAAGACACACCTTCCCTCAACATTAAATGTATTTGAATACAGTGGGACAGCAGAAAATGAGCTTCCTCCTCCAAAGATACTTCCTTTGGCATTGCCCTTCTGCCAAACAATGCTTCTGTGGAGCAGGCTTACAAAACACATGCAGCTTCAATAAAGAATAAGGGAAAGTAAACAAGTCTTACCAGTGCCAGCACAGGTACTGCAGAGCATGCCCTAATGCTTCCTCAGAAGCCAGAGGAGGGACAAGTGAGAGTCTGCTGTAAAGCAGCTCTCCTATCTCAGCTTTACAACTCCGGAAAACTCTCACAGCTTTCCTGTTTCTAAAGGAGGGAGGACAAACATTTGCCTAACATGACTGATATTTTCATAATCCCCACCCATTGATACCCAACCTCCCCGACTTTCAAATGTGCTTTGTCTACTCTATATCATGTAAGTGTTTTCAAGAACAGACAAGGTCAGGAAGTTTTGTATTGTTGAGTTTTTCTCTTTAAATTATGTGAGACGCGGATGTGACACAGAATTTAGGGCCTTTGACAATTATTTTGATTGTTGCCATCCTGCTGATTGCAGCCATCTTCACTGTACACAGACATACTTGAATGCAAAACACTCTAGGCAATCCTGCGGGGTAAGGCAGAGACAGACTGGGAAGAGGTCCTAATGACATCCAAAACTGGATTGCCTATGTCAGTTTATGGCATCTTCTACAGGTATGAAGGACCAGATGTCTGCAAGAAGCCAGCCTATCCAATTCAGTCAGATGCTCAGGGATGGTGGTGATCACAGAGTTTCTCAGAACAAATCCTTATGCCTTTATGATTCATGGAAACAGCACAAAATTCTCTCAAACATCAATCCCAATACAAAAACAAGACTTTTCAAAAATTAGGAGGGCTAACAAAAAACAAATTCAGCACTGGAAAACTAATGAAAATTACACAGCCAAAGTCTACCAAACTGTTTTGGTCAGACTTGGAAAAAACCAAACAGCCAGACAAACAAATAATCCAAGCTCATAAAGCGGCTCTCAACAAGCTGGACTCAGCCCTTCAGCAACAGATTATTTTTTGTCAACTTTTTTTGGATAATATTATAAATTTTTCCTTCCCAATCTCCTGTTAAAAAACCCTAAAACAACAACATGACAGCAACAACAACTCAGCTTCTTTCTCAGAGATTTAAACCACAAATGTCTTCTGTACAAAGAAAGTTTGGTTGATGGCCTGTGACACTGGAGAGAAACTATTTCTGTCAGAGCTACTTCTAAAATACTAGGCAAAAAAAAAAGAGAACATTTTTCAACAGAACAACCATTAATAAGGAGCTATTGTCATGTATGCATGTGCCTGCTCTTCTATGGGTACATATGGGGGATGTACTAAATTAGAAGAAAGTGTTGCAAGTATATTTTTCCAGCATTCTCTGTGAACTTAGCGAGAAACATGCTAAAGAACAAATCTGGATGGTGAAAAACTAATACAACTTCTCTTGCAAACCAGGGCAAAAATAGATCAATCTGTGCTCTTGCCATGCCTCTTCTGCTACCTTTTTTGTCACACAGGACACTCAAAGTTGGAGTGCTAAAGCCAATTTGTGAAAACAGGATATAAATGACAGGAATTTCCCTGTCCTGTGACAGCATTCTCCCTAGAGATATCTTGCTGTTTAGAAAGTTTCTGAAGAATTTTCTTTCCCCAGCAAAAAAACAGGGGTATGTTGAAATTGAGAATCTTCTGAGACTGAAGCTTTCACAAACTGGGATTTTTTTAAATTGTCTTTAAACAAGCATCTAGTATTTTCACATTGCATTTTACCACTCTGCTACTATGATACAACTGGCAAACACTGCTCAGCAACTACAGGAAGTGGGTACACGCCCCCATTTTTTCTTTATTACTTTCAGATATTTATCAATAACAAAAGTGGGCGCATATTTTCATAGAAAATAGTGAGCTAGAAAATGGTACTGTAATGTTAGGAATTTAGGTGATTCCAGAATTCAGATAATGTTTTCAAAACAGACATAATCTAGGAAATCTACAAGGCCATAATTTTCCATTTCTCCATGCCTGCCTAAAAATTAATGCCACGGTCCTTGCAAAGTTTGTTGGCTGTTATCTTTCCCTAAGTACCATTCATAGGAAGAGATGGAAAATGACAAATTTTATAAGCACAAGTCAGATCACAAACCTTTTGGATCCTGTAGAAAGATTAGAAACAATCTATTAGTAAACGCAGAATGACTATTGTCTTCCAAATCAAATCTATCTTCTGTACAGATTATTCTAGTATCACTTACATTTTTAATTTTATCCTTACAGGAATCTGCTCATTATAAGGAGAGGATGAAGCCAGAATGGATGCCACAGGCAAAATGCTTAATATAAAAACAAGTATTTTGGGGTCACTCTGTCTTTTCTTTAGTTTTTCAGCAGTTGTGACATCCTCAGTAGTATTTCTTGGGCATATATATTTCTGGTACTGAAGACAGGTGATAATCTTCTAACACAGAGCAACTCTGAAATATTCCAGTTCCTCTTAGAAGATTACTGTAAAAAAGTAATGAGGAAGTAGTGCAACAGCATTTGGACACAAAAATGTTTATGAAAAGACCCAAATAATGTGCAAATTTCCACCAGCAGAGGTCTTTTTCACTCTAGAGTGAGTTAAGGAATTCATAAAAGGCTGTCTTTTTTCCTAAGGGAATATCTTAAAACAGTCCAAATCTCTGAAGTATTCATTATCGAAGCAATCTTGGGCAAGATATCAAAAAAACCTCTGTTATCACATTTCTTACATAGACGGGATTGATAAATTTAAGTGACCCTGCTGGCTTAAATATTTTTTCCTGAACATTTATATTTGTTAGGAAAAAGCTTGCCTATGCAACACTAAAACTTGACATAAGTCTCAGTAAAAATGCAGTGGGAAAATGCAAACCACATGTTTTCTCCTTTTTTTCTCATGTCTACCAGCATCAGCTGTGACTCCCTTCCCAAAAAGACAAATCCCATCCTCATATAACTTCCCTGGTGGCATGGCTGCCATTGAGGGGCATCTAACAACCAGACTGTGTTCACGAGGACATACATACATATAATTTGTCTGAAGATCAAATTATGAACTAATACATATTGACATTTGAGGAAAGTAGCTTCTTTTAGGTTTTTAGCTTTAACAATAGTAAGAACTCCAGGAAATAATCTGGAATTAAACAAAAAAAAGTTTAAATTTAAGAAATATCTCTTAGGCACAACTATGGCATGAACATGAGAGAACATTGAACTGTTGTACTGTAAAAAATCAGAAATACAAATGGAGAGAAATGGGTTACCATGATTCACGTAAGTGGACATGTATGAGAGGAGGGTTGATAGTAGCTATTCCTCATATAATCATACTGGGAAACACACATATACTGGTTATCAGGGAGCTCTGATTTTTGGATTGTCTTCTTAACTTATGGGGGAAATATGCTTAGAGAAACATTTCCCTCTACATTGTCAAACTGCCATTAAAATACAAGCACTCACTGGCCAAACTCTACTATTTAGTTCTTCCCTTTACTGAAAATAAAATTTTCTGATCTGGATATATTGTGCTATCTGCTGATGAAATACAGTATAAAACCAGTACTGTTTAACTTTATGAGTGTTTATCATCTGCAACATCACATTATTTTTTCCCACACCCCAGCAGAGGTGAGGATTCAGCTGCACTAGACATTGTGTCCATAAGCATGCACTGTCTTCTAAGTGTGTAGAAATAATTTCTACATCAGTTCAAGTAATTCCTAGCAATGCAAGGAGCATCATTTTATACTTCATTTGTAGTTCTAGCACATTTTTCTCATAAGATACACCCTAAACAGCGAGATCAATTGTCCCTCTCTTTCACACTTTATTTTTGTAGACTTCCTACCCCAAAACCTACCACGAGACTAGATCATGTATATGAAACTACAGATACAGAACCCTAGAATCATTTAGGTTGGAAAACACCTTTAAGATCATTGAGTCTAACTTTATTTATGTACCTATGTAACATTTGACTTCATAGTAGTATAATGCAGTTAAAAGCAATTTAGAGGAAAAACACTATGGTATTTTTATTGTAGATCCAGTGTACGTGTGGCTCTCCCACACTTGAAAGAGACTAGCTGGATATGCTACCTTGTCTGTCTGGTGTTTTGAGAAGGACAATATATGTTGGCCAAGAAAGAAATTCAGTTGCAAACTGGACTGTGGACAGGTGGTGTCCTGTACAATAACACACTCAGCAAAGATAGGTTTGAGTTTCATTCAAAGCACCTGAAAGACAATAGGAAAACTTTGATTGGACCCAGCAGCAAGGATAGCAAGGGACAGATTTTGTTTATAAGTGCTGTAAAGACAGTTACTGGAAACAACATGAAAGATAGAGGAAAGGATGTGAAATTTCCCTTCTAAGTCTGAAAACAATATTCCTATTTCCCCCTGGTTTACACCAAGGACTGAAAGGGGAGTTGAAGGTGATTGATTACTTTGCCTGCTAATCAATGCAAAGATATATTTTTCTGTTCCCCCATTTCAAAATTTTTATTTCATTGAGCTGGGGTTTTTTTAAGATTGCCAGATGTCACAGTTTTACTGGGACAATCCTGGTTTTTAAAGTACATCCCATCTGCTCTTGAAAATAATTCTGTTCATTGCTGTCTTGTTGATTGTATACTTTTAGAGCAGCCAGCCAGCACAGGACTGCAGGAGAGAAGCTGATAAATTATTATAAAATTATAAAAACTGTACATATTCCCGCAATACTGAAAATTCACTATTTAGGGACACTTTTTCACAAAATGTAAATGGTCACCATGATACACAAGAAATTATGTTTTCCCACCATTAGAGCCACTGCTGCTCAGAGATTGCTCCTTAATGTGCATACATTTCAAACTGGAAGCCATAGTCTACCCTTTTAGGGTATGTGAGCTCCAGTCACAGAGGGACCTCTGGACTTTTGGATGGTGCAGCCAAGAAAGGACAGTCTCTAAACAGTATGGAAGGAGGACATAGCAGGAAAACCTCAAACCAGGAGCCAGACTGCATGCAGGAGCAGTGGAGATGAGCAGCAGAGAGACTGCTGCATCCCCCACCCAGGAAATCCCACAAGGGAAGGAGGTTACAGGTTGATTAACCTAAATCCAGATAAAACGGAAGCTCACTCCTAGAGTTTGAGCTCTAGATCTACAATGCATTATTATGCATCTAGATCCCATTAATGTATTACATTATAAAGTATGTATCACAATAGCTCCAGCTACTGAAGTCAGCGGAAATCTTTAAGAATCAAAGCTGCTCATTTAATGAGTTTGCAAAAGACTTCACAACATCTATCACATGTTGTGCTGAAACTAAATGCATAAAAATTCATTCAGTTAAGCAGCATCTTTGCTTGATTTTTTTCTCTAGTGTGTAGGGAATCAGAAGGAGAAAAAAACTATTGTTTTCACTCATCCATCAATACAAATATTTTAACCGAATATTTTAACTTTAAGAATTAGAAGTATGATAAATAAATTTGACCTAGTACATATAAAGTACGCTTGTGGATTTATAAACAAATTCAAACTTTCTTTTGCAAATAACAGCATACAGGAGTACACAGTTTCTCATGGGAGAGAGGATTTACCTAGTGATAAGGGTTCAAAACAAGGAAGAATAGAATACTAAAAAAGTAAAAGTTGCTTACATAAAATCTTGTGGAGACCCTGAGAAGCATTCCCTGGGAAGCATTCCCTGGGTTAGGGAGACACAAGAAGTTTCCCCCAAAAGCTGTTATACCCCATTGGCTCCTTCCCTTGCTCCTATGTCCCTCAGCCACCCCCTCCCTATTCCCCCATTGGCCCTCATCTTTGTACTGCCTCAATAGCACTGTTCAGCCCCCACCTCTTGATACGCAAAACCCTGGACTCTCCCCAAGAGTTGCCTCCTTGGACTCTGAACATCTTACTGCACGGCTGAATTAAACATCTGTGGATATTAAGCAAAGACCCTTTTTGCTTCCTTACCTCGGACTTTACTAGCAGCTAGTTTGGCTGCTACAAAATCTAAATGGAAGATTACGTCCATGAAACTCAGATGCCTAGAATAGGACTCATTTGTCCAAATGACTGATATCAATGGGAGCTATCTTCACCAAACTCACCAGACAGCAGGAGTGAGATGGGATGCATTCCACTCCTTTTTTTAGAGTTTAGAAAGCTGCCATATCTGCCCAATATTTAGTGACTGTAACAAAACAGAATATTAAGTACTAACAACATATTTACTTTAGAGCACAGCAGAATCATAAGAGACTAATAATGCTTGGAAACAGTAATTTACTTAAAATAGTAAAACAGTAATTTACTTAAAATACTTATTTGGTACAGAAACCATTTTGAAGGGCTGGAGTACTGAAATGAGAGTATGATTCTCTGGCTTTCTTCTGGGATAAAAAAATCTAGCACAAGAAAAATATTATTTTTTCCCATTGTGTTTCTAAACTATGAGAGGAAACTCTAAAGATGTTCATCCTGACTTTCCAGCTCTGTCTACAACAGTCAGCTGTCTCACCAGTCAATACAGTCGTTCTGCTTCCTCTTCCTCATGATAAATGTCTTGCCTCTAAACACAAGCTCACTGCAGCAGAAAAAAATGTTTTTTTCTTGCACTGCAAGGTCCAGCTCACATGCAGGTACTTCAAGAGCTATCCCCCACTCTGCTGCAAGGCTCCTCTACGCACAGCCCATGACACCTCCACATCTCTTTCAACACTGTAGTAGCATGGCCTGGCCACGTCTGAGCTTGTTCACAGTTGGAGCAAATATTTCAGTTAAGTCATATAGCAATTTCAGAAGTAGCCTTGTTGTCCCTAAAAGCAGGATTTATCACCCAGCGTGCAGTATGCCAATCTCATAAACAAAGCTGAAATATTTGTTCATTTTTTGCTCAATGATTGGTGCTAAGTGGTAAATCCACAAAGATAGCACATTAATTTCTCAAAACTTCAGGTTCTTGTTAATTAGTATTATTCCATCTATTGATTAAATTATTCTCTTGATTCTCATTCTTATTATCCTGCTTGATAAGTCATTCTCTTGAGTCCATGAGTTTCTTGAGTCAGTGGTCACAATCTCACCCGGCTGGAATTACCTTTTAACTAGCTGGGGCTAGTTAGTGCAGTTACTGAGTTAGTTTTTTACTTTTTTCTTACCTATGCCAAATGTCTTTGAGGTCTGTCCACTATCAGTAGCATTTTTTTTTACCAAACTCTGCTGTAAAGCCCTAGACCTGAACAAACTAAGCAATACGATCTTCCCCCCCTGCCCTGTTTTGAGGCTATGAGGCCAAGTTTTTGATTCACTGGTAAGTCAAGACCCTGTTTCACAACCCAATTTACTTTCTTTGTAACTGTCTGGGTACATTATTAACCATGTCTGATTCTTGAGATATCAACAGTGTCACCATTTACACAAAAGATTTACAGAAAATCTCTGTCTTCTGCATCCTATGTTTATGTAAGGATGCCAGCAGTTTTTCATTTGGCATTTGTTCTATCTGTGTTTAAAAGACTCTAAAGTTACAAAGATGCACAGATACAATTTTAGGTACATGGAGTGGAGCAGCACAAACAAAATTGATTTTAAATTTTCAAGTCTCTACATGGTTATTTTGTTGTTTTCATCAAAGATAGGAAAGGCACTTTCCCTCAGTAAACAATCTTAAGTGTCACTCATAAGTGGTTAAACTATCTGCAAATAAAAAACTTACACCAGGTGTTTATATAAAGCTATTCTGGTTTTGGCGTCTCTGTCTTTTCCCACTGGGTGAAATACACATTTTTGTCTTAATATGTGCCTGCTAAAGAGTAGTAGATAAGTATGGATAAATACTATAGTTCAGGTATGCTGAATCTGCTGCTTCCAGGATGTGTACCACATACACTCTTGTGATTTTTACCACAAAGACTGTCTGCACACATGCAATGTATCTGAAGTCCTCCCAATACTGTCCACTTCACAGCACATGTGCAAGAATTTCTGTCAAGAAAACATGCTAGACTCACTCTTCTTATAAAATGAAATTCCCACAGTTTGATGCCTGTGAACTATCCCTCATGTCAGTTCAGCACTTCACTCCATGGTTAGACGTGTAATTTAAATACCAAAGGAAATGCATTTTTTAATCAGAACTTTTGTCATTGCTTAGTCCAATCTGGATACAGAGAGATCAAGCAAAGTGTGAACATTCATTAATTCCAGAGACCAAAGAGTGTAAACTGTAGATCTCTAGACTATAGACAACTGTTCAAAAAAGTAGTACATCATTAGAGTATTTATGTTCTACAAGTGGGTTAAAAAGCAAACAAGATAGAGCTGTTAAAAATAGGCTATAAACTGTTGTAAAATAGTTGATAATTGTTAAGCATGTACTGTTAGTTTGGTTGTTATATTGTAAAAGGGGGTTAAAAGGATAGTTATAAGAAATAAGCTACTCATCGTACCATAATACACCTAAGTGCGCCACCTCCCATGCAAAACAAGCCAGCCTGGACAGAACTGTAATGGGCCAATCAAGTGCCTTAAACCTTCATGCAAATGAAGGATCCTAAAAGAAACCAATCCAGAGGGACAAAAAACAGGATTAAAAAGTTGCATCTGACCCACTGAATGTGTACTGCTCCACCTGGAACTTTGGGGACATCGCTGCTGAAGAAGACCCAGCGCTGGTGCTGCAGCATCCTCGACGGGAACGGTCATGCTCAGCCCACAGGCCCCCTTGCCTTAGGCCTTTCTATTATAATTAATGCTGAAATCACTTTTAGTACCGGGAGTCTGGTCCCATTTTTAACAGAGCCAAAGACAAATCTGCCTACAGGATGAATTAATTCCAAAACCGAAAAACAATACTGTTAAATAAGAAATCATGAAAATTTTTAATTAAACATCAAACAAATCAATCATATACCTTTGGGAAAGTAGAAAACAATCAAATATAATCTTTTACCTTTCTTACCCTAATTTTCTGTAATTGTGATCAAGACAGGAAGTACCAGCATAAAAATATAAAATAAGAAAACATTATTAAAAGTATTCTTGTGCTGACAGGCATTATGGAACTCCTAATTACTCAAAACTATTCTAAAGATGCATTTAAGTGCTTTATGTGTTTGACATACAGTCTTTTATTTCTCTAACAAGATTAAACAGAATAAATAAAGAGGGAATGAAGTGTTGTCTCAAGTCCTATATTGCACATCTGGTACTACAGAAGCCTTACAGGCTTGACAGACCCTGGTGCCAGGCCTGGATCCAAGTGGAGCACAGAAAGAAAAGGGAGAAAACATGACTATTACCCCAGCCTGGAGCTCCTGCTGGCAACACCCAAATTATTCAGGGAAAAAAAAACACAAAGCAGACTCACTCTCCCTTGCTTCCTAAGAAATGCTAATGATGAAGAGGTGGGAGGCACAGGAGCCCACTAAAATGATTCTCTCAGGCTGCCTGCCTCATTTTGGCTCCTGTGCTCTGGCATGGTCTTACATAGCTTTGAGACTCTTCCACTTCTTGACCCCTGCTCTGATGTTGCGTCCCAATTGCAGGAGGGACGATTGTGCCCGTTGCCTGCGTGCTTTGATCTCCTTTCGCTTTCGGCCGTGCACCAGGAGCGGCCGCGCCCCGCTTTCGCTGCGGGCAGGCAGGATCGCGGTTCGGCCACTGGCCGGGATCCCAGACTGCCAGAAGCGGCCGATAAATGTGGGCCCACGTCAAAGGATCGGAGCAAAGGAAAAAGGAAGGACTCTTTGCTTGTTTCTCCGAGCTGCCTTTATTCTTTCCCACTGCGGGAGTGGGGCCGAGGCTACAACGCCATGCGGAAGCGGGGCAGGTGACGCGCCACTGCATGGGTCCAAGGCCGTCTAATGAATCAAGGGCTAGATAGGAGGGGTCGCAGGGGGACAAATGTAAACATAAAATGGAGCAGGAAAGGTACATACCAATGACAGAAGGGAAATATCACAACTGACAGCAAATCCTCTGGATAAATGGGTGTAACAAATTATGACAGGCTGCAGGGGCAGGATTTTGGAGGATAGACAGGGAAGAATCTGGAATTATAACTGCCATGGAAAAAAGGCAGGAAGACAGGTGGAGGCAGAGACTAAACATACAATATTCCAAACTCCACTGCCACAATCAGGGAGAGACTAAATATAATCTTCAAACCCCCACTGCCACACTGCTCTTTGCTCCTGCTATAGGAAAAAAAAAAAAAAAAAAAAACTGGTTGATTACTCTTGACTTTTTCTTCTTTTGCAAAACACCCTCACCTGGGAGTATGAGCACAGGAGATACCTGAAAACTGCCCCAAACATTTGCTGTGAAGATGCTAATCTAAATCCACTTAGTCCATTTTCTGCTTGGTTTTCCAGTGTGCCCACGCTCAGCAAGGCTAATGTCTTCATATAAGGAAATTTTGTGTCTCAGCACAATGGTACCCTATTGTCTTGTTTTGAAAGACAGGTACCTGCCAAGGAAGGTGGGAACCTCCCTTGGAATGGAGAATATGACCCCTTTCCCCCTGGACTCTTCCTGCTCTTTAATTTCTCCTTTGTTGTAGTTACGCCGGTGGCAGGGACGCTGGTGGCTCCAAGTAGGCAGAGCAAGTGCAATGATCGCCCCGCGGCTGCAGGGGGCGCTCTGGTGCGAGCTTGGAGACCATGCGGCTAATGGTGGCTTAGCCGAGACGGGAAGTCGCGGGAGGCAGCTGGTCGTGATTGTCGAGCTACCGCACAAAAGCGGCCCATATGGGGACACACACACCAGCGCTGCCCGTCCCTCCCCCCCACCCCCCAAAACATCTGAGAAACAAAAAAAAGTGATTAAGCAGACTTGCAGGGCACGAAGGTCACAGCAGACTGAGATCTAGGAGTCCAACACACAGGAGTGGCCATGGCAACATGATACTGGTAGAGGGTTTGGCAGGAGCCGACCCCGATGTTCTGGCACCACATGCACTGGTTCTGAGCTCCGAGCAGTCAGGTGGCAGGGAAAACAGCAAACAGCTCCTTCCTCTCCCAAACCTAGAAACCCGACCGACCAAAAACCTAGCCCCAAACCTCCAGAGTAACCACCTCACCTTATCACTTGCAACCCACTCCCAGTCAGGGCCATTTCAATGCAATGTTGTGACCCCCAATGTTGTGTTAGATATTAACACCCAATGTTGTGTTAGATACTAACACCCAACCACATCTTTTGTTTTCTTAAGTATCTGTAGTTATTGTTTCCCAGCAATTTATGGGACAAAATTACATGAGGGGAAAAAAAAAGGAAAAAAAATCCTAACTCCCAACACCTATTTTCACCTTATCTCGCAGATAAGATTACATGTTGTATTTTTCAAAATTGTTATTTAAAGTTGTGAGAAAGGATGCCTTACTTTTTAAAATTTTAAAAAGGTTTATTGAACCGCAACAAGAGACTGAATAAGGAAAAAGGGACAGCGCTGGGTGCTTACCTGCAGCCAGAGGCACCGCCCACACCAGTAACAATCCTCATATCTGCTGTTGACAAGCCAAACCCCTGGTAAGCCAACCCTCCTCACTCATGCCTTTGTCACTCTTCCGACCCATCTCCTCCTTGGTCCCACCTCTCAGACTCTGTGCAGTCCTTCCTGCTTCTGCTTTCCCAATGGTTGGAGATCAACTTTCAACATTACAAAATTCAGATAAAAACCACCAGATCTTCTGATAGAACTTCTTTCAACCTTGTAATACACATTCAACATTCACAAGACCCAACATCACACTATCTATTTATTTCAATCCCCCCTTTTCCATTTTCGTAAGTTATTTGGCTTGAGCGACAATTTTGATTCCTTTGGGGATCCACTCATGCTTTTCATAGATCTGTTTGGCTTATTTGAAGGGGTCCTCTAGTTTGTTCTGCTTTTTCAGCACCATTATTCTTTGTGCCATTCTGGGTATAGCCTATTTTGGGTCTATAGGTGTTGCCACTCTCAGCATACCCTGAATTACTCTTGTGATTAATCAAATGAAACAGGGCATCATACAAGGAAGAAATAATTATCCTGCCACTGTACACATGAGGAGGAAGCCTAACTTTTTCCACCACTCCATCTCCAGTAAGTTGTCCCACCAGCTGGCTTCTAATATTGATTCACATTTTTGGACTGGGACATGGGCTATTTTCCTGATATCTTTGGTGATATCCAGGATGGCATCCCTGTTGTCATCTATTTTCAAACAACAATCAGATGTATTGAACTTCCCACAGACACCTCCTTCTTCTGCTAATAGGTAGTCCAAGGCTAACCTGTTCTGATGTCCAGTGGCCCTTGTTTGTCTTTATTGGTTAGATATTTAACTCCAATGCTAAAGCAGTTTTGTTAGTTATTACTTCTTCAAATGCTTGGAGTCTTATGATTTGATTTAGCATATAGATCAGAGTTTGTTATCCTCAACTTCCATCTTGTGCCCATGTGGTTGGTCCACACGTTTCCAATATTCATTTAGGAGTGCATTCCTCATTTCCCTGTTTTTGAGATCCTCCAATTAGTTCCTTTTTATCTCTTTTTAAAGCCTCATAAACCAGCACCCTTAAATAATCCCCATCCTTCCCACGTAAGAGAAAAAAGTCCAGGTGGTATAATTCCCAGAGTACACCTCCCTCTCCACTGGGGGAAAAGGGGGGATAGTTCTGGGAAAGCTCTCTTCCCACATATCTAGAATAAGCCATCTGGTGCTCTCCAATAGTTGTTACTTTGTTGATTGATAGCTCTCCAAAATTTGGATATCTCCAGGATTTCAGCATAAGGATCCTTACCTGGATCATTACACAGCAAGAGTCCACTTTCATTGTTATATTTGCAATTCTTTATCATCCATTTTTCTCTGGGCACAATACTCCATTGGTTTGTTGGAGATCCACCATGCAAAAGTCCCATTACTGACTTTTTATCTCTTGCAAGGGGTCCTACCTTGTTAAGAAAATGCTTCCCGATGCGCCAGAGACACTCTTCCCCTATTACCACTGAACTTAACATCCTTCTGGTCAACTCTTCCCTTTTATATTTGTTCGATTCCATTTCAACAGGGCCCAAGCTACTGCCCCTCCATGGCCAGTACTCCATCATTATGGCTCCCCCACAAACCTAGCAGTTGGTTATGTTTAGTGATCTGCTTATCCTTTCCCCTAAGTCCCCAAACAGATTTTCCCCTAATCTAGGGATTCCTATTTCATGTTGGATTTGCCTAAGGTTAGATCACTGTACATGCTTTTTTGTCTTACTTACTACCTGCTTTTTCACCAAATCCAGGGTTCCACCCTGGAGGACAATTGTAAAACAAACCCATCTTTCCCCTTCTGGACATTTACTTTCCAACTGCTGACCGCCTTCTCCTAGATTTTCTGCAACTCAATATTTCTGTCCGTTAAGTGTACAAGTTTCTAGTTTGGATGGGTCGTAACAGTATCCGTTGATGTGGGTATGGACTGTGAAAAAAGAACCTAGAATTTTTTAGGTAAAGTGATTGGTAACTTTTGTAACAAGAATTTTGTTTGGATTCCAGGAAGGAAAAGACAACTAAGGAGTAATAGACAAAAAGGAAATTATAGAGGTCTGGTATGGCTTTTACCCCTACCTACCATGCCTATGGGGTTGCTACCCATGACAGGTTTATATAATCATCTTGGTGGCGAGTGCGGGGGCCAACCTGCTGTTGTGTGGTATTCACATACTCTTTGAACAGAGAGAGACATAATTCTCTCTCCCAGTATTTTTCCGGGGGAAGGCAGTGAGAAAGCTCAGAGAGAGAAGAGAAAACAATTCTTATCTGTACTTGCTGCTCCTGTTGTTTGGCACATGTGGAAGGTGTTATGGAGATTGTTTACTGAAGAGGAGTTTGTTAACTGGACTCTGGTGATGGTTGTTTGGACTGATTGACCAATTGGGTCAAAGCTGTGTCTTGACTGTCTGGAAAGGGTCACGGGTTTTTCTTTAGTATAGTATAGTATAGTGTAGTATAGTATAGTATTAGTATAGTGTAGTATAACATAATATAGCTTAATAAAGCATTTGTTCAGCCTTCTGAATCATGGAGTCAGAGCACATTATCCCCTACATTGGGGGTGCCTGATTCAATAGTCTCGCCTGAGTGTACCCTTCAATCCATAGCCTGCAATATCCTAACAAGCCTAGAAGCCTTCTAACCTCCCCCTTACTTTTTGGCCACAGAAGTGAGACTATTCCTGTAATTCTCTCAGGATTCAGTTGCCGGCTCCCTTGACAAATTGTATGTCCTAGGTATTTTACTTCACTTTTTGCAAATTGAAGCTTTCCTTTTGATACTCTAAGACCTTGGTTTCCCAGAAAATTTAGTAACACTATGATGGACTTGTGGACCTTCTTTTCATCCTCTCCTGAGAGAAGTAAATCATCCACATACTGGATAAGTTTTATTTCAGGTGTGGTGGGGAAGAGTTGTAGTACTTCTCCTAGTGCTTTTCCAAATAAATTTGGGGATTCAGAAAATCCTTGGGGTAACCTTATCCACCAAAATTGTTGCTTTCTCCCTGAACTGGGGTCTTACTATTCAAAAGAAAATATATCCCAATTTTTCTCTGCTAATGGACAAGCTCAAAAGCATCTTGGAGGTCTATCACACTAAACTGCTGATGCAATGGGGGAATATTACTTAATAGCGTGTAGGGGTTGGTCACTACTAGGTATCGATACACAGTTCTTTTATTCACCTCCCTTAGGTCTTGGACAAGCCAGAAAGTTTTGTCTGACTTTTTTTATTGGTAATATTGGTGTTTTATGGGGTGACATACATGGTTCTAAGGTCCGTTCTTTAAGCAATTCTTGGACCACTGGCTGCAGTCCTTGTCTGCCTTCCAAGGAGAGCAGGTATTGCCATAACCCAAACTGGGTGGTGTTCATCAGCTATTTTTATTACTATAGGAGCCATGTTTTACTTGCTTCAGTTTCCAGGTTTTGTTCACAATATTTCTTGAATCCCTTCCTCATCTTCCTCTCTTAGTCTGAAAAGCTTAACAACATTTTCCTTTCCTCTGGGAGCACTCTGATGCCTAACTGCAACTGAAAATCCTGCCCCAATAAATTGCATCCTGCCTCTAGAATAGAATATAGAATAGAATAGAATAGAATAGAGTAGAATAGAATATCCCTGATTCCTAGTTTATTTGTCCCTTCAAACCTTACTTGCTTTATGAGTAGTGCTTTCAACCCTTCCCCTTTTGTACCCCCTACTTGCACTATATTTTGGCTTTTCTCACATACCTTTGGAATTTTACAAACACAAGTTCTTTCAGTTCCTGTGTCTACCAAGAATTCAAACTCCTTCTTCTGGGGTCCTATTTTTAAGGTTATCAAGGGCTCATGATGGTACTTTGTCCCCAGGAGGTAAAGCCCCTGGCACCCCTAATCTTCCCCCTCCCACTCTTGACCATTTTTAAAACCTTCTCGTCCCTTTCTCTTCAGGGACAGTTTCTCTTAAAATGTCCATTTTTCTTGCAATAAAAACGAATTCATCCCAGGTTTCCTGATTCCCTGATTTCTTTCTTAGGGATCCCGTTCCATGGAACCATATCCCACTTGATGCGCCCTATATTCCACTTATCCTTTCCCAATTGGGGTCCCTTTCCCTTACAAGGGTTGATCCTTGCACGCTGGCTTCCTTCTCTAATGATGATTACTGTTACTCTGGCCTTTGCCTTCACTTTATCCTCATCCCTCCTAATACATGCCTTCTGTGCTTCCTTTAAGAGATCCTGTAAACCATCCTTTTTCTATTTCCCTTTCTGTACAATCAATTATGAAGCCTGCCTCCCTCCAGGCAGCCAAACAACGAAAAACCTGCCTCCCTCGCTCCAGGCAACCAATCACAAGTCACTTCTACACACTGCAACAAAACCCCGCCTCCCTCCAGGCAGCCAATCACCGTCCCCACGACAAAAACCCTCCCTCCAGATAGCTAATCGCAAGTGCCTTCTACTCCTTGCAACAAAAAACTCACCTCCTTCCAGGCAGGCAATAACAAGCCACTTCTTCGGTCTGCAACAAAAACCTGCCTCCCTCCAGGCGTCCACGATCAAACAGCAACGCAGCGATAGAGTACTTTTTATTTCAGAGCGTTCACTTCCAATCATCACTCGCCATATGACACAGTCCAAGGGGCACCTGTCCAAGCCCTGCTAGTCAAGTCAACCCCAATTCAGACCCCATCCCTCCATCTCCTCTCACAGCCCTCAATCCTGTCTCACAACTCTCGATCCAGCGTTCTCCCTGAAGCTCCTATTTGGACTTAATCCCTGCTTTCACTCTAAAATTTTGTCTGATGGTCTTGGGTTTTTGAGGATCCCCAATCCTCAATCTGGCAGTCCCAAATGTCTGTAATCTGGCTAGGCCAGATTCTCTTGTTAGAGGGTATGGATTCTCCCCAACCCTCAATCCCACAAGCCTAATTAGTCCTACCCCTTGTCCCTTTTTGGGCATGTTGTGTTATCCACTCCAGCTATCCTACCATCCGTTTGCGTTCTCCCTCTTGCAGCCTGCTACTCGAACTGTTCTCCTTTGGGAGTTTCGTAACCTGAGGAAATCTCATCTACTTCTGGCCAAAGTGCCTCTTTGGGAGTTGGTTTGTCACGTCTCACCCGCAGTGTAACACAACCCCAAACATACCCAACCATCCTTAAGCTTTGACAGACTCAGATACAGATCCCATGCAGTATGACTGGAGCTAAGATTCCTGCACTCTGATTACAGGCAATCTGACCAACGAGATTCCATTTCCCTAACCCTCTTCCTAGCTTCTTCCCAAACTAGCCTAACCCCAGCTATTCCGGGGCTCATTCAGTCTCCGCCTTTCACTTAGTCTATTTGCTGGCCGGTCTCCTCACAGAGATACAGAACCATGGCTTAGAAAGACTTCACACTCACTTCACTCTCCAGTCTGTGTCTCACACACACACCAATCGAGCTCCTGGATTCCGCCTCTGTCTTTCCCCTGCACCATACTCATGATATTCCAGATCTTTTCGTGCACGAAAAGGTGGCAGGTTTATTTCCACAGTTTTCAGGGGGCCTTCATCCTGTTTCCCCCTCTTCTCTTTCCTTATTTGATCCCTTGTTGTCCCTGGGGTGTCAACCTGCAAATCACTGATGACACCAGAAGAAACCTATCAAGCCACCAAAGTCGGCGGGGCGCACCTCTCACCCAAAATCTGCTAGGGCCATGGAGATGAAGTTTTCATCCCTGACGAGCCCTCAGTTATAAGACGTGATGCCTTACTTTTTAAAATTTTAAAAAGGTTTAAAGGTTTAAAAAGGTTTAAAAAGGTTGAACCACAACAAGAGACTGAATAAGGAAAAAGGGACAGTGCTGGGTGCTTAGCTGCAGCCAGAGGCACACCGCCCACACCAGTAACAATCCTTATATATGCTGTTGACAAGCCATACCCCTGGTAAGCCAACCCCCTTGTAAGCCAACCCTCCCCATACTCATGCATATGTCACTCTTCCGACCCATCTCCTCCTTTGTCCTGCCTCTTGGAGTCTGTGCTTTGTGCTTCTGCTTTCCCAATGGTTGGAGATCAACTTTCAACATAACAAAATTCAGATAAAAACCACCAGATCTTAACAGACTTTCTTTCAACATTATAATATGCATTTAACATTCACGAGAGCCAACATCACACTATCCATTTATTACAAAGTGATTGTACAGCAGCTCCATGCCTGCTATGTGCCTGTCTCAGTTTAGGGCAAATTTGAGAGAGAGCCTCCAAAGGGGTTCCTCTAGAAAGCAGCTTCAAGCGGCCCCTCCAACAACTGTTTGGGAAAAGATTTCCCTGGAGAAAAGTGGAAAAAACCTGTTTATTTAACAGGCAAAGCATTCGCCAGCACAAAAAAATGAACAACATTAAACAATAAAACCTCACACCACTCCAAAGAGATGACAAACTCAGTCCCCTTTGTGGATTGCAGCTCAGCTCACTCAGTCTGTTATCTGTCCCTCAGGAGGTGGATGTTCTGGTTTGAAAGCAAAACCAGAGAGAGACTCCAAGTCAGAAATACTATTTATTAGGAAAAGAGAAAAGAAAACCAAAATACATGCTATAATACAAGAAAAAAAAACACTGACAAAGTCAGAATACAACTTGACACCCTATTGGTCAGGGTGTGGGTAGCAGTTCAGTTGGATTGGTGGCTGCAGTCCT